>NC_091202.1:15610894-15622701 GCF_040958095.1 Procambarus clarkii | reverse complement strand
CCAAGAGCCAAAGCTCAATCCCTGCAAGCACAAATAGGTGAGTACAAATAGGTGAGTATACACACACTCTCACACACACACACACACTTTCTCTCTCTCTCTCTCTCTCTCTCTCTCTCTCTCTCTCTCTCTCTCTCTCTCTCTCTCTCTCTCTCTCTCTCTCTCTCTCTCTCTCTCTCTCTCTCTCTCTCTCTCTCTCTCTCTCTCAAGAGGAAATCTCGCAGAATTCTGGAAAAAAGACAAATGTAGACCCAATAAAAAAAAATGGGAACAGACAGGAGGTACTAAATTCCAAACCAGTGTCACTGACAAATATTCCGTGTAAAGCGCAGAACACACAAAAAAAACAATTAAGTTGAGAATTATGGATTAAATAAACTTTTTAACGAAATCTATGAAAAAGCTGGCAGATTTTAGTTCCCTAGCTTGTCATAAAGCATTTAATACTCACCAAACGATGGTGTACAAGATGGAGAAGCAAGCAGGGATGACTTATAAAACACTGAAATGGACGAGAGAGTACCTGAAGGGTGGAAAACAAAGTTATAGCGATGAGGTCTCGAGCTGGAGTAATGTAGGCTGTGAGGCGTTCCCCTTCCTCCCCTCCCATAAGGCTGAGGCCTAGGACCCCTGGTGTACCTAATTATAAGAATGGAGCACCCCGAGGAAAAGGATTTGGGAGTGGATATAATTCCAAAACTAAGCGGCACACATAAATAAGGTAACATCGGCGGCATATGGGACGCTGACAAACATTTGAGATTTTAAAATTTAAATATAAACTCTTTCAAGAGTCCATACTCATTAGACCAACACTGGAAATATATCACACAGGAATTATATCAATACAGGAATTATATGAACACAGGAATAAGACCAACATAGGACTTACATCAATACTAGAATTAGACCACCACTGGAATTATACCATTTTTTTTTAAATTGGACAAACACTAAAATTACACCAATATTAGAATTAGACCTCCACTGGAATTAGACCAAAATTTCTGGAATTAGACCAATACTAGATTATGCAAAGCCGGCCAGGAATCCGCACCATATAAGGCACAAAACAGAAAATAAACAAGATGCAAAGGTTTGTAACATGATCAATACCGGAGCCAAGAATATTATACTAGAAGGACATGTTAGGGGAGTTAAATGTCACAACATTAGAAGAAATTAAAAAATAGAGGAGATATGGGTACAACATTTTGAATATACTATTGGGAACAGACAAAGTAGACGAAAGTCTATCGCAATATGGGATGGAAAGAAAAAATATTAGCGATCAACATAGTATGTGTCCTGGTGGAAGGACACATAGTATGTGTCCTGGTGGAAGGACACATAGTATGTGTCCTGGTGGAAGGAGCGATGAAATCATACAAGTATCAAAACTGGGTTATCCAGCATAAGAGTAACGTGTGGTTATCTTGAGGTTATCGTGAGATGATTTCTGGGCTTAGAGTCCCCAACAAGAGGACGGCCAGGCCTCCTTTTTTGTTATACATCCCCAGGGAGCAGCCCGTAGCAGCTGTCTAACTCCCAGGTACCTATTTTACTGCTAGGAGGTCAACAGAAGCATCAGGGCGAAAGAAACTCTGCCCATTTGTTCCCGCCTCAGCCGTGGATCAAACCCGGAACCTTAGGACTACGAATCCCGACCGCTGTCCACTCAGCCGTCATGCTAAGTACAGAAAACAGCGGAGGACGCGAGACCTGCCCCTCGGGTCCCACACTTACTGCACACACAACATACAGCCCACTAACCAGTATACAACACCACTCTAAAGACGAAAAGAGCCATTTATACCTGGAAAATTGAGCCGAATACAATTATTTGACGGGACAATCAATCGTCAGAGCTTCTTGAGAAACATTCCCTGCAATGGGAAACACTCCCTACAATGAGAAACAATTCCTACAATGAGAAACATTCCCTACAATGAGAAACACTCCCTACAATGAGAAACACTCCCTACAATGATTAACACTCCCTCCAATGGGAAACACTCCCTACAATGAGAAACAATTCCTACAATGAGAAACACTCCCTACAATGAGAAACACTCCCTACAATGAGAAACAATTCCTACAATGAGAAACATTCCCTACAATGAGAAACACTTTCTACAATGAGAAACACTCCCTACAATGATTAACACTCCCTCCAATGGGAAACACTCCCTACAATGAGAAACAATTCCTACAATGAGAAACACTCCCTACAATGAGAAACACTCCCTACAATGAGAAACACTTCCTACAATGGGAAACACTCCCTACTATGAGAAACACTCCCCACAATGAGAAACACTCCCTACAATGAGAAACACTTCCTACAATGAGAAACACTTCCTACAATGGGAAACACTCCCTACAATGAGAAACACTCCCTACAATGAGAAACACTCCCTACAATGAGAATCACTCCCTACAATGAGAAACACTCCCTACAATGAGAAACACTCCCTACAATGAGAAACACTCCCTACAATGAGAAACACTCCCTACAATGATAAACACTCCCTCCAATGGGAAACATTCCCTACAATGAGAAACATTCCCTACAATTGGAAACATTCCCAACAATGAGAAACACTCCCTACAATGAGAAACACTCCCTACAATGAGAATCACTCCCTACAAAGGGAAACATTCCCAACAATGAGCAACACTTTCTACAATGAGAAACACTCCCTATAATGAGAAACACTCCCTACAATGAGCAACACTCTCTACAATGAGAAACACTCCCTACAATGAGAAACACTCCCTACAATGAGAAACACTCCCTACAATGGGAAACACTCCCTACAATGAGAAACACTCCCTACAATGGGAAACATTCCCAACAATGAGAAACACTCCCTACAATGTGAAAACCTCCCTACAATGAGAAACACTCCCTACAATGAGAAACACTCCCTACAATGGGAAACACTCCCTACAATGAGAAACACTCCCTACAATGAGAAACACTCCCTACAATGGGAAACACTCCCTACAATTGGAAACATTCCCAACAATGAGAAACACTCCCTACAATGAGAAACACTCCCTACAATGAGAAACACTCCCTACAGTGAGAAACACTCTCTACAATGGGAAACACTCCCTACAATGGGAAACACTCCCTACAATGGGAAACACTCCCTACAATGAGAAACATTAACTGCAGTGCGAACGTTTCCCCTGCAAATGGAAACTTCGTTACAGTAAGAAACATTCCATTCAATGAGAAACATTACTTATAATGAGAAACATTTCTTATAAGATATCAGAGCAAATCATAAAGAATAGGCAAGTGGAACGCCTGGAATGGATCAGTTTCCCAACGTGTAAAACAAATGGGGCTCCTAAAGTCTAATATAAAAAAAAACACTTAAGAGGATAAAGTCAACCCCGTGTGTAAATGGACCACTTTATGAAAGAGCTCGTGACCCTTTATTAATATAATATAATATAATATAATATAATATAAAATTATTCACCTGGTTGTGTGAGCGGAAGGCTGACTGGTAGGTACCCCTCTCTGGTCAATTCTTCAGGTGTACAGAGTGAGGTAAAATATTATCAAACTCTTGTTCAGTATATCATATACATTTAATATATCAAAGTGGCTCATCTTGGGTAGAGGTTGACATTTTGCGGGACCCCCGTAACACACACACGCACGCACGCACGCGTACGTTTGCAAGCACACATGCATGCACACGCAAAAACAAACACACACGCACGCACACACACATACATCCAGTCAGGCTAGAAAGGATTAACACCTTACATGGAAAGGGGATAAAACCTCACTCACAACCCACCCCCTCTCTTATCCCCTCTTTTACCTACTGTAATCTGAAGACAACACATCACCTACCTCCTCTTAACCCCCATCACATGCACACACACACACTCACCACCCTCCCTCTCTCTCGTTCTCTCTGTTTTCTCTCTCTCTCTCTCTCTCTCTCTCTCTCTCTTGCTCTCTATCTTACTCTCTCTTGACAAAAGACAAAACGGCAGGAGGACACAACAGGGACACAGGGAATAGTCAAAGTGACCAAATGAAGGAAATGTTAACCCAAGTTATGAAGGAATTCAGGAGGGAGATACATGAAATGAGGATTACAATTAACAACCTGCAAAGTGAGCTGACATCAGCAAGGGAGGAGATCAAACCCCTCACAGAGAAAAATAAAGAGACTGAGCATCAGATTATCATCCAAAGGGAAAGTGGGAATGTTACATTGGAAGGAAATGCCTCTGTACTTGAAACATTTGCGTAAAGCCTGAGAAAGAGCTCAGAAGCAATGCAAGCAGCTACCTCACAGGAAGCAGCAAGGTGCACCACTCAGCTGCTGGAGAGAAAAAGATCAGTGGTAGTTGTAGGCATCAAAGAACAGGAAGAATCCAACAGGCAGGAATGGAATAGCAAGGATAGAGAGGCAGTACATGGGCTCCTGAAGGGGTTACAGATGGAAGGGGCTGTACAAAACATTGAGAAGGTTTTCAAGTTGGGCTGGTACAACAAGGACAAAAACCGACTTGTAAAGGTGGTGTTCACAAACGATGCCACAAAGGAGGATATTCTCGAAAGGAAGAGTCATCTGCAGTATGTGGAGGGATACAAAAAAGTAGTCCTGCAGAGGGACAGGACGAAGGAGGAGAGAGCCAGGGCAGCAGAGGCAAGGAGGAAGCGCAGGGAGAGAGGAGTAAACCAGGAAATCACAGCTCCTAACACAACAGTTCCAGAGACAAGAGGGAAACCCAAAACCAGCATCCCAGAAACACCAGAGGGGAGGGCAATACCACCACCCCCCTCTGCATAGAAACCCTCCCTTCCCCTCACCCTACCTGCCCCCACCCAACCCTCACTCCCCCCCCCATTCTGACCCTGTCACCCCACCCCCATTCCCATCATGTCCCCCCCTCCCATCATTCCCTCCCCCATCATCCCATAACCTCCCTATCCCTCCTCCCCCTCACCGTGTATCCTCCATGCACCCCCCTGTCTCCTTAACCCACACCCTACCTGTCCTCTCTTCCCTTAAACCCCCACCCCCCCCCCAAAACCCTCTGAGACCCTGCAAACCACCTCACAGATCTTCTCACCCACGGAACAGCTTCCCACACCAGCAGAATGCTCGCCAAGAAGGGTACAAGAAAATGAACAAAAGAAAGTGAGCTTCAAGGCAATGTACACTAACATAGATGGGGATACAAATAAAACAAGTGAACTCAGATAATGGGCACTAGAAGAAAACCCAGACATAATAGCACTCACAGAAACAAAGCTAACGAAAACCATAACAAATGCAGTGTTTCCACAGGGCTACTATGTAGTGAGGAAAGAGAGAGAAGGGAGAGGAGGAGGTGGTGTGGCACTGCTAATAAGAGAAGGTTGGAGCTTTGAAGAGATGGTAATTCAGAACTGTGAAGGTTTCAGTGACTACATATCAGGCACCATAGCAACTGGAGGACAGAAAATTATAGTAGTCATATATAACCCCCCACCGAACGACAGAAGACCCAGACAGGAATATGATAGAAACAACTTGGCCACCATCAATATAATAGAGAGAGCAGCTTCTGTGGTTAGCAGGAACGGATCCAGACTACTAATCATGGGAAGATAGATTGGGGGAACAGAGACCCACATGGAGGACCAGGCACATGGAGAGCTAAGCTGCTGGAAGTGGCAACAAGAAACTTTCTAAGTCAACACGTCAAGGGACCGACAAGAATGAGAAGAGGGGATGAACCAGCCTTGCTTGATCTGATATTTTCCCTAAATGAGTCGGATATAAGGGATGTTAACTTGGAAACCCCCTTGGGAATGAGTGATCATAGTGTATTGAGCTTTGAGTACCTGGTTGAGCTCGGAATTATCACCCCCAAAAAAGAACTGGGAAACAAAGGGCTGGCGTACCGAAAGAGAAACTATGAGGAGATGAATAAATTCCTAATGGATATACATTGGGACACAGAACTCAGAACAAAGTCCGTACAAGACATGATGGACTATGTCACCCAAAAATGTCAGGAGGCTGTAAGCAGGTTTGTCCCAGCCCGACAGGAAAAAACAGAGAAGCAAAAGAAGAATCCGTGGTTTAATAGGGAATGTATGAAAGCAAAGGAGCTAAACAAAAGGGCATGGAGGAAGTTCCGTAATAACAGAACACCAGAAAGTAGAGAGAGATACCAGAGAACCAGGAACGAGTATGTTAGTGTGAGAAGAGCAGCTGAGAAAAGGTATGAAAATGATATAGCTAATAAAGCCAAGACCGAACCAAAGCTACTACGCAGTCACATCAGGAGGAAGACAACAGTGAAGGAACAGGTGATGAAACTTAGGATGGGCGAGGACAGGTACACAGAGAATGATAAAGAGGTGTGTGAAGAACTCAACAAAAAGTTCCAGGAGGTCTTTACAATAGAACAGGGAGAAGTCACGGCGCTAGGAGAGGTGGCAGCAAACCAGGTGACCTTGGAAAGGTTCGAAATTACAAGAGATAAGGTCAAGAAGCGCCTATTGGAGCTGGACGTGAGAAAAGCTGTTGGTCCGGAAGGAATCTCACCATGGGTATTGAAAAAGAGTACTGTAGCACTTTGTTTGCCATTCTCCATAGTGTATAGTAGGTCACTGGAAACGGGAGACCTACCAGAAATATGGAAGACTGCTAATGTAGTACCAATATACAAAAAGGGTGACAGACAAGAGGCACTGAACTACAGGCCAATGTCCTTAACTTGTATACCATGTAAAGTGATTGAGGAGACTGTGAGAAAAAACCTAGTAACACATCTGGAGAGAAGAGACTTCGTGACAACCCATCAACATGGGTTCAGGGAGGGTAAATCTTGCCTTACAGGCTTGATAGAATTCTATGATCAGGTGACAAAGATTAAGCAAGAAAGAGAAAGATGGGCGGACTGCATTTTTTTTGACTGCCGGAAAGCCTTTGACACAGTACCCCATAAAATTTTGATGCATAAGCTGGAGAAACAGGCAGCAGTAACTGGTAGGGCGCTCCAGTGGATAAGGGAGTACCTAAGCAATAGGAAACAGAGAGTTACAGTGAGGGGTGAGACCTCAGAATGGCGTGAAGTCACCAGTGGAGTCCCACAGGGCTGTGTACTCGGACCTATCCTGTTTCTGATATACGTAAATGATTTCCCAAAGGGTATAGACTCATTCCTCTCAATGTTCGCTGACGATGCCATAAAAATGAGAAGGATTAAGACAGAGGAGGACAGCTTGAGGCTTCAAAAAGACCTGGACAAGCTGCAGGAATGGTCGAACAAATGGTTGTTAGAGTTTAACCCAAGCAAATGTAATGTAATGAAGATAGGGGTAGGAAGGAAGAGACCAGACACAAGGGATCATTTGGGAGATGAAATACTTCAAGAGTCAGAGAAAGACCTCAGGGATGATATCATCCCAATATGACGTTGGAAGACAGAAGAGTTAGGGGGAACATGATCACCACATTCAAGATTCTCAAGGGAATCGACAGGGTTGATAAAGACAGGCTATTTAACACAAGAGGCACACGCACTATGGGACACAGGTGGAAACTGATTGCCCAAATGAACCACAGAGATATTAGAAAGAACTTTTTTAGTGTCAGAGTGGTTGACAAATGGAATGCATTAGGAAGTGATGTGGTGGAGGCTGACTCCATAAACAGTGTCAAGTGTGAGAGCCCAATAGGCTCTCACACAGCAAGATTCTATCTTGAGCTGAAGATGTTGAGCTATGAGGAGAGACTGAAAGAACTGGACCTGAGCACTCTGGAGGAGACGAGAAATAGGAGGGTCATGATAGCGACATATAAGATTGTAAGGAGACATAACAAAATAAACAAAGAAGCAATGTCCAAAACATTGAACGATGGCGAGTAGGTGAAGACACAAATGAATCACAAAAATTGTCAGAAATTAATTACTGAGCGTTAGAATTGTTCAAAATTGGAATGTTTAAAGGAAAAAGTGGTATAAGATAATTCAAAATAAGATATATATATATATATATATATATATATATATATATATATATATATATATATATATATATATATATATATATATATATATATTGTGACGGTAACGCGTTGGTGTTCGGCTGTTTAAGGCTAGGGGTATGGCCTCGTCACATAGTTATAAAAAAAAATAGAAAAAACTGGAACTTCGTCTGTGGTAAGGTAAGGAGAAGACACACAAAACACAAGTAAACTTTAACAATGAAATTTTAATTACGTTAAATAAATCAAAACATGAAAAAATGGACAAACAAATTTGTATAATAAAATCAATCAATCAAAATAATAAGAATAATTAAATGACACAATGAAAAGTTACGTTAAGACAAAATAACAAGAAGTGCAATACAAAAATAAATGTGAGGTGCTGGAATATTGGCTTCAAGCTACCACCTCTCTCAGTACACGCTAACGTCTAGCCGAGAGAAGTGTTAACTGTGGAAGCACTGAATATTCTGAGGTCTGAGGTCGTGGCGACCCCAGACATCAAGTAGTATGGGGGGCGAGTGCAGTTGCAGCCAGACCGGCGACCAATCAGTGAGGAGCCGGCAGCGATCAACAGGTAGTTTGGCGGTTTGAGTCTGAACAGGTGTCCCTGGCTGCATACGTTTTGCGCTCTGGCAAACCTGAGATGTTGTTGTCGTTGTTGGACATTTCTTCCATAGTAGTTTTATATAATTTTAACGACGTAATTGTGGAGGGAAGAGCAGGCTCAATCTCTTGAAGGAGATTATCGTCACAACTCTCCCCCGAAGCCTGCGGTTCTGGAAGAAGTACGTCGTTAGGTGGTGGAGTAATGGATGGAGTCGCTTCTACTTCATAAACTCTGGAGAGATCATGGGCTAAGATGTTGTCAGACTCTTGGTATAGCGTGTCTCCAGGTTGAATTTCTGCAGTTAGCAAGCCCATAGTAGAAGACGTTGAGATGAGAAGTGGGCGTGCTGCAGGAGGTGTAGGGTGGTGTGGTCCGTATTGATGGTGGACCGAGCACTTTTCAGGTGTGGAGGGAAGTGCTGAAGCTTCAGGATGAGGAAGAGTAGCTCCTTGCCAATTGTTCCGTAGTTCCTTGTAGCAGTAGTCGCTGACAGGTGTATTCTTCTCGCCTCGTTGCTGCATCACGACACCACCAACGTCGGTACCCCTGGCGTCGACATGGAGGATGAAGGGCTTATCTGACGAGGTGAGAGTGGAATTAGAATATGGCAAAGGAGCACGATTATTATCCTGAAAGCATTTGGGAAGATCATTAAGGATTTCGGAATTAGAAAGCGCTGACTCCTTGTCAGTGCTTTCGGGAGGAGAAGCTGGGAAGGTCTCACTGTGTTCTGTGAAGGTAGAACAATTAGTCAGGACAGTGGGAGGAGTACCATTATATTGCTTCAGGAGGTTGACGTGGCACAGCTGGGTCTTCCGCCGCCTATCTGGAGTCTCTATTACGTAGTTGTTGTTATTCCTGCACTCTTTGACGCGGTAGGGTCCTGAAAACCTGTTTTGTAAAGGTGAACCTGGGATAGGGAAATATGCAAGGACGAAGTCTCCCGGCTTGAATTTTCTTACTTTGCTGGTCTGGTCATAATGAATCTTCATTCTCTCCTGGGCTTTCAATAGATTATCATGGGCAAAGCGGTGGACTCTCTCGAGAATGTGTTGAAGGTTTTGAAGAAACTGGGGCACATTCTGATGCTCACTGAAGGTGGCATCTCGGAGAGAGTCTTTGAAAGCCTTAAGGGGAGTACGGCACTTACGGCCGTAGAGCATCTCATAAGGAGATACTCCTAGGGACTCATTGGGGAGACTTCTGTAAATACACATTATAAGGTCAATCTGCTTATCCCAATCCTTAGAGGTTTCACTACAAAACTTTTTCAAGAGTGCTTTGATTGTCTGATGACTACGTTCAAGAGAACCCTGTGAAGCAGGATGATAGGGGCTGGACAATACCTGTTTGATGTTGAACTCCTCCAGTGTCCTTTTGAAGAGATCACTGGTGAAATTGGTACCACAGTCGCTCTGAATCTCCCTGGGAAATCCGTATTGAGTGAAGATCTTCAATAGATGTTTTATAACCGTAGCAGCCGTGATGTTCTTCGCTGGAACTGCTATGGGAAATCTGGTGGTAGGACACAGGATGGTTAGGATGTAGGCGTTACCTGAACTGGTCCGAGGTAAAGGACCAACACAGTCTATTATGAGTCTGTGGAAAGGTTCCGCAGGCACCTGTATGGGAATCAGTGGCGCTCTGGGAATGGAGATGTTCGGTTTGCCTGCCATCTGACATGTATGACACTGTTTTACGTACTGTTTGACGTTATTTACCATACCTGGCCAGTAGTAGTCTTGACGAATTCCATGATAAGTCTTGTTGAAGCCGTAGTGGGAGAGCGCTCCGTGGGCCAGGTGTAGAATAGTGGGCCGCAGGCTGGTGGGAATCACAAGTTGTTCGATGTTGGCCCAATCGTCCTCCTCCTTCAGTTTACTGGGTCTATATCTGCGGTAGAGCAAGTCGTTCTCTAGGAAGAACCCAGGAATACTGTCGGGTTGAGTCTCAGCCTGGAAAAACAATGGTGTTAAAGTAAGATCTTCCCTCTGCAACTTACGGAACTCCAACTTGGTCAGATGCGGGGGGAGTTTCTGAGGGTCTTGAGGGACAGCGGTAGCAGTAGAGTCAGCTGGCTGTGGACGTGCGGCTTGTGCACGGGTGGTCACGAGAACCGGAGGAGAAACTTCATCACTCTCTTGAACCTCTGCTGGAACATACTCTAGAATAGGGTTTATTGGCACAGAGTTACACACCTGGGGTTTGTCCATGACGATCAGGTTAGTCGGTTGCAGGTCTTCTGCCAAGTCGTTGCCTAGGAGAAGTTGCACTCCAGGCATGGGAAAAGGCTTTTCCCTGACGGCGACTTGGACTTCTCCGTTCACGTAGGGACAATCCAGGTGGACTCTGGCGAGAGGGTATGGAGTGGTAGCAGTGAGGTCAGTGATGAAGACAGTTTCTCCGGTGTAGGTGATGTTGGGCACAGCCGACTTCAAGATGATCGATTGTAGAGCCGCTGTGTCCCTCAAGATCTTCAATTTGAAACGTCCCTCCGGATTTGAACCGTTGGCAGAGACAGTTCCAGTATACAGGTGGTTACTGAAAAGAGAAAGATCATTAACATTAACACCAACATTCATCACAGGCTTACCGGACTTAGGAGGAGTTGGTTTGGGTTTTTGTTGTTCAGTGGTTCCCTTGTATTGAGACTTACCACACTTGTCTATGGTATGTCCATAGAGTCTACAATACTTGCAGTACAGTTGTGAACCAGCTTGATCGGGGCTCACTTTCTCGTAACTGTACCATGACTTCTTACTGGAGGATGGTTCGGGTGTCAGCCGGTGGATGAGGCTGTAAGTGTCAGCCGACTTAGCACACTTCAGGTAGTCGGTTTCTTCTTTATCTGCTAAGTAGAGGCGGACAGGAGGCGGCACACGTCTCAAGAATTCTTCAACAAGCATCAGGTTGACGAGTTCTGTAAAAGTAGAGACCTGTGCTGCTTCCAGCCATTTCATGAAATACCTCCGTTTCGTGTTAGCAAACTCGAGGAAGGTAGTGGTACTTGCCTTCAGGTGGTCACGGAATTTCCTTCTATAACTTTCAGTAGAGAGGAGGTAGGCGTCCAACACTGCTTGTTTCAGAGTGTGGTAGTCATTCTCAGACGCCAGAGTACTGAGTGTGACTGCAGCTCTACCTGTAAGATGGACTCTGAGAAGTGTGGC
>NC_091202.1:15580894-15600894 GCF_040958095.1 Procambarus clarkii | reverse complement strand
TAGGCTGAGACAACCCTATGTTATTATATTTTCTACCACAGACGCGGCAATTCATGTACACAACGTTAACCAGCAAATATACTTTTTGCTTCCCCCTCTCCCCCCTCCCCGCCATCCATGAATAGGTACCTGGGAGCAGAGCCCAGGTACCTATGGCCTCTGCTCGTAGTTAGGTTGTTCACAGGGGCTGCATCATGGGGATGGTCAGTAGTTGCCTTAGTAGTTAGATATACGTACACACGCACACACACACACAGTAGTGACCTAACAGTCACTACTGTGTGACTGTTAGGTCACACAGTAGACTGTTTTACACAGTCTCTTATGTAAAAAAAACAAAGTTGGGCTGCTTAAAAAATCGATAAGGCCAACTTGACCATAAACTAGGGGGAAGAGAGAGTACTGGTGAGAGTACACACAGTCAGACGGACATGTGACGCCACTCCAGAACAGAAAGGGTTTTGTAATATCTCAGGAGGAAATTAGCTATTTCCGAAAATTCTGCGAGAGTTTTGCAAATATTGCCGCATCTATGCTTACTGTCGAAGATATAGAAGTGGAATGTGGTCGGCCGAATTGGCAAGAGTCGTTTGACAAAACGAAACTACCAATCCAAGCCCCAGTTGTGTTGTCTCCCAATTTTGGAACTCTCTCTTTAAAGACTGTTCGTTCATTCAGCAAAACCCTGAGGCACTCTACCCTGTTTCCGTCTCCTTCTTAACAGTTTCTGAAATACCTTCACTCATCTGGGCACTAGGAGACTCGAACCGTGGACCCCACGCTTCAAACCGAAGCTGTATCGACTGGGCTATGAGTAGACTTCATAAGGAAAGTTTATTTCCACGGAAATGTGGATGACTATTTAAATACCGAATGTCATACTTTACAAGAGAAACGAAACCTTGTCCTTAGTGATGTCCTTGTGTTTACTAGTTGTGTTTACTAGTTGTGTTTTTACGGGGGTTGAGCTTTGCTCTTTCGGTCCGCCTCTCAACTGTCAATCAACTGTTTACTAACTACTTTTTTTTTTTTTTTTCCCACACCACACACATACACACTCCCCAGGAAGCAGCCCGTGACAGCTGACTAACTCCCAGGTACCTATTTACTGCTAGTTAACAGGGGCATTCAGGGTGAAAGAAACTTTGCTCATTTGTTTCTGCCTTGTGCGGGAATCGAACCCGCGCCACAGAATTACGAATTCTGCGCGCTATCCACCAGGCTACGAGGCCCCTACCCACCAGGCTACGAGGCCCCTCGTAGCCTGACGAGGGGCCCCTCGAACCTCCCCCCCCCTTGTGGGGGGGGGGTTCATGCTTGAAAACGTCTGGAAAAGCAGCTTCTTGGTGACATAAGTTTACTATGAATATTGTTACGGTGCCCTCTCCTATTTCTTCCGTTTGCCGGCTTAAAGAGTCATATCAGCTCTCCCTACTGATTCTCTGAGGTTCAGGGAGTCTAATGATATATGTGGCAACCAGACCGGCTGCCAGTTAAGGAAAGGAAGTTATATTATAAGTTGTAAATAAAGGAAAGTTGGCGCCCTGTTATAAAATGAAACAGTATCCCCTACGGCAGATATGACCTTTTGGAAGGGACACAAGCCGATCGCGGATTGGCCGACGTAGGTCGCGGGCGACCAATCAGGGCCCGCCATGACGTCACCGAGTGCCCCGGGCGGCGCCAACGTCAGAGTTGTACTGACCGTGGAAGCGACAGGACGCGCCTCGGTCTGCTCTCAAGGATTGGAGGCTCTGCAAGCCTTGTTCAGTGGATTGAGCTGGCCTTCGCAGCCCATCACAGTTATTGGAGACCCTGCGCTTCTGGGAAGCCAAAGAGGAACCAAGTTCAGTGAGCAGAGAAGTGCCAAACTTGGAAAATAGTCGGCGACGACGCTGGGCGGCGCCGCTGGCTGGACGTTGAGGTCTGAAGGGTGGGCGGGCAGGCCTAGCTGTGACTGGGGGCACATCCACTGAGAATCTTGGAAGGACGACACCGTGCCTAGGACAAGGAGCGACGCCCTGTGGGAGAGGCGAGTGTGGGGAGAAATAGTGATTAGCTCAGCGCCCATCGATGAACCAGGATTGGGGCAGCTGACTCTCAGGGATTGGAACGGCGACGACGCGAAGGCTTCACGACACCTGAGGACCTGTGGAACGTCCTGGATCGTCGAGGATCGACCCAAGGAAGCGTGGGAACCTCACACCATCGAGGGACAGGCGTCGTGAGCCAGGAGTGTAAGGTAGATCATTTTTCCCTCCCATTACCCCTTGTATGAGTAGGCTAGTTGGGCCACAATATTTACTTGTGTATGTGGCAGCAAGACTTTATTACTTTAATAGTAGAATAGGCTGCAAGGCAGCTTGTGTCCAGGACTGTCAGAGAGGACAGTGCGTATGGATGACAGGACAGTGAAGAAGAGGTGCCGACGTGGTGAAGAGGCCCTCCTGTGAGAGTGTGAGACTCCTGTCTTCCTGCCCAGTTGAAGGAGTGTTGGAGGTCGTGGAAGAAGAGGCTGACGATCTCCAGACTCATTATCCATATTCCATATTCATGTATTACTTGTGATTGTGTGTGTGTGTTCATGTAATTTGCATCAGTAAATCCACACATTTTATTACTGTGTTTGAGTGTGCCTCCATTTATGATATTTCTCTATGAGCATACATTTCTGGCTACAAACAATATATAATACACCCACTGACCTGCATTGCTGGGGTGCAAATATAATAACCCAGCTGGCAACCTTGCTAAGAGGAAGATAGAGAACACAGGCGGGAAAGGAGTTCCTGCAACCTTTTTTTGTCTGGCAGGCAAGGCTCAGGGAGGTTATGGTTATAAGGTAAGCCTGAGTCTTCCTCCGAGTCGTCACTCCCCCACGGGTCTAGGCCGGAACTGTTAACAGCAGTTTCCCCGTGTTTGACTGAAGGGCTTCCAGGGTGAATCAGTGGCACCCCCTTTTGTGGTGGAAGCAAAGACCTGCGGAGGTGGGCATTGTTGGTCCTATCTTGTGTGACCAAGGAGACTCCGGTGAATCCCGGGAGTCGGAGGGGCTGAGTATTTGGGCCTTTTGAGCCCCTAGCAGTTAAGTGTTAGCAGAGCCCCGGAGCGCCCACCCCCACGTGACAAGAGAACTGGCGACCTCGCCAGGATTCGAACCCCAGTAGCCAAGAACTGGGAACCTCGCCAGGAAGCGTGGATCAAGCTACAGTGTGGACCAAATTTCAAGACAAGTGTTGCCAGGGTACTAATACAGTGTGGCCAGTGAATTCGGTGGTACTGTTACTCAACCAGCTAAGGGACTGAAACGGTGAAATTAGTGCCTACTAACTTGTCTGTGCTGTCGTGTATGCTTGATGATATAGAGATGGAGGAAGACAAAGTAAAGAAATTTATTGACACAAGGGACGAGAGAATTTTGGAAGAGTGTACCAAGGCCCAGCTCCAACAAGTGGCAAACCACTTTGGGATCAGGTTGAGGACGACTAAGGTAGCGGAGCGAAGGATAGAGATCATGGCACAGCTCACAGCTCGAGAGGAAGCGACGGGAGAGGAGCCATCTCAAGAGGAGCTGTCCCGAGGAAAGCCGTCGCAAGGTGAACCGTCCCGACTAGGGCCTCCCCAAGCGCCTACCAGTGTGGAGAGAATTCACAGTGAACATGGGAGCAGTGGAAGGTCCAGCTGTAGTAAGAGGAGCCTGCAACTGGAAATAATGAAGATGCAACTGGAAGCCCAGCTGCGACGAGAGGAGAGAGAAGCGCAAATGCAGCGAGAGGAACGTGCGGCTGAGCTGCAGCGAGAGGAGCGAGAAGCTCGGCTGCAGCGGGAAGAAGGAGAGAGACAACTGCGACTGGAGGAGATAAGGGCAAAGAAAGAAGTCGAATTGCGTCGCGTTGAACGTGGTCTGCCCTCACTACCTGCACGGCGGGATGACCTCAAGGTAAGGGAACGTGACTTACCTACGTTCGAACCACAAGAAGCTGAGGCGTTCTTCGAACACTTTGAACGGATAGCAACTCTGAAGGAGTGGCCGGAAGATGATTGGGCTGCTCTGGTCCAGGGCAGGTTGACTGGTGAGGCCCGGGAAGCCTATAACATGCTGGACCTAGAGGAGTGTACTAGTTATGACGCGATTAAGAATGCGGTTCTCCACTCATTCCGGCTGACTCCGGAGATGTACCGGAAGCGGTTCAGAGAGTGTACAAGAGCGTCGGGAAAGACTTACGCCGAGACCGCCAGGGATATGGAACGGAAATTCCTACGATGGTTGAAGGCGGAGGAAGCGGAGTCGGTGGATGATATCAAACGACTGATAGTGATGGAGAAGTTTATGTCAGTGCTCCATCCTGAGTTGCGAGTAAGGTTGAGAGAAGCAGGTATTAAGGACCTGAAGGCTGCAGCGGATCGAGCCGACATGCTGGAGGAGGCACTACATATCAGGAGGGAGGGGCCGCCCAGACACTCGCCTTACCCCAGGTCGGGAGGGAACCTTAGGAGTTCAGGAGGAGCGAGGACGGGTGGGGACTCTCCCAAGAGTAGTGTGCCCGATGAAGTAACGTGGTTCAAGAGCTCAAGAGACGCGGGGAGGAAGCCCCAAGCTGTGAGCAGTGGACCTAACTCGGGGGCAAGTGCTGCAGTCCCGGACACGACGACAGGGAGTCCAAGGAGGACCCAGGGGACGTCTGCAAGTGGTACCGCCCGAGGGACTGGCGAGTGGCCGCCCAGGGGAAGTGGCCGATGCTACAACTGTGGTGTGAGAGGACATTATGCCCGCGAGTGTGAGGAGCACCAAAGGAATGTAGGATTAATGTTGGAAGAGGAGAGAGTGTTTGTTCACACCCCATATTATAGTAGACCCAACGTGAATGGTTGGGAAATGAAGTTGGGTGAACATCCCTTCGTTTTCGAGGCCAACGTGAAGTTTGGAAAGTCAGACCCAGTGGAAGTTGCCGTGCTTCGAGATACGGGTGCTGACATAAGTATGGTGACCAGGAGTATTCTCCCCAAGGAATTTAATGATTCACCTGTGGGAGTGGTGAGGATACGCAGTGTGGGGGAGGAATATAGGTTGCCACTTCACGAAGTACAGCTGATTGCCGACTGCGGAGTCGAGAAAGCTATAGTAGCTGTAGCCCCTAAGTTACCCCTAGAGCATGTACAAATGGTGCTGGGTAATGACCTCGGAGGAGGCAGGATACAACCCGATTGGGCCAGGAGTGCCTATGTTGCAAGCAGCGGTACAACCCTGCCAGGTGAGGTATCGGTCGTTCCAGATGGTGGTGAGGAAGCCGACTTTGCCAGGGAAAACGTCGCCAGAGACGACGACAACGAGGGCGAGAGTGCAGAGAGGTCGTCGGAGGTTGTGGAAAACCCCGACGGGGACCTCCGACTAAGCCTGATGATGCGTGTGGAGGAGTGGCGAGGAGCAGCTGTACAAACGCCTGGGGCGGTGAAGAGGCTGCAGACCGCACTCCCTCCATACAGAAACGTGAATAAAGTAAGCTCAGTGGATGAGCGAACGGCAGTGAGGGGCAGAGTGGAGGAGCCACGACGCAGTGCACCCTATGCCGGCCAGATGAATAGTGGTAGGTGCAAGATGAACCACCGTAGTGAGGTGAGCCACAGGGAGGTGGATGAGCCCAACCACGAACCGAAGAAGACGTCTGCAGGGAAGAGAATCTCATGGAGGAGTGAAGATGTTCGTCGGGAACGAAGGAGCGAGTGGTATAGGAAAGGCAATACGAAGAAAGCAGGGAATAGGTACACCCAGGGTAGGCGCCAGCCTAACCAGAGGGGCATTGGGCCATCGCAAAAGCCTAGTGTGGAAGAGAGGGAGCTGCTGGATGGAGTACGGGTTACAAGTGCCACTGTGAGGAGACAACGCACCTACGGGAGAAGAGGAACCGAGAAGAGAGAAGATTGGCGAAGAGGAGATCATGAGAGGAAACATGGAGTACCTGTAGGGCGCAGTGGAAATGCAAGACTATCTCGGAGTGCACGACGCGGTGGAGAGGCTGCATGCACTGAATCGTACAGTGGTAACGAGCCGTGGGGGTACACTCGTAGCCACGGCGAGAGGATTTCTTGTAGGTGTTCAGGGAACACCCATCACACCCGTTCCTACGCGAGGTGGAGATACAGTGAGGCAAGTGACTGGCAAAGTGGTATGAGCCACGTCACCAACTGGAGGAGTGACACTTCAGGAACGGAGGGAGCAAGAGTATAGGTTGCCCTCTTGAATGCTGCTCCTCCGATATGACTCTTATTTTAAGGGGAGGGGTATGTTACGGTGCCCTCTCCTATTTCTTCCGTTTGCCGGCTTAAAGAGTCATATCAGCTCTCCCTACTGATTCTCTGAGGTTCAGGGAGTCTAATGATATATGTGGCGACCAGACCGGCTGCCAGTTAAGGAAAGGAAGTTATATTATAAGTTGTAAATAAAGGAAAGTTGGCGCCCTGTTATAAAATGAAACAGTATCCCCTACGGCAGATATGACCTTTTGGAAGGGACACAAGCCGATCGCGGATTGGCCGACATAGGTCGCGGGCGACCAATCAGGGCCCGCCATGACGTCACCGAGTGCCCCGGGCGGCGCCAACGTCAGAGTTGTACTGACCGTGGAAGCGACAGGACGCGCCTCGGTCTGCTCTCAAGGATTGGAGGCTCTGCAAGCCTTGTTCAGTGGATTGAGCTGGCCTTCGCAGCCCATCACAGTTATTGGAGACCCTGCGCTTCTGGGAAGCCAAAGAGGAACCAAGTTCAGTGAGCAGAGAAGTGCCAAACTTGGAAAATAGTCGGCGACGACGCTGGGCGGCGCCGCTGGCTGGACGTTGAGGTCTGAAGGGTGGGCGGGCAGGCCTAGCTGTGACTGGGGGCACATCCACTGAGAATCTTGGAAGGACGACACCGTGCCTAGGACAAGGAGCGACGCCCTGTGGGAGAGGCGAGTGTGGGGAGAAATAGTGATTAGCTCAGCGCCCATCAATGAACCAGGATTGGGGCAGCTGACTCTCAGGGATTGGAACGGCGACGACGCGAAGGCTTCACGACACCTGAGGACCTGTGGAACGTCCTGGATCGACCCAAGGAAGCGTGGGAACCTCACACTATCGAGGGACAGGCGTCGTGAGCCAGGAGTGTAAGGTAGATCATTTTTCCCTCCCATTACCCCTTGTATGAGTAGGCTAGTTGGGCCACAATATTTACTTGTGTATGTGGCAGCAAGACTTTATTACTTTAATAGTAGAATAGGCTGCAAGGCAGCTTGTGTCCAGGACTGTCAGAGAGGACAGTGCGTATGGATGACAGGACAGTGAAGAAGAGGTGCCGACGTGGTGAAGAGGCCCTCCTGTGAGAGTGTGAGACTCCTGTCTTCCTGCCCAGTTGAAGGAGTGTTGGAGGTCGTGGAAGAAGAGGCTGACGATCTCCAGACTCATTATCCATATTCCATATTCATGTATTACTTGTGATTGTGTGTGTGTGTTCATGTAATTTGCATCAGTAAATCCACACATTTTATTACTGTGTTTGAGTGTGCCTCCATTTATGATATTTCTCTATGAGCATACATTTCTGGCTACAAACAATATATAATACACCCACTGACCTGCATTGCTGGGGTGCAAATATAATAACCCAGCTGGCGACCTTGCTAAGAGGAAGATAGAGAAGACAGGCGGGAAAGGAGTTCCTGCAACCTTTATTTGTCTGGCAGGCAAGGCTCAGGGAGGTTATGGTTATAAGGTAAGCCTGAGTCTTCCTTCACTCCCCCACGGGTCTAGGCCGGAACTGTTAACAGCAGTTTCCCCGTGTTTGACTGAAGGGCTTCCAGGGTGAATCAGTGGCACCCCCTTTTGTGGTGGAAGCAAAGACCTGCGGAGGTGGGCATTGTTGGTCCTATCTTGTGTGACCAAGGAGACTCCGGTGAATCCCGGGAGTCGGAGGGGCTGAGTATTTGGGCCTTTTGAGCCCCTAGCAGTTAAGTGTTAGCAGAGCCCCGGACCGCCCACCCCCACGTGACAATATTAAACACGTTAATCAAATTCTTATCAGGTGGGGTCTCATCCTATTTTATTCGACCCAGAAAGTAGAGTAATTTCTCCAATGAGGTGGGTAGAGAAAGTAGGTTGGTAGTTTCTTTCCACCTTAAGTGGTTAGAAAGTGGTCATTCTCCGCCACAAATGGGTAGAAAGTGATCGTTCTCCGCCGCAAGTGGGTAGAAAGTGATCGTTCTCCGCCGCAAGTGGGTAGAAAGTGATCGTTCTCCGCCGCAAGTGGATAGAAAGTGATCGTTCTCCGCCGCAAGTGGGTAGAAAGTGATCGTTCTCCGCCGCAAGTGGGTAGAAGGAGACTTTTACCCACAACAAGAGGGATATATAAACTGACCATATTGTTGTTTGTTGTTTTAGATTTATCTACTCAGAACGAAGTGTCCATGTAGCACGGGCTATGGTGAGCCCGGTAAACTGACCACTCAAGTGCAGAACAACACTGCCCCTCCCGGCACATACTGCCCCTCCCGGCACATACTGCCCCCCCCCCCCACAAATATCTTTCACCACACCAGCGACCTTGACAATTTCCTCTCTTTAAGTCTCACACACCAGGAAGAGACCGACCATTGTCGGACGGGTTGCATTGTCCACGCCACGAGGCCGAGAAGACCTTCCTCGTCCCCCAAGCTAAAGAAAAAGTGGAGGACACGCCTCGAAACTTTTTAATTTGCACAAGCATTTTTAATAGGAACCGGCCGGAGAAAAATTACCAAGTTTATTCCTTCCCCCCCCCCCCTTTCCCCATTAATATTCATTGGATATACGAGGGTAAAAATTACCTAGGGGCACGTTTACCATTAATGGGGATAATGTGTTATCACCGTGTTTATTTGGAGGAGGGTGAAAGGAATAGAGGTGATAGGGAGAGGGAGGGAGGATGAGAGGGAGGGGAAAAAGCGTAGGAGGGAGATAGGGTGAGGAGAGGAAAGGGGAAGCATGGAAGGAAGAACATAATAATAATCAGGTGACACCTCAGCATGATAATGGGTACAATAAGCATCTACATACCCCTTACCCCCACCACATTCCTACTTTCGTACTCATATAAGTATCCAATACTGAAACCAATTAAATTGTTATTTTTCAATAACGCTAATTGGAAGCTTACCCATACCCATAACCCTATTCGTAAATTAGTACTTCCCTTGAGTTGAGTACATCACGAGTCGGTGTTATAGGGCTCATCCCTGTTTGTAAAATATGTAAACAATAAAAAATGTACGTTTATTCTTATCCATGTTTGCTGACGATGCTAAGCTATTGAGGCGAGTCAGAACTGAGAGGAACACTACAGTACATTACAGGATGAACCAATCAATCTGCAGAGATGGTCCGAGAAATGGCTACTAGATTTTAACCCTGGAAAATGCAAGATTATAATGAATTGAAACAATTAAACCTCAAATACAGTACAGGATGAAGAGAAAACTTCCAAGTTGTGAAAGAGAGACATAGGAGTGAACATAACTGGAGATCTTACACCAGAGGCGCACATCAGCAGAATAATGATTGACAAAGGTTTCTAAAAGTTGTCCTTTAGAAACTATTATAGAATGTGCTGGACCAGAACGGAACCCCTGTCTAAAAAAGCACAAAACTAGAAAAAAACAAAAATGTGCAACAAGGCTTGTTTCTGAGCTAAAGGTACAAAGCTACGAAGAAAGACTGAGGGAACTGACCCTCAAAACAATGGAGGAAGGAATAGGGCAAACATGATAACGACGTAGAAGATTCAAAGTGGGGATTAACAAAGTAAGTATAGTAGTAATGTTCAAGTTAAGACACAGTACTCAAAACATAATTAGAAACAAAAAGCACAAATCAGTCAAAGAGATGCCAGAAAAAAAACTTCTTCAGTCTAAGAGTCGTAACTAAGGGGAATGGCTTAGAAGAGGAATTTGTCGATGCCAATCCTATACACAATTTTAAATGTAAACATATTAAGAAAAGCGAGTGAAAAGTTATACATTGAAGCAATGATGGTCGAAAGGCGGGGCTTAGGAGCAGATCCTTGATCCTGCTAGCCTGCTAAAATTAGGCGAGTGCACACCCAAACTCACACAAACACAAACACGCTCATTTTGTACCAAATTTTATCACACACAAATGGGCGGGCAACGCTTGTCTAAAACCCGTTACCGTGACTACAAATGGAACGCAGCGAGGCAGTCATGAGTGTATAACAAATTGGTGTGTGGTGGTGGCGGCGGTGAGGCAGGGTGGGAATTATCAGAGGAAAGGGACAAGCCATTACGACTATATAGCACTTGG
Source organism: Procambarus clarkii (assembly GCF_040958095.1). Taxonomy (NCBI): domain Eukaryota; kingdom Metazoa; phylum Arthropoda; class Malacostraca; order Decapoda; family Cambaridae; genus Procambarus; species Procambarus clarkii. The sequence goes on along the minus strand of NC_091202.1, from coordinate 15,590,568 downwards.
AAGGGGTCAGGATAAGGATTTGGGGTGGGACGGGGGGGGGGGGGGAAGGGAATGGTGCCCAACAACTTATGGACGGTCTAGGATTGAACGCCGACCTGCATGAAGCGAGACCGTCGCTCAACCATCCAGCCCAAGTGGTTGGTGCTGGTGGTGGCGGTGAGCAGCTCTTTTAGCAAACTTCCCGTTGCCCATTCTCTCTCTCCTCACCATACAACCATTTAACTATGAAACGATTGAAACATTCATTTACGTGTACCTCCATGCTCACTACCTGTACATGAGGGAGATGGACAGGTGGGGATGGAAGGGTCAGTAGAACTTCAGGTTAGTTTTAAAGTTAGTTGGTAAATGAGTTAGTTGAAAAAGTAGGTTGGTCGTTTGGCTGCCGTGTGGACTGATAGAATGGTGGGTTGATTGGTTGAAAATTAGGTTATTTGTTTGGTTGATAGAGAAGACGTTTGGTTGATATAGACTAAAGATTCGATGGTAGAAACGAAGGTTGATAGATCTGTTTATCATTAGGTTGCTTAATACAAGTGTACGCGGAGTGGTTGGTTAGTTTACAGATGAGTTGGTTAGCTGGTATACTGGTTGACTGGTTCCGATGATAGGGGGTGAGATAGGCAGGACCAGTAGACAAGCAAATATATGTTTCTGTATTTCCCTACACGCCATATTGTTCTCTGAGTTAACAAAGTAGGAGGGGTTCCGTCAGCTAGGAGAGGGAGTCTGGCCGCGTTCTATTTGCCTGGGCGTAACAGAGTCGATATTGAAGCCAGTGAGCCGTGTTCAGAGTGGAGAGATTATTTCATACACTGAGCGGACTGCTCTATAAGGTTTGTCGAAGGCTAAAAATATTGTGTGTGGTCTATTGAGATTTTTTATGTAGATGTCTTGTTATACTTGTATAGAAGAAAAATCAATGAAACAATTTGCTTACGCCTAACTGTACCGTGAGGAGACATATATATATATATATATATATATATATATATATATATATATATATATATATATATATATATATATATATATATATATATATATATATATATATATATATCAATATAAATATTAGTATATTTTGGTAGCAGTCTTTCCTGTAGACATATTTTATTAAATATGACCGAAAAAGTAAGATTAATAATTCTAACACAAATTTTCTCAATCTTTCGTACATTATGCTTCACTGTTGGAGGTAAATCAAAAATCACTTCTCCAAAATTCAAATTCAAAATAAAAATGAATTTTGGAGAAGTGATTTTTGATTTACATAAGAACATAAGAACATAAGAACAAAGGTAACTGCAGAAGGCCTATTGGCCCATGCGAGGCAGCTCCTATTCTATAACCACCCAATCCCACTCATATACTTGTCCAACCCGTGCTTGAAACAATCGAGGGACCCCACCTCCACAATGTTACGCGGCAATTGGTTCCACAAATCAACAACCCTGTTACTGAACCAGTATTTACCCAAGTCTTTCCTAAATCTAAACTTATCCAATTTATACCCATTGTTTCGTGTTCTGTCCTGTGTTGATACTTTTAAAACCCTATTAATATCCCCCCGGTTATGTCCATTCATCCACTTGTAAACCTCTATCATGTCACCCCTAACTCTTCGCCTTTCCAGTGAATGCAACTTAAGCTTTGTTAATCTTTCTTCATATGAAAGATTTCTAATTTGGGGAATTAACTTAGTCATCCTACGCTGGACACGTTCAAGTGAATTTATATCCATTCTATAATATGGCGACCAAAACTGAACTGCATAATCTAAATGGGGCCTAACTAGAGCAAGATATAGCTTGAGAACCACACCAGGTGTCTTGTTACTAACGCTGCGATTAATAAATCCAAGTGTCCGATTTGCCTTATTACGAACATTTATGCATTGATCCTTTTGTTTTAAATTCTTACTAATCATAACTCCCAGATCCCTTTCGCAATCCGACTTCGCAATCACAACACCATCTAGCTCGTATCTTGTAACTCTATCATCATTACCTAACCTCAGAACTTTACATTTATCAGCATTAAACTGCATCTGCCAATCCTTTGACCATTTCAAAACCCTATCTAGATCAACTTGAAGTGATAGTGAGTCCTCCTCCGAATTAATTTCCCTACCGATTTTCGTATCATCGGCAAATTTGCAAATGTTGCTACTCAAACCTGAATCTAAATCATTTATATATATTATAAACAACAGAGGTCCCAGGACAGAGCCTTGAGGCACTCCACTTACAACATTTTCCCACTCTGACTTGATTCCATTTATACTAACTCTCTGTTTCCTTTGGTATAGCCATGCCCTAATCCAGCTTAATATAGCACCCCCAATACCATGAGACTCTATCTTTTTAATCAGTCTTTCATGTGGCACTGTATCAAAAGCTTTGCTAAAGTCAAGGTATACAACATCGCAATCCTTACCACTATCAACTGCCTCAACAATGCTAGAATAAAAAGATAACAAATTTGTTAAACATGAACGGCCATTTATAAAACCATGTTGCGACTCAATTATTAATTTATGTTTTTCAAGATGAAGACGAATTTTATTTGCTATTATAGATTCGAGTAACTTTCCCACAATAGACGTTAGGCTAATTGGTCGATAGTTAGACGCAAGTGATCTATCTCCTTTCTTAAAAACTGGTATCACATTAGCAACTTTCCAAAACTCCGGCACTCTGCCTGACTCTATTGATTTATTAAATATGGTTGACAGTGGGTCACAAAGCTCCTCTTTGCATTCTTTAAGCACCCTGGCAAACACTTCATCCGGCCCTGGGGATTTGTTTGGTTTGAGTTTTACTATTTGTTTAAGAACATCCTCCCTGGTAACTGTTAAACTCGTCAACCTGTCCTCGTCCCCACCCACATAGACTTGTTCGGCTGAAGGCATATTGTTAAGTTCCTCTTTAGTAAATACAGATACAAAATATTTATTAAAAATACTACTCATCTCTTCATCACTATCTGTTATTTGACCTGTCTCAGTTTTTAATGGACCTATCCTTTCCCTAGTCTTAGTACGATATAACTGAAAAAACCCTTTAGGATTTGTCTTTGCTTGCCCTGCTATGCGAACTTCATAGTTTCTTTTTGCTTTCCTTATCTCTTTTTTAACATTTCTAACCAGTTGTACGAATTCCTGTTCTAAAGTGACCTCCCCATTTTTAATCCTTTTGTACCAAGCTCTCTTTTTACCTATAAGGTTCTTCAAATTCTTTGTTATCCACTTTGGGTCATTAGTATTCGATCTATTCAATTTGTATGGTATACTACGTTCCTGTGCTTTGTTTAGAATATTCTTAAATAAGTTATATATTGAATCCACATCGAAATCCCCATTTAAGTCACCTATCGCTGGGTTCATGTCTCGCTCCAAGACCGGCCCACACCCCATACCCAAGACTTTCCAATCAATTTGACCCAAAAAATTTCTTAGGCTATTAAAATCAGCTTTTCGAAAATCTGGCACTTTAACAGAATTTTCTCCTACTGGTCTATTCCATTCTATGCTAAATCTGATTTCTTTGTGATCACTGCTCCCTAGCTCACTCCCTATTTCGATGTCATTAATTTGCGTTTCCCTGTTAGTTAACACTAAATCTAAAATATTATTTTCCCGTGTTGGTTCCTTAATGTGTTGCGTAAGAAAGCAATCGTCAATTAATTCTAGAAAATCTTCTGCTTCACTATTCCCTGTTTTGTTCAACCAGTTTATTCCGCTAAAATTAAAGTCACCCATGACATAAATACTGTTAGATCTAGATGCTCTAGATATTTCATCCCATAGATGCTTTGCTTCCATTCTGTCTAAATTTGGTGGCCTATATATTACTCCTATTATAATATTATTAGCTTTTTCGTTTAATTCAATCCAAATAGTTTCTGTGTGTGGCTCTGTTTTGATTCCCTCTTTGAGACTACATTTCAAATTGTCCCTAACATATATGGCTACTCCACCTCCTCGTCTAATATATCTATCTGTGTGAAATAGTTTAAATCCATATATTTGATATTCAGCTAATAGTTCTCTATTTTCTACATTCATCCACGTTTCGGTAAGTGCAATAATATCTATTTTTTCTGTGCAGACAAGAGCATTTAATTCGTTAATTTTATTTCTTAGACTTCTACTGTTAGTGTAATATACCCTAAGTGAATTGTTATTTTGCGGACCTTCTCTTTCCCTGGTCGTTTTGCCAATTCCTTTCTCCCACAAACACATACTTTTATTACCTCCTTCCTCCAAATCAATTCCCATACCTCTATCTACTAACAGTTTAAACCCAAACAAACACCTCTAACCACTTCTTCTAACGAGTTCGCAACAGCAACAACCCCAGCTCTCGATAGATGCACCCCATCACGAGCATACATTTCATTTCTTCCATAGAAGTGTTCCCAGTTGTCTATGAAAGATATTGCATTTGATTTGCAATATCTTTCCAGCCGGCAATTGACACCAAGTGCCCTCGATATCCATTCATTTCCCACTCCCTTTCTTGGAAGAATGCCACATATGATCGGGATTCCTCCCTTGCTCCTAACTAACTCAATGGCTGTTTTATACCTCTGAATCAGTTCCTCACTCCTAACTCGGCCAACATCATTTCCTCCCACGCTAATGCAAATAATGGGATTGTTCCCATTACCAGCCATAATATCATTCATGTTGTTTATAATATCACCAATGCCAGCTCCGGGATAGCAAACCCTTAACCTGTTCCCCCTATCTCTAGCACAAAACGTTCTATCCAAATACCTTATCTGGGAATCTCCCACAACTAATGTTTGCTTAGGTACTTCCTTTACCCTCTGAGGGGCCTGCGCTTCCTTTCTCTTCGTTGCTTTCCCTTTTGCGCGATCCACAGTCTCTCCACAGCACTCGTCCTCCAAAACGTCAAATGAATTAGAGGTTGCTATGGCGTTTGAAGGCGGCTTTATCAAAGTCTTCTTAAGGCCCCTGTCTTTCACAACTCTCCAAGACGAGGTCCCTTTACTGCTGGTCTCCTCCTTCGTTACCTCCAACAGTGAAGCATAATGTACGAAAGATTGAGAAAATTTGTGTTAGAATTATTAATCTTACTTTTTCGGTCATATTTAATAAAATATAAATATATATATATATATATATATATATATATATATATATATATATATATATATATATATATATATATATATATATATATATATATATATATATATATCACAGTCATATCACAGTCACAGTAAACAGTCATGGAAAAGGGCGGAGGTTTCCACACTGCAGTCTACACAAAGGAAACAAACATAGGAATGTGCCTAAATGCCAACAGCGACTGCCCTGACAGGTACAAGAGGAGTGTTGTTAACGCATACGTCGACCGTGCTCTCAGCCACAGCTCAGAATGGAAGCAAGTCGACGAAGAACTCTGTAGGGTAAGGCAGGTTCTAGTCAATAACGGCTTCTCCAATGGTTTCATCGAAGACATCATAAGAAGGAAAGTGAAAAGCCATGCAACCTCTGAAGAGACAACTAACACAACACCTATACCCCCTATTAGACTATTTTACAGGAACTTCTTTTCCACAGCTCATAAAACAGAGGAAAGGGTCCTGAAAGATATTGTTAATAGAAACGTTATCCCTACAGACAAAAATCAGAGGATACAACTGACGATTTACTATAAAACCAGAAAAACGGCCAGCCTACTCATGAGAAACTCTCCAGACACGAAACAGAACGCTTTAAAAGAGACTAACGTCGTCTATGCCTTCAAATGCCCACTTGGGGACTGTAAGCTCCAAAAAACCCAGTATATAGGCAAGACAACAACATCTCTTTCTAGGCGTTTAACGATGCATAAACAACAGGGCTCCATTAAGGAACATATAATCTCTTCCCATAACCAAACCATCGCCAGAGAAATCCTAGTAAACAACACAGAAATCATCGATAGATACAGCGATAGCAGGCGGCTTGACGTTTGCGAGGCACTACACATCAAGAAGTCAACACCAGCAATCAACAGCCAATTATTGCACAACTATATTCTACCCACCTCAAGACTCCGCTCCAATATAGAAGCATCAAGAAATATGGACCAATAGGCTTTCTACAAACACTTCTATTCAATATCCATTGTTTCGTGTTCTGTCTTGTGTTGATACTTTTAATACCCTATTAATATCCTCTAATGCCACATCATCCTTCCCACCTCACTCAAATGTAATGCCACATCACCCTTCCCACCTCACTCAAAAGTAGATATAAAATCAGGGAAATGCAAGTTCTAATCAGTTGTGTATTTGTGAAGTCTTTGAAAATGTAATAAGTTTTACGAAACGCGCCCGTGTCGCGTCAGACTAGAAATAAAAATGAATTTTGGAGAAGTGATTTTTGATTTACCTCCAACAGTGAAGCATAATGTACGAAAGATTGAGAAAATTCGTGTTAGAATTATTAATCTTACTTTTTCGGTCATATTTAATAAAATATGTCTACAGGAAAGACTGCTACCAAAATATACTAATATATATATATATATATATATATATATATATATATATATATATATATATATATATATATATATATGACAATGTCAGACCACGAAGGAAAAATGAAACAGGAAATTTCCTTAAGATGTATTTCTTAAGATAATACATCTTCAGACCTTCTGAAGATGTATTTAATATACGAAAGTACTTAAGGAAATTTCCTGTTTCATTTTTCCTTCGTGGTCTGACATTGTCACATTCTTAATCACGTGTTTATTTTCGTGATATACACACATATATATATATATATATATATATATATATATATATATATATATATATATATATCTTGGTAGCAGTCTTTCTTGTAAACATATGTTGTTAAATATTACCGAAAAGGTAAGATTAATAATTCTAACACGATTTTTCTTAATATTTCTTGTTTCTTTTCACTGTCGATGGTAATTGAAAAATCAATTCTCCAAAATTCATTTTTATTTATAGTCTGACGCGACGCCTGAACGCGTTTCGTAATAACTTATTACATTTTCAAAGACCTTAGTTTACATACACACAACTGTAACATGTAAACACGCAAAATCCGTCCATACTTCTACTCGAATTTGGGTGAGGTGATATGGTACAACAGTTTTGGGTGAGGTGAACAAACTTGTGACTAACACAGGACAAAACACGAAGCAATGGGTATAAATTAGATATGAGAACATAAGAATGGAAGTAACTGCAGAGGGCCTATTAGCCCATACTTCCTCTTGATGTTTCTATATTGGTCTAGAAGTGTGTAGAATATAGTTGTGCATTAATTGGCTGTTGATTGCTGGTGTTGACTTTTTGATGTGTAGTGCCTCGCAGATGTCGAGCCTCCTGCTATCTCTGTGTCTATCGATGATTTCTGTGTTTTTGTTAAGATTTTTCAGGTGATGGTCTGGTTGTGAGAAGAGATTATATGTTCCTTGATGGTGCCCTGTTGTTTATGCATTGTTAATCGCCTGGAAAGAGACGTTGTTGTCTTGCCTATATACTGAGTTCTTTGGGGCTTACAGTCCCTAAGTGGGCATTTGAAGGCATAGACGACGTTTGTTTCCTTTAAGGCGCTCTCCTTTGTGTCTGGAGAGTTTTTCATGAGTAGATTGGCCGTTTGTTTGGTTTTATAGTAAATCGTCAATTGTATTTTCTGATTTTTGTCTGTAGGGATAACGTTCCCATCAACAATATCTTTCAGGACCCTTTCCTCCGATTTATGATCTGTCGAAAAGAAGTTCCTGTAAAATAGTCTAATAGGGGGTACATGTGTTGTATTAGTTGACTCGTTAGATGTTGCATAGCGTTTCACCTTTCTTTTTATGATGTCTTCAACAAAACCATTAGCGAAGTCATTGTTGACTAGGACCTGCCTTACCATACTGTGTTCTTCATCGACTTGCTTCCATCCTGAGATGTGGCTGAGAGCACGGTCGACATAAGCGTTGGCAACACTCCTCTTGTACCTGTCTGGACAGTCACTATTGGCATTGAGGCACATTCCTATGTTTGTTTCCTTAGTGTAGACTGCAGTGTGGAAGCCTTCGCTCCTTTCCGTGACTGTCACATCTAGAAAGGGCCACTTCCCATCCTTCTCCATCTCATAACTGAAACTCAACACAGAATTCCGCTCAAATGCCTCCTTCAGCTCCTGTAGACGGCTGACATCAGATACCTGTGTAAAAATGTCGTCAACATACCTGCAGTATATGGCAGGTTTCAATTCCATGTCAACTAAGACCTTATGCTTGATGGTACCCATGTAGAAGTTCGTAAACAGGAACCCTAGGGGAGAACCCATGGCGACCCTATCAACTTGCTTATACATGTGCCCATCTGGGCTCAAAAAGGGTGCCTCTTTAGTGCGAGCTTGGAGTAGTTTCCTTAGTATGTTTTCTGAAATGTCAAGAGGAGTACAAGCCGGATCACGATACACTCTGTTCGCTATCATCCCGATTGTTTCATCCACAGGTACGTTCGTAAACAGTGATTCTACGTCCAACGAGGCTCTTATCCCTGTGGCCCATGTTCCCCGCAAAAAGTCAACAAATTCCTTTGGAGACTTCAGGCTGAAAGCCCAAGGTACATAAGGAGTCAGCAAGCCGTTGTCGCTTAGCCAGTCTGTACGTGGGTGTGGGTAACTGGCTGATGATTGGCGGAAGTGGGTTTCCAGGCTTGTGGGTCTTGACATTTCCATACGCATACCCAGGGTTGTATTCCCCAATAACCTGTGGCAGGTGGAGTCCGGATTTCTTGGCGTTCACAGTTTCGATCAATCTGTTTATCTTAGTTTTCAATTCGGCTGTAATGTCCTTCGTTGCTCTTTGGAATTTAGTTTGGTCAGAGAGTATGAGGTTCATTTTTGCCAGATATTCCTCTTTTTTCAGAATGACGTATATTGGCAACTTGTCACCTCCCCTGAAGACTATCTCCTTGTTCTCGCGAAGGCTCCTAGCTGCCGCTTTGAGCTCAGGGGACAGTATGGTGCGTCTGTAGTTGCTTTGAATCTTCTTCCTTCTGCGATAAGTTCTGTTTGGAAGGTGTCTTTAGTGGTAACCTCCTTTTGTGTCTCGAAGTCGAATATGTCGCCAAATAGGATCTCCAACTCCACTTTCCGGGCCATCTCACTTGGTCTGGACATAACCTGACAGTTTATACCCAGATTTAGGAGTTATTTGGTCCTCAGTGAGGCTGATTCCAGCAAGGAATCGAATGGGTTCAAGAAGCCATCTCTGGGTTGTGGAATCGCTAACGATGCATAAGCAACAGGGCTCCATTAAGGAACATATAATTTCTTCCCACAACCAGACCATCACCAGTGAAATCTTAACAAACAACACAGAAATCATCGATAGATTCAGCGATAGCAGGCGGCTTAACATCTGCGAGGCACTACACATCAAGAAGTCAACACCAGCAATCAACAGCCAATTAATGCACAACTATATTCTACCCACTTCAAGACTCCGCACCAATATAGAAGCATCAAGAAATATGGGCCAATAGGCCCTTTGCAGTTACTTCCATTCTTCCCTTTAATTTACCCAATTTATACCCAATACACCGTGTTCTGTCTTGTGTTGAAAGTTTGCTCTATCTTGTGTTGAAAGTTTTGTTCACCTCATCCA
>NC_091202.1:15388394-15570894 GCF_040958095.1 Procambarus clarkii | reverse complement strand
TTTAGCTCCTGAAGTCTTGTTGATCATGCAAACCCGGTATAATATGTTTGCAAGAACACTGAACGTGTTAAGCTACACAGACTCACTGGAGAGTAGTCCAGGATTGAGGAGAAAGTATTTCTTCCCCTATGATAAAGGGTGATTTCTCTGCTTTCACAGAGAAATCTCTTTGTGTGATCCATGCTGTGCAGGTCAATATTGCCAGTTAGCTTTTCTGGCATATCTTGTCATGAGAGGAGCCAATAATCATCTCTCAAGGATGAGAGATAAGAGTTGAGAGGAGCAATGACCCTCATTAGTGAATTAATTGTGTATTGCTTGCTTTTAGGTCACCGCTGGCCGAGGGAGTGAGAGGGCATGGTAGGTCCATTTATGCTTGAACGGAATGCTAGTTTCCTTATCGCGAACTTCAGTTATATCAATCAGCAAATATATAAGGGGTAGTTCACCAGCCTGCTCCACAATATGCAGGGAAATTGTATTCCACAATGTGTCTCCGTGTAGCCAATACATGTAACTATCTGCAGACCAGAAGCCGATAATTGAACAACTCACTATAACCAGTTCCGATAAGAGAGAGAGAGAGAGAGTGTGTGTGTGTGTGTGTGTGTGTGTGTGTGTGTGTGTGTGTGTGTGTGTGTGTGTGTGTGTGTGTGTGTGTGTGTGTGTGTGTGTGTGTGTGTGTGTGTGTGTGTGTGTGTGTGTGTGTGTGTGTGTGTGTGTGTGTGTGTGTGTGTGTGTGTGTGTGTGTGTGTGTGTGTGTGTGTGTGTGTGTGTGTGTGTGTGTGTGTGTGTGTGTGTGTGTGTGTGTGTGTGTGTGTGTGTGTGTGTGTGTGTGTGTGTGTGTGTGTGTGTGTGTGTGTGTGTGTGTGTGTGTGTGTGTGTGTGTGTGTGTGTGTGTGTGTGTGTGTGTGTGTGTGTGTGTGTGTGTGTGTGTGTGTGTGTGTGTGTGTGTGTGTGTGTGTGTGTGTGTGTGTGTGTGTGTGTGTGTCAAGAGGAATTCTGACTGCCACATACAGTATTGCGGTCTCTCTCTCTCTTACCCCTTTGAAATAAAGTTCGGCAGAGACGAAAATATGCAACACCGAGGGTTCTACTGCAAGAATATACGTGCCACTGCAACTCTCCACGACCGCGTGTCCTGAACGAGACGACGACGGCGTAGCGTGACTCGTCTCCCTCTCCCAGTTGACAAAGGTTATGTTCCTCCTTCCCACTTCGCTATCTTCATAACGTTTCTGATGTAGATGGCGAAGTGGTAAGACGAGTTCTGTTACTCAGTTCCAAATGTGTAGTTCTTCTTCTCCAGCAACCGGGAGTCAGAGCTCTGAGTCGCTCCTATATCTACACCACAATGCAACAAGCACTTTTGAAACTCTTATCATCCTCAACATGAACGCGTCTCCCCACATCTGTACTGGTGCAGTCATCGGGAGGACAAACACTTCATGCAAACTGCACCTACAATCAAGAATAAGAAGAATAAGAAGAAGAATTGACAACGACACGTGGCCAATTGCTTAAGAGATGTTTTGGCCATCTTGGGCGCCATTAAACATAGCCCCTCGGTGTCTGGTTTATTAAAAAAAGCAGCTTTGCAAGTTTACTGTGAAACATAAATATTACAATATCCCATATTTAAAAAAAATATCGACAACACTTGTATAAAATACTCAACACTCAACAATATTATATCCCCTCATGATGTAATTCACTGCCTGCTGACTTTGGCTTATGGGGAGCTGTTAGTAATTAAAATGTTTCAAGAACGGTGACTGAACTTAATACAGTGTACCAGTAAATATATATTAAAGAACGGGGAATCTGAAAATAAAGGAACTGACGAAGGAACTGCAATTTAACTACACGACTAGAGGGGGTGTAGTCGTACCTAGTAGCCAGAACCCACTTCTCGGCCTACTATGCCCGATTGGCCTAAAAGGCCGACAGATTTTCTTTATTTCTAAAATATTGTTTCCAATTGGTTTATTTGAAATATTATTATTATATTATGTTAAGAACATAAATTATTGACTTAGTTATGTTAGTTTAGGTTTGGTTAAGGTAGGTTAAGTTAGGTTAGGTAGGGTTGGTTAGGTTCGGCCATATATGTACATTAGTTTTAACTCAAATTAAAAGAACTTAACTCATACACAATGAAATGAATAGCTTTATCATTTCATTGAGTGCACAGTGAACAGTGCACCCAGACGTGCAACCAGAGGACCCAGACTCAGAGGAACGTGTCGGGTGTGTGACGAATCTCACAGCCTTAGAAACGATGGAATCCCTACGTCAGCACAACAACTGTGAGGGATTCATGGACGGTAACCTGTAGAGAGAGAAGGCCCCACAGGTCCCCCCTGGCACCCCCACACATATCCAGCAAACTTCATGTCATCAGATGACCTCCTGGGGGGCCATCAAAGCATCCACCACCAGAACTCTTCCCCACATTCCTAAAGCAGCGCGCCCATTTGCAGCAGGGAAATATACAGACCTTTTAAGGAAAGTGAATGAACGGTCTGCAAATCTTAATGCTGCAGCCACCATCAAAGCATGGCATGAATTTGCTCCTGTTTGGCAATATTTGCTTAGGCGTACCTGCAAGAGGAGGCAAGACGCTAGCCTCATCAGTCACTAGGGCAATAAATAATTTCCCCAGAGCTGACAACCTGATCCCCATCCCTCCTCAACGCAAAAACCGTCGTGGCAGACCCAAGAGTTCCAATGATAATTTTAAACAAGGAACACAAGTGACCCAAAAAATTGAAGAGGGCAACACAGTAGGAGTAATTAGGTTACTTACCAGCGAAGACACAATCGCCCCTAGAAATCCCGCTACCGCCAACTCACTGAGAGAGAAGCACCCTCCTAGAGTATCGTGGGAACCCACTGCTCAGGACACAAATGTCCCAGACATGGGACCTCTATTCCTCCAAGCGTCAGAGGTATACAAAGCCATCATGTCATTTCCGCCAGGCTCGGCAGGGGGATACACTGGAGTAAGACCTCAGCACCTCAAGGTGATGGTAAACCCAGTTCTCGGAGAAGTTGCCGAGACACTATTGTCAGAGGTCACGAAGTTTGTCAACGACTGCCTCTCTGGGTTGATCCCAGATACAATAAAACCCTTTTTCTTTGGAGCATCCCTTTGTGCCCTAAAGAAGAAGGATGGTGGAGTCAGACCCATTGCCGTGGGTAACACACTTCGGCGCCTTGTTGCTAGGGCAGCTGTCAGAAAAATTAGCATAGATGCTGCAACGATGCTTCGACCCCATCAACTATGTTTTGGTGTCCCCCATGGCTGTGAAGCAGCAGCTCATGCAGCACGAGCCTATATCAAGCACCTCCCAGAAAATAATGTATTAATTAAATTAGACTTTAAAAATACCTTCAACCAGGTAAAAAGGGATGTGGTACTGGAAGCAGTTCGAACAAGCTTTCCTTCTCTACTCCCCTTCGTCTCAGCAGGGTACAGTAGGGAATCGACGCTGCTGTTTGGGGAACATGAAGTTGTTTCTGCAGAAGGTGTCCAGCAGGGAGACCCACTTGCCCCTTTTCTTTTTTGCATGGCTGTTAAAGAGGTCACAAGCAGGTTGACCAGCGAACTCAACATCTGGTTCCTGGACGATGGCACCCTGGCAGGGACACAGGAGTCCCTGCTAGAAGATCTACAGCTGGTGAAATCTAAGGGAGAGGAGTTAGGACTCACCCTAACCCATTAAAGTGTGAAATCATCTCATCTAGCCAACCAACCATAGATGTAGTGCGAATCATATTGCCAGGAGCCCCAGTGATCGCTCCCACCGACAGTGTGCTGCCAGGGGCACCTCTGGGCTCGAGCGCCATTGAGGTAGTCCTCGAAGAAAAGCTGAACGACCTGAGGAGGATGGAGGGAAGAATAGGGGCTTTGGACGCCCACGATGCTTTGTACCTTCTCACAAGGTGCCTGCCTTTGCCCAGACTGACCTATTTCCTAAGGTGTGCTCCCTCCTTCAACAGCCGAAAATTAACAGAATATGAAACACTCCTAAGGTCAATAACCGTGAAAGTGTTAAACCTCTCCCTAAGTGTAAACCTAAGAGACTCCATTGGGATTCATGATCCCAAATTCGCGGAAGGAGCCGGTCAGTGGGACACTCTTGTCAACTCTCATCCTCGACCGACTTTTCCTAATGACTGCAAACAGTCCAAATGGGATAGCCCCATAGTGGAAAACATCGCCACATCATTGCTGGAGGCAGCTTCCAGGAAGGACAAAGCGCGTCTTCTAGCTGTGCAAGCGCCCCATGCCGGGGACTTCCTGTTGGCAGTCCCTAATTCCGTATTGGGCGGAACCTGCCTGGACCATCGGACCCTAAGTATTGGTGTTGCCCTGCGCCTTGCTGCCTCTATCTCCACCGAGCACCGGTGTATTTGCGGTCATGCACGGGCAGACCAATACGGCAGCCATGGTCTCATCTGTCGTAAGACACAGGGAAAGATTGCCAGACATGAAGCAGTCAATGACATCATCAAGAGAAGTTTGGCTTCAGCTGGGTGCCCAGCACAAAGGGAACCTCAGTTGTGCAGGCCTGACAACAGCTAAAAACGCCAAGATGGAGTCACCCTGCAGCCGTGGAGGGAAGGTAAACAGGTCATGTGGGACTACACGTGTGCTTCTCTATTGGCTGATACTTATCTACCTTACAGCACAGCTGAGGGAGGCAGGGCGGCCACCTTCAGGGAGACCCAGAAAACTAACAAGTACAGGGACCTGAACGTTGTTACAGGTTCGTGCCGATAGGCTCTGAGACTCTGGGCGCCTGGGGTAAATGTGCACTTAAGTTCCTGAAGGAGCTGGGCGAGGAACTCATTGGGAAGACTAGAGACCCAAGAGCGGCCAGTTTCATGTTCCAGCGCTTCAGTGTCGCTGTTCAGAGGGGAAATGCGTGCTGTATCATGGGTACGCACCCGACCCCCGAAGAGCTGGACGAGGTCTTCGAACACTGATTGGTATATTGTTATATAAGTGTGTGTTTTCAGTAAACTGTAGCATTGCAATAAAATCAAATAAAAAAAATAATAATAGGGGTGGTAGGAGAGGAAAAGATTAAAGTATTCAGTGAGAATCCACAAGGTCTTCTCTGAACACTATTTTCTTTTTCGAGGATGTGGGTCCCTTTAATTAAACCAGTGGTGGTACCCCTATATATATATATATATATATATATATATATATATATATATATATATATATATATATATATATATATATATATATATATATATATATATATATATATATATATATATATATATATATATATATATATATATAGGAAGGGAGTATCACCTCTAGCTGGAAGAAGGGGGACCCATAGCCTCGGAGGAAATCACGCATACACCTGGATGTAGTAACCCAGAAGATGGGATATCCGACCGCAGGCACATACCTAAGGTACGGATGTTCGTCCACCGCCCAGCATATCTCCCCAAGGAAAGCGTGTTTATCCGCACACTGACAACTGCACCATACCTCCCGACGTAGCGCCGAAGGAGGTCTTCAGGGAACTCCAGGGGCGCACCGTGGACACTGACATAAGTCAGGGCACCACTGAGGTCCGAGATCGCCACAGAGCCGGCATCATCTGGCAACAGCAACGTACGCCCCTCGTACCGACGGAGGAAGTCCCGGTACTCCTCCTCCCTTACGAACTTGACAACCACCCGGTGGGCAGTAACAAGCTCAACACTGTAGATAGCCTCCACTGGGATACGAAGCATGTCACACATCACCAACTCAATGGTCGGATATCCAGCCTTACTCGTGAACTCCAGGCCCACGGAGTTTACACGCACAACAGGAGGAAGATGGTCCCCCATGTCAGTAAAGCCACGTCAACACGCAGCCAGACAGGCAACAAAACTCACCTCAACCAAGTGGAGGCTTGGCGACTGCTGGAGGTGCGCACAGCGTCTCTCCCACAAACATTCACGATACCGTTGAGGGTTGTAAGACACCACTGTTACGTGGTACACATTTATATCATGATGGTCTCCCGATCTCAGAGGAGGACCCAGAGTAGCGCCGCCAGCATCCAGAGGTAAACAGAGACCATCCAGGCCCTACCCGGCCAACTCTGCTCTACCAAGGTAGGACGAGTGTTTTCGTTTTAAACACGTTCATCATTGCCTTTGATGACAATACATCCGACGATAGGTGTGTTTTTTGGAAATAACAGGACACAAAGTGACATATACCATGAAAATCCATTTTCTGAGGGGGGGGGGGGGGTGGCGATGAACAGAAGTCTTAGGCTATTTTGGAATCTAATTTTAGTAAACTAAACTTTGCTTATAACATATATCTCTATTTTTTATAAATTGGTGTTGTTTTAGACCAAAATAGCCGCACTTCTCTTAATAAAATGAAATTAAAAATATATATTCATTGCAGCACTAATGTTATGTTCTTGTTCACCCGAGCTGGTGCTTTCATCAACTTTATATATCACAAATAAAAATATGTCATTATAATCGTAATTCCTAAATAAATGTGTATATTCACTATGATTTGAATAAATATATATATTCACTATTAAAATTAATTTATATTTTTCATATTAATAATAACATTATGACGAAAAAAGTGAATTTCATGAAAACAGTTCTTCATAATTTACAAATGTTTCTGTCACATGTATTACTTTTTATATATTTTTGTATCCCATGCTCTGTATCAAAATCTACATTTTGTATATATTTAATTTATTGTTTCCCATATTAATATTTTTCCTTTGATAACTTATATGTTAGAACAAGAGCACCGCTCTTGTGCCAGGTAAGTCCACTACAGGCTCATCATGGCCCGTGCTACTTGCCTCGCTCCTGTGCCAGGTAATTTACGGGCTAACCATAGCCCGTGCTACTAGGAACTTGTTCCGAGTTGCTGAATCTATAACAATAACAAACCTTGCTCTCAAAGCCCCGCTCCCGTGCCAGGTAAGTCGACTACGGGCTCACCATAGCCCGTCCTACTTGGAACTTTTGTTCCCAGTAGCTGAATCTAAAACAACAACATCATTGCTCTCTCCCCATATTCCCCGGCGCCATACCTTGCTCTCTTCCCGGCGCCAAAAGCCTCCCACCTCTCCGTATTCCTCTGTTAACATTAACGATACTCAGACACCACCCTCACCGCTTTCCAGCATTTAATGCTGTCATATTGGGTTCATTGTTTTCTGCGCTGTATTATAAATTCTATTTCATAATAACATACTATGTAGATATTTTCCGTTTTAGGAAATTGTGACTCATTAGATTTTAATTTTAGACAACAGTTTGCATCAAAGTTATCCATATTAAATTGTTATCGTTAAATAGCAGAGTTATGTTTTAAGCACTAACCGGAACCTTTGAAACTAGCGAGTAGATTTGTTTCAGTCTTGACTCGTAGTCGCCTTGAGACGTCTCCAGACGGGACGGCGCGCGCAGTGCTCCTGGTTTTCGTTCAGTTCATTGCTTATTTGCATCTTCTGTGACCGTAAGGATGAGGTAGGATTAGCAGTTTTGTTCTTTTATGAGACAACATTAAAATTTCGTGTTGAGTGGGGTCTGCATTTTGTTTTTGCAGTTAATTGTTTTGTGTGAAGATTGTTTGCTCGTTAGGACAAGGTGGTGATTGAAAGGTGAAATTACACTTGACAAGGTGAAATTATAGTTATTTTTGTTGATGTAGTGAGGCTAGTTATTCAAACTTTGTTTTGCTATTTTGTTAAGTTATGCATTAATTAAAATGATGAATACTTATATGAATATAGCCTAATTTGTTTCTAGGAATTTAATGGATTCATGAACGGTTCCTGCGCACTAGAAAATTATTTTGATCCATACACATATCTATAATGGTATGTTGCATTGAGACATTCTGACTGTATAAAGTAAAGACTGTTTAAGACTGTATTCAAGCAACGTAAGATGCTGCATTTCCAATAGAGAGAACTAGTTCCATATATGGCAATTATAGAAATGGACGAACAGACTTTTGAGAAATGAGAGAGAGAGGTGTTAGATCTTTGGTAAACATTGAATGGCTCAGTGTGGGTTCCGCCTGCACGTGAAATATATGTTATTCGTATTTCTTAGATTTAGGCTATAAATATTATTTATAAGTAGAACTAACATGTGTGGGAGATAGCAGAAAGTGAGGCGTTCAAGTGAATTGCTCATCAATAGTTATACGAAGGATTAAAGGACTTCAAGAAACTAGTTGTGCAAATAGTAATCAAATTGTTATCGGTTGCGTGGTGACCGCCGGCCAGGTCGGACGTTCCTGAGGTCTCTCCGCTTCTGGCTATTGTTTACGTTGGGTGATCGCTTGTTTGCCCTGCTGGTGGTGGTTTGCCACTGACAGGGTGACGTTTGCTTAGCCATGGGGACGTCTCGCCCTCCAATGACGAGGACGCTGTCAGCTGGTCTGGCGTTTACGGTGCCGGTGGACCATCCATTGGTTGGTGTCGCCCTAGTGGACGTGCTGCATGTGGAGCTGTCGGACCTGGTGGGCATCCAGCTGCTTCAGGGCAACCGTGCTGTAGTCAAGTTCCGCCTCCAGGCTGCCTTTCAGGCGTTTCTCGAGCGGTGTGAGGGGCGTGTTTACCCTCTCCCTGATACTGCTGGCTCCGTTAAGGTAGTGAATCTCAGTGTCACCTTGACGTCTGTGACGGTGCATGGTGCCCCCTTCGAATTTCAGGACGACTTTTTAACCTCCTGTTTCGAACGGTTTGGGGCTGTGTTAAGTGTTCGATGGAATAAGGTCGTTGCCGGGCACTGTGTTGGTATGCTTGACGGCTCCCGCACCCTGACGATGTCGCTGAAGTGTAGTGTACCGTCGTCGATGTCCGTGTTGGGTTACACGCTCCGCTGCCAGTACCGGGGTCAACCGCGCACCTGTTATCGGTGTGGTCACGAGGGACATCTGGCTGCGGCGTGCGACGTGGGAGCAACTGGTCGGGTGCATGTTCTTCGTGCGGAGGATTTTCCGCCCCTGTTGCGTTCGGACGGTGTGGGTGCTGTGCCTGAGGCGCCTGACTGCCTGTCTGCTGCTCCGCCTGTTGAGGCGCCTGACTGCCTGTCTGCTGCTCCGCCTGTTGAGGCGCCTGACTGCCTGTCTGCTGCTCCGCCTGTTGAGGCGAGATCTCTGGCCCGTGCGACACGTCAGGTGACTGCTGTGGCCCCTGGGGTTGTTGAGCCGGTGTGTGAGGGTGACGGGGCGTCGCCTGCGCTGCGTGTAGTGAAGGGTGTCCCGGTGGAGGTTCATGTCCCACCCCTGCCTGTGGATGTGGTAACGGCTCCCGGGGACGCGGGTTCTGCTGTTTTGGAGGGGGTGCTTCGGCAAGGTGGGGTGCCTGTGTGTGTTAACGACTGTAGTTCTGCTCTTTCCATTCCTTTGCAGAAGCGTGCACGTCGGTGTTCTGAGGCTGTTTCCCTAGATGATGTAGACAGTGTGGGTGATGTGGCCTCTGTGGACTCTTCGGACGGTGCGGGTGTGGCCTCTGTGGACTCTTCGGACGGTGCGGGTGTGGCCTCTGTGGATGTAAAGATGGTGGTCCGTGCCTGCGGAGGGGCCTGCTGGGCGTGGTGTGGTGCGGCCTGTCTCGAAGCGTTCGCGGCGGGCACGGAGTGTGTCTCCCCTTCGTGGTGTGCCTTGGGAGGAGGTGGGGGAGTATGGTGTTCAGCTGCCGTCCCCCGCCGTGGATGATGGTGCTGTGCAGGGCTCCGAAGTTGCTACCTGTGTCCCCCTTCCTGTGTCACCTGCTGTTGGATCCCCGCAGTGGGGGGTTGTCCCTGATGATCGGGACCTCGTCGTGATGTTGCGGAAAGATGTGCGCCGGGGGGCCTCGGCTCCTGTGCCCTGTGGTGGGGTCGCTGCCGCGCCTGCATCCCCTGCTGTTCCCTCTCCTTCATTGCCCCGGTCTGGTGGTTGCCTAGTCCCGTCTGCTGGGGTCGTGCCTTGTGCGGGTCCGGAGTTGGGCCCTTATTGGGATGCCCGGGTGCTTCCGATCCCGTGGTGCTCGTCCACTATCTGGGTATCGTCTGAGAAGGTGTTTGTTTATAGGGTGCCGGATAGGATATCTCAGCCGAGGGTACTGCCTGATGGCCGGCTGCCCGTCGACCTGTGGGTGATTTGGGAAGCGTACTGCTTGCGCTTTCCGATACGCAAGTTTCCGGAGAAGTATTAGTTCCCATCTTGCGCACACAGCTACGCCGTGCCTGGATCAGCTGCCACCGTGACCACGACTCCCCGCCCCCCGGTGCGGGGAGTCTCCCTCTAACGTTCGCCTCTGTTTTCGTCGCCACTGCTCTCTCTACGGCCCATCACATCTACCGCTTTTGACTTTCTTCTCCCCCTCACCATCAACGCGTCTCCTTACATCTGTCCTGGTGCAGTCATCGGGAGGGTTACCCCTTCATGCAAACTGCACCTATTCTCAAGAAGAAGAAGAAGAAATTGTTATCCAGGAAGTTATTTACATGTCCCTGCAGTATCACATTAATAAGTCTTGCAGTATTAAGCTAAATTCAGTTGGCTACATTAGTTAAATTGTGCTGCATGAGACTTGGCAAACATTATCTACGTATAGTAGGAGGGAAATAGATGATTGAATTTACGACTTAAGAGTGTTTCTGTTCACTTTTGGATGTTCTAAAGGTGTCTTGACGAAGGAAACGTAATGTCTTCTGTCCTTGAAATAACATACTTTTTAATGTCAAACATTAAGTTTGCATAGTTTTACTGCATGGTTAAAACCCTGATATAGAAAACCAGAACTGTTGTAGATTAAGCCATTTATGACATCGTTGCAGAGACAAGTTTCTCCTATCTTGTAAACTGCAAAGTGGATAGACAGTCATTTCGTTAAAAATGCAGGACAACGGGGCATTTAGAATAATAGTAAAAAAATAGTAAGGAGAAAGCGCTAAGCAGTTACGACTAGCACTTGGAAGGGACCAGGCAGTGTGATCGAGGTTTTCAAATAGGACAGCTGATAACAAACCAGTGTCCTGATTAGATAATAATTTCGTAACTATGTGCACCATTGTACAAAGATTGACGTTCTAAGCAATTAGATTGCAGAACTGTGTACTATTCACTTTATTGTGTCAAGACAAAATGAAGCTGAAAAACAAACTTAAATATTCCTAGGCCAAGTATAGCACACATATGTAATATATTAGGCCTCAGATAACGTGTATTAGGGCTAGGAAGGTTAGGTTAGTTTAGTTCGTGTTTCCAACATAAGTAGAAACTAGTTTTCCGGTTTATCCAACTCAATAGGGCCGATTTCTACTTTCTAATTTCGTTGTACGTCGGTATATATATATATATATATATATATATATATATATATATATATATATATATATATATATATATATATATATATATATATATATATATATATATATATATATATACTATGGTCCTCATCGTTACTATAAGTACTACCAAAACAGGAGGATGGGCTGGAATGTACTAACTGAATATAAATGGGCTTTTAAAGCAGGCTCTTCAAAAGGAGCTATGAGAGGCAGTTGAAAAGCGAGGGTTTCAAAGAAAATTGGGACGATTAACAGATCTGAATCATATAGTTTTTATAAAGTGGCATCCACTCCTTTTGTTTGGGGATGGTTTGTGCTACGTATCCATAGCGGAGGGAGATCCTGTTTTCACATTTCCGGCAAGCTGTCAGCGTCAAGAAAGCTCAACACAGTTGCAGGCGATGAGTCACAATAACGTTGCTGAAGAATGTTGACCAGACCACACACTAGAAGGTGAAGGGATGACAACGTTTCGGTCCATCCTGGATCATTCTCAAGTTGATTGAGAGTAGTCCAGGACGGACCGAAACGTCGTCGTCCCTTCACCTTCTAGTGAAGTTCTCGTGTAAGATGGTCTTTTAGGATGTTTTTAGTTAAATCAGACGGTGTATGATGAATATCTCGAAAATACTGACTTATCATAAAACAGACGATAGTCGTAGATAAATACCATTATACTTCAATGATAACTTGCTTCAGTGTAACTTTTTCGATATTGGTAGATTGTAGTTTGAGCTATAAACTTGGTAGGGTATGATACGGAGTTGAAAACTGACAAAGTACACAAGATATTTAAAAAATTTGTTTTGTTATTGCAAATCCATTTAACCGACTAATTCTGGTAATTGAAAAGTTTATTTTTTTCTTTATTAAATAATATACAATATCCCTCACCATGCAAACATAAAACGTAACGTATCTAGCTTTTAATTAGCATTTCTTGTCAAGTTACGTGTATTCCTTTGGTTAAATATTTTTCCTATAAATATTTGAATTTTGATAATTTCACTAATGCATGTAACTATATAACCTGAGCTTGTAAAAGCATCTTAATCACCTTCAGTGGTTAAGTTCTTAATTGCACACTAGTTTCTCTATTAGCTATCTCACCCTGTCAGAGTAAAAGAGACAAATGTATGTGTGAGTATATATGTATGCATGTATATGTGTGTGTATGTATGTGTATTAAGTATATGCGGAAGCCGATCAGAGTTCGGCTTCCTGTCAGAGTAAAAGAGACAAATGTATGTGTGAGTATATATGTATGCATGTATATGTGTGTGTATGTATGTGTATTAAGTATATGCGGAAGCCGATCAGAGTTACGTTTCGTCTTTGTAAATGCACATTAATGACGCTATGTAAAAAGACACATCGAACACTTTATGTAGCATACATAAATCTGTGTATCTATGTATTTACGTTGTAGATTAGCCTACAACCTACCTGGAACTTTTTGTTCCAGGTAGCGAATCTTTATCAACAACAACAACCTTCTGTGGTTGATCAATAAATCCCTGGTTGATGGGGTTCTGGGAGTTCTTCTACTCCCCAAGCCCGGCCCGAGGCCAGACTTGACTTGTGAGAGTTTGGTCCACCAGGCTGTTGCTTCGAGCGGCCCACAGGCCCACATACCCACCACAGCCCGGTTGGTCCGGCACTCCTTGAAGGAAACAATCTAGTTTCCTCTTGAAGATGTCCACGGTTGTTACTGTAATATTTCTGATGCTCGCTGGTAGGACGTTGAACAACCGTGGACCTCTGATGTTCATAAAGTGTTCTCTGATTGTGCCCATGGCACCTCTGCTCTTCACTGGTTCTATTCTGCATTTTCTTCCATGTCGTTCACTTCAGTACGTTGTTATTTTACTGTGTAGATTTGGGACCTGTCCCTCCAGTATTTTCCATGTGTACATTATTTGGTATCTCTCTCGTCTCCTTTCTAGTGAGTACATTTGGAGAGCTTTGAGACGATCCCAATAATTTAGGTGCTTTATCTCGTCTATGCGTGCCGTATATGAACATAAGAACAAAGGCAACTGCAGAAGGCCTGTTGGCCCATACGAGGCAGCTCCTATTTATAACCACCCAATCCCACTCATATACATGTCCAATCCATGCTTGAAACAATCGAGGGACCCCACCTCCACAATGTTACGCGGCAATTGGTTCCACAAATCAACAACCCTGTTACTGAACCAGTATTTACCCAAGTCTTTCCTAAATCTAAACTTATCCAATTTATACCCATTGTTTCGTGTTCTGTCTTGTATTTATACTTTTAATACCCTATTAATATCCCCTTTGTTATGTCCATTCACCCACTTGTAAACCTCTATCATATCACCCCTAACTCTTCGCCTTTCCAGTGAATGCAACTTAACCTTTGTTAATCTTTCTTCATATGAAAGATTTCTAATTTGGGGAATTAACTTAGTCATCCTACGCTGGACACGTTCAAGTGAATTTATATCCATTCTATAATATGGCGACCAAAACTGAACTGCAAAATCTAAATGGGGCCTAACTAGAGCAAGATATAGCTTGAGAACCACACCAGGTGTCTTGTTACTAACGCTGCGATTTATAAATCCAAGTGTCCGATTTGCCTTATTACGAACATTTATGCATTGATCCTTTTGTTTTAAATTCTTGCCAATCATAACTCCCAGATCCCTTTCGCAATTCGACTTCGCAATCTCAACACCATCTAGCTCGTATCTTGTAACCCTATCATCATTACCTAACCTCAGAACTTTACATTTATCAGCATTAAACTGCATCTGCCAATCCTTCGACCATTTCAAAACCCTATCTAGATCAACTTGAAGTGATAGTGAGTCCTCCTCGGAATTAATTTCCCTACCGATTTTCGTATCATCGGCAAATTTGCAAATGTTGCTACTCAAACCTGAATCTAAATCATTTATATATATTATAAACAACAGAGGTCCCAGGACAGAGCCCTGAGGCACCCCACTTACAACATTTTCCCACTCTGACTTAACTCCATTTATACTAACTCTCTGTTTCCTTTGGTATAGCCATGCCTTAATCCAGCTTAATACAGCACCCCCAATACCATGAGACTCTATCTTTTTAATCAGTCTTTCATGTGGCACTGTATCAAAAGCTTTGCTAAAGTCAAGGTACACAACATCGCAATCCCTACCACTATCAACTGCCTCAACAATGCTAGAATAAAAAGATAACAAATTTGTTAAACATGAACGGCCATTTATAAAACCATGTTGCGACTCAATTATTAATTTATGTTTTTCAAGATGAAGACGAATTTTATTTGCTATTAAGAAAGGGAGTAGGAAATAAACGGATATCGAGGGCACTTGGTAGTCAATTGCCGGCTGGAAAGATATTGCAAATCAAATGCAATATCTTTCATAGACAACTGGGAACACTTCTATGGAAAAAATGGAATGTATGCTCATGATGGGGTGCATCTATCGAGAGCTGGGGTTGTTGCTGTTGCGAACTCGTTGGAAGAAGTGGTTAGAGGTGTTTGTTTGGGTTTAAACTGTTAGCTGATAGAGGTATGGGAATTGATTTGGAGGAAGGAGATAATAAAAGTACGTGTTTGTGGGAGAAAGGAATTGGCAAAATGATCAGGGAAAGAGAAGGGCCTCAAAATAACAATTCACTTAAGGTATATTACACTAACAGTAGAAGTCTAAGAAATAAAATTAACGAATTAAATGCTTTTGTCTGCACAGAAAAAATAGATATTATTGCACTTACCGAAACGTGGATGAATGTAGAAAATAGAGAACTATTAGCTGAATATCAAATAAATGGATTTAAACTATTTCACACAGATAGATATATTAGACGAGGAGGGGGAGTAGCTATATATGTTAGGGATAATTTGAAATGTAGTCTCAAAGAGGGAATCAAAACTGAGCCACACACAGAAACTATTTGGATAGAATTATACGAAAAAACAAATAATATTATAATAGGAGTTATATATAGGCCACCAAATTTAGACAGAATGGAAGCAAAGCATCTATGGGATGAAATATCTAGGGCATCTAGATCTAACAGTATTTACGTCATGGGTGACTTTAATTTTAGTGGAATAAACTGGTTGAACAAAACAGGGAATAGTGAAGCAGAAGATTTTCTAGAATTAATTGACGATTGCTTTCTTACGCAACACATTAAGGAACCAACACGGGAAAATAATATTTTAGATTTAGTGTTAACTAACAGGGAAACACAAATTAATGACATCGAAATAGGGAGTGAGCTAGGGAACAGTGATCACAAAGAAATCAGATTTAGCATAGAATGGAATAGACCTGTAGGAGAAAATTCTGTTAAAGTGCCAGATTTTCGAAAAGCTGATTTTAATAGCCTTAGAAATTTTTTGGGTCAAATTGATTGGAAAGTCTTGGGTATGGAGTGGGGGCCGGTCTTGGAGCGAGACATGAACCCAGCGATAGGTGACGTAAATGGGGATTTCGATGTGGATTCAATATATAACTTATTTAAGAATATTCTAAACAAAGCACAGGAACGTAGTATACCATACAAATTGAATAGATCGAATACCAATGACCCAAAGTGGATAACAAAGAATTTGAAGAACCTTATAGGTAAAAAGAGAGCTTGGTACAAAAGGATTAAAAATGGGGAGGTCACTTTAGAACAGGAATTCGTACAACTGGTTAGAAATGTTAAAAAAGAGATAAGGAAAGCAAAAAGAAACTATGAAGTTCGCATAGCAGGGCAAGCAAAGACAAATCCTAAAGGGTTTTTTTCAGTTATATCGTACTAAGACTAGGGAAAGGATAGGTCCATTAAAAACTGAGACAGGTCAAATATCAGATAGTGATGAAGAGATGAGTAGTATTTTTAATAAATATTTTGTATCTGTATTTACTTAAGAGGAACTTAACAATATGCCTTCAGCCGATCAAGTCTATGTGGGTGGGGACGAGGACTGGTTGACGAGTTTAACAGTTAGCAGGGAGGATGTTCTTAAACAAATAGTAAAACTCAAACCAAACAAATCCCCAGGGCCGGATGAAGTGTTTGCCAGGGTGCTTAAAGAATGCAAAGAGGAGCTTTGTGACCCACTGTCAACCATATTTAATAAATCAATAGAGTCAGGCAGAGTGCCTGACACATGGAGAGCTAAGCTGCTGGACGTGGCAACAAGAAACTTTGTCAGTCAACACGTCAAGGGACCGACAAGAATGAGAGGAGAGGACGAACCAGCCTTGCCTGATCTGATATTTACCCTAAATGAGTCGGATATAAGGGAAGTTAAGTTGGAAGCCCCATTGGGAATGAGTGATCATAGTGTATTGAGCTTTGAGTACCTGGTTGAGCTGGGAATTATCACCCCCAAAAAAGAACTGGGAACCAAAGGGCTGGCGTACCTAAAGGGAAACTATGAGAAGATGAATAAATTCCTAAGGGATATACAATGGGACACAGAACTCAGAACCAAGTCTGTACAAGACATGATGGACTATGTCACCCAAAAGTGTCAGGAGGCTGTAAGCAGGTTTGTCCCAGCCCGACAGGAAAAAACACAGAAGCAAAAGAAGAATCCATGGTTTACTAGTGTTATGATCTCAAGTAGCAGAAAAACGAGTCTCCACTTTGAGAATTATTCTATCACGCCTGACCTGACTAGAAGGTCTAGGAAATATAGAGGTGAAGACACAGATGTAAAATAGTTGGTTGGATTTAATGAACAATTTGAGATTATGGGCAGTGAATAAGAAAACAGATAAATGATTGGTGAGGAGATGTGAATAATTTGCTGGAGGCACGAGCTCGCTTCTGGATGGCTTTGACCTCACTTGAGTGCCAAACATCGCAAGGGGGAAGCCGTGCTCCGTTTGAGCTCCCGTCAGAAAGGAACCCCTAGTGATATATCTCCAAGAGAAGAGAAGTGTGCAGACGTGCCAACTGTGGAATCGAGCTGGGAACGTTGTGGTCTCAAGTCCTGGACGGCAAGGAGTGTTTATTAAGCCGCTCAGAGACATTATCGTGGGCCATGGGAGTGCCCTGACCAGACTCCATCAGAGGGAGGAGCGCCCTCGACCAGACAATCTGTGGTAAGCATGATTTTTAGCCAGTCTATAGCGATTACTTGTAGTTGGTCGTGTGCCCAGCGACAGTAGCAATGTTTATTGATAAGTTAGACATGTTTTGATAAGGCAGAAGGCCTAAAGTAAGAGAGTGGAGAGGGAGGAGCGTCCTGGAGGACAGAGCGACGTTCATCCCCTCTGAGCGCTGGCAGGTGACTGAGGGAGCCCCGCTCCTGATTGCGGAGGACCCTCCCCAAGTGAGTGGGGACCGCCGGGCCGGGTGGAGCATGGATCAGCCCAAAACGGGGGAGTCCACTCACAGTATGTAGAGAGCAGATAGATGTCGGAGGCAAACATATTGTGTGGTTATTTTTGTTTATGTGTTTAAGGGGAAACATTTTTATTGGAGTGTCAATGGGTTGCAGGTTTGTCTTTGGGGAAGAAGTTGCTGAGAACTTCGAAGCCAACACAGAGGGAGTAGTTGATGAGTCTCCAAGGTAGTGGAAAGTACTGAGCTCTGTGGAAGAGCAGCCATACAGTGAGGAAGAGGACCTCAAGCTGTGAGGTGAAGCAGTGAAGAGGAGTGTCACGTGCTTCTGTAGAGGTGGTGAAGCATCATAGTTGCTCAAGGGAACTTCATGGTGTAGCAGTCTGGAGGAGCTGCAGAGGATCCTGGTAGTTAAACCCGGAAGAACCTGAAGAGATCAGGGTAGTGAACTTCCAGAGGTGGAAGGGAAGTTCTAAATGATTACTTGTCGGGAGTACAAACACTCTATCACCTTGTAGGGAGGTGATAGAGTGTTTGGTTGTCATTAGCATGCAAGACGCAGTGAAAGGTGAGTGATTGTTTGCCATTCTTGTGCCGAGGAGTGTTTATACTGAAGTATAGAGTTACAGTCGTAGGCTGTATTACCTACAAATGTATGTATTCTAGGACTGATAGGGTGATCGATTGATCATTGTTACATATCAAGGAACAGTTATACTGATATATATGTGTTATTGCATTCATACGCCAATTTTCCTTGCACATGTTTACAGATGTATATTCTCTTGCTGATAGTGCAACATTGTATTATAAGACGATCTACTTGAGGAGGTTGATAGTATCAGGTGGTGAATCAGGAGATAGGATACCACTTGATAAGCAGGTGATAGAGTTCTGATGGTGTTGGAGTGCAACCTGACAGAAATAGTATAGAGTGTAGGATTCATTATTATTATTATATGTGTGTATGTATTGTGTATGTGCTTTGTTCAGTAAATGTCTTCAAATTTGCTGGTGTTTACCCTTGTCCTAGTGAGGCTTCCTAGTATGTAGTAAAGAAGGAGAGAGAGAGAGAAAGAACCAAGAACCACTGCTGTGGACAGGGTAGGACAGAAAACTAATAAGTCAAAGGGGATTGAGGAGATCATATCACCTAAGGAGAGAGTGGAGAGTCACGGCGGCTCGAGTGGGTGTGTGCACGTGACAACGAGGCTAAGTATTGGAGCCGCATCCCCTAAGCGTGTGACGTTGAGCCCCTCTTCGAGAGCCAGAAGTGCCCAGTGTGATCTCCTGGTGAAGTATAAGCATTCTACCGAGTTGCGGGTTGGGTTGTCCGTAAAGAAGGATTAACAACGCGACCACACCACCAACCCACACTATAATACTAGGGAATGTATGAAAGCAAAGGAGCTGAACAAAAGGGCATGGAGGAACTTCCATAATAACAGAATACCTGAAAGTAGAGAGAGATAGCAGAGAACTAGGAACGAGTATGTTAGTGTGAGAAGAGCCGCTGAGAAAAGGAATGAAAATGATGTAGCTAACAAAGCCAAGACCGAACCAAAATTACTACACAGTCACATCAGGAGGAAGACAACAGTTAAGAAACAGGTGATGAAACTTAGGGTGGGTGAGGACAGGTACACAGAGAATGGCAAAGAGGTGTGTGAGGGACTCAACAAAAGGTTCCAGGAGGTCTTTACAATAAAACAAAGAGAAGTCATGGCGCTAGGAGAGGCGGCAGCAAACCAGGTGACCTTGGAAAGGTTCGAAATTACAAGTGATGAGGTCAAGAGGCACCTATTGGAGCTGGACGTGAGAAAAGTTGTTGGGCCCGACGGAATCTCACCATGGGGTATTGAAAGAGTGTGCAGGAGCACTTTGTTTGCCACTCTCCATAGTGTATAGTAGGTCACTGGAAAGACCTACCAGAAATATGGAAGACGGCTAATGTAGTCCCAATATACAAAAAGGGTGACAGACAAGAGGCCCAGTGTCCTTAACATGTATACCATGCAAGGTAATGGAGTAGATTGTGAGAAAAACCTAGTAACACATCTGGAGAGACGAGACTTCGTGACAACCCATCAACATGGGTTCAGGGAGGGTAAATCTTGCCTTACGGGCTTAATAGAATTCAACGATTAGGTGAAAAAGATTAAGCAAGAAAGAGAAGGATGGGCGGACTGCATTTTTTTGGACTGTCGGAAAGCCTTTGACACAGTACCCCATAAATGCCTGATGCATAAGCTGGAGAAACAGGCAGGAGTAACTGGTAGGGCGCACCAGTGGATAAGGGAGTACCTAAGCAATAGGAAGCAGAGAGTTACAGTGAGGGGTGAGACCTCAGATTGGCGTGAAGTCACCAGTGGAGTCCCACAGGGCTCTGTACTCGGACCTATCCTGTTTCTGATATACGTAAATAATCTCCCAGAGGGTATAGACTCATTCCTCTCAATGTTTGCTGACGACGCCAAAATTATGAGAAGGATTAAGACAGAGGAGGACAGCTTGAGGCTTCAAGAAGACCTGGACAAGCTGCAGGAATGGTCGAACAAATGGTAGTTAGAGTTTAACCCAAGCAAATATAATGTAAAGAAGATAGGGGTAGGAAAGCAGGAGACCAGATACAAGGTATCATTTGGGAGACGAAATACTTCAGGAGTCAGAGAGAGAGAAAGACCTGGGGGTTGATATCACGCCAGACCTGTCCACTGAAGCTCATATCAAGAGGATAACAACAGCGGCATATGCCAGGTTGGCTAACATAAGAACGGCATTTAGAAACTTGTGTAAGGAATCTTTCAGAATATTATATACCACATATGTCAGACCAATCCTGGAGTATGCGGCTCCAGCATGGAGTCCATATCTAGTTAAGCATAAGACGAAACTGGAAAAAGTTCAAAGGTTTGCCACCAGACTAGTACCCGAGCTGAGAGGTATGAGCTACGAGGAGAGACTACGAGAATTAAACCTCACTTCGTTGGAAGACAGAAGAGTTAGGGGGGACATGATTACCACATTCAAGACTCAAGGGAATCGACAGGGTAGATAAAGACAGGCTATTTAACACAAGGGGCACACTCACTAGGGGACACAGGTGGAAACTGAGTGCCCAAATGTTCTTCAGTGATATTAGAAAAAACTTTTTTAGTGTCAGAGTGGTTGACAAATGAAATGCATTACGAAGTGATGTGGTGGAGGCTGACTCCATACACAGTTTCAAGTGTAGATATGATAGAGCCGAAATTGGCTCAGGAACCTGTACACCTGTTGATTGACGGTTGAGAGGCGGGACCAAAGAGCCAGAGCTCAACCCCCCCGCAAGCACAACTTGGTGAGTTCAACTAGGTGATTACACACACACACACATGTATATATATATATATATATATATATATATATATATATATATATATATATATATATATATATATATATATATATATATATATATATATATATATAATTTATATATATGTTGTACCTAGTAGCCAGAACGTTGTACTCGGCCTGCTATGCAAGGCCCGATTTGCCTAATAAGCCAAGTTTTCCTGAATTAATATATTTTCTCTAATTTTTTTCTTATGAAATGATAAAGCTACCCATTTCATTATGTATGAGGTCAATTTTTTTTATTGGAGTTAAAATTAACGTAGATATATGACCGATCTTAAGTAACCGTAGATATATGACCGACCGGCTAACCTAACCTAACCTATAAAGATAGGTTAGGTTAGGTAGCCGAAAAAGTTAGGTTAGGTTAGGTTAGGTAGACGAAAAACAATTCATAAAAACGTAGCTTATTAGGCAAATCGGGCCTTGCATAGTAGGCTGAGAAGTGCGTTCTGGTTACTAGGTACGACAATATATATATATATATATATATATATATATATATAATATATATATATATATTATTAAATATGACCGAAAAAGTAAGATTAATAATTCTAACACGAATTTTCTCAATCTTTCGTACATTACGCTTCACTGTTGGAGGTAAATCAAAAATCACTTCTCCAAAATTCATTTTTATTTCTAGTCTGACGCGACACGGGCGCGTTTCGTAAAACTTATTACATTTTCAAAGACTTCACAAATACACAACTGATTAGAACTTGCGTTTCTCTGATTTTATATCTACATTTGAGTGAGGTGGGAAGGGTGATGTGGCATTAACACAAGACAGAACAATAGGGGATATTAATAGGGTATTAAAAGTATCAACACAAGACAGAACAGAAACAATGGGTATTGAATAGAAGTGTTTGTAGAAAGCCTATTGGTCCATATTTCTTGATGCTTCTATATTGGAGCGGAGTCTTGAGGTGGGTAGAATATAGTTGTGCAATAATTGGCTGTTGATTGCTGGTGTTGACTTCTTGATGTGTAGTGCCTCGCAAACGTCAAGCCGCCTGCTATCGCTGTATCTATCGATGATTTCTGTGTTGTTTACTAGGATTTCTCTGGCGATGGTTTGGTTATGGGAAGAGATTATATGTTCCTTAATGGAGCCCTGTTGCTTATGCATCGTTAAACGCCTAGAAAGAGATGTTGTTGTCTTGCCTATATACTGGGTTTTTTGGAGCTTACAGTCCCCAAGTGGGCATTTGAAGGCATAGACGACGTTAGTCTCTTTTAAAGCGTTCTGTTTTGTGTCTGGAGAGTTTCTCATGAGTAGGCTGGCCGTTTTTCTGGTTTTATAGTAAATCGTCAGTTGTATCCTCTGATTTTTGTCTGTAGGGATAACGTTTCTATTAACAATATCTTTCAGGACCCTTTCCTCCGTTTTATGAGCTGTGGAAAAGAAGTTCCTGTAAAATAGTCTAATAGGGGGTATAGGTGTTGTGTTAGTTGTCTCTTCGGAGGTTGCATGGCTTTTCACTTTCCTTCTTATGATGTCTTCGATGAAACCATTGGAGAAGCCGTTATTGACTAGGACCTGCCTTACCCCTACCCTAACTGACGATTTACTATAAAACCAGAAAAACGGCCAGCCTACTCATGAGAAACTCTCCAGACACAAAACAGAACGCTTTAAAAGAGACTAACGTCGTCTATGCCTTCAAATGCCCACTTGGGGACTGTAAGCTCCAAAAAACCCAGTATATAGGCAAGACAACAACATCTCTTTCTAGGCGTTTAACGATGCATAAGTAACAGGGCTCCATTAAGGAACATATAATCTCTTCCCATAACCAAACCATCGCCAGAGAAATCCTAGTAAACAACACAGAAATCATCGATAGATACAGCGATAGCAGGCGGCTTGACGTTTGCGAGGCACTACACATCAAGAAGTCAACACCAGCAATCAACAGCCAATTATTGCACAACTATATTCTACCCACCTCAAGACTCCGCTCCAATATAGAAGCATCAAGAAATATGGACCAATAGGCTTTCTACAAACACTTCTATTCAATACCCATTGTTTCTGTTCTGTCTTGTGTTGATACTTTTAATACCCTATTAATATCCCCTATTGTTCTGTCTTGTGTTAATGCCACATCACCCTTCCCACCTCACTCAAATGTAGATATAAAATCAGAGAAACGCAAGTTCTAATCAGTTGTGTATTTGTGAAGTCTTTGAAAATGTAATAAGTTTTACGAAACGCGCCCGTGTCGCGTCAGACTAGAAATAAAAATGAATTTTGGAGAAGTGATTTTTGATTTACCTCCAACAGTGAAGCGTAATGTACGAAAGATTGAGAAAATTCGTGTTAGAATTATTAATCTTACTTTTTCGGTCATATTTAATAATATATGTCTACAGGAAAGACTGCTACCAATATATATATATATATATATATATATATATATATATATATATATATATATATATATATATATATATATATATATATATACATATATATATGACTGAAAACTCACACCCCAGAAGTGACTCGAACCCATACTCCCAGGAGCAATGCAACTGGTAACTACAGGACGCCTTAATCCGCTTGACCATCACGACAGGACATAAGGAAGTGATGTCTTGAGGTTATCTTGAGAAGATTTCGGGGCTTTAGTGTCCCCGCGGCCCGGTCCTCGACCAGGCCTCCACCCCCAGGAAGCAGCCCTTGACAGCTGACTAACACCCAGGTACCTATTTTACTGCTAGGTAACAGGGACATAGGGTGAAAGAAACTCTGCCCATTGATTCTCGCCGGCGCCCGGGATCGAACCCGGGACCGCAGGATCACAAGTCCAGTGTGCTGTCCGACCGGCTCCCTACGAAGCCGAAGTTATTTGAACCACTTCCCTGCGGCACTCGGATGGTAATCTTGGGCATAGCATTTTATCAAATCACCTCATTCTTTGGGGCATACGTGAGGAACATAAATGCGAACAAGCCTGAATGGTCCCCAGGACTATATGCGACTGAAAACTCACACCCCAGAAGTGACTCGAACCCATACTCTTAGGAGCAACGCAACTGGTAACTACAGGACGCCTTAATCCGCTTGACCATCACGAATTGTCGTGATGGTACTCCGGTACTGATGGTACCTTTAACTGAGGTTAAAGGTACACCCTGGAAGGTACTCAGGTACAAGGTACACCCCGGAAGGTACTCTGGTACAAGGTACACCCCGGAAGGTACTCCGGTACAAGGTACACCCCAGAAGGTACTCTGTTACAAGGTACACCCCGGAAGGTACTCAGGTACAAGGTACACCCCGGAAGGTACTCCGGTACAAGGTACACCCCAGAAGGTACTCTGGTACAAGGTACACCCCGGAAGGTACTCAGGTACAAGGTACACCCCGGAAGGAACTTAGGCACACAGTACACCCTGGAAGGTACTCCGGTACAAGGTACACCCTGGAAGGTACTCAGGTACAAGGTACACCCCGGAAGGTACTCTGGTACAAGGTACACCCCGGAAGGTACTCTGGTACAAGGTACACCCCAGAAGGTACTCCGGTACAAGGTACACCACGGAAGGTACTCAGGTACAAGGTACACCCCGGAAGGTACTCAGGTACAAGGTACACCCCGGAAGGTACTCTGGTACAAGGTACACCCCGGAAGGTACTCAGGCACAAGGTACACCCCGGAAGGTACTCAGGTACAAGGTACACCCGGGAAGGTACTCAGGCACAAGGTACACCCCGGAAAGTACTCTGGTACAAGGTACACCCCGGAAGGTACTCGGGTACAAGGTACGCCCCGGAAGGAACTTAGGCACACAGTACACCCTGGAAGGTACTCAGGTACAAGGTACACCCTGGAAGGTACTCCGGTATAAGGTACACCCCGGAAGGCACTGGTACAAGGTACACCCCGGAAGGTACCCCTGTACAAGGTACACCCCGGAAGGTACCCCGGTACAAGGTACACCCCGGAAGGTACTCAGGCACAAGGTACACCCCGGAAGGTACCCCGGTACAAGGTACACAAGGTACACCCCGGAAGGTACCCCGGTACAAGGTACACCCCGGAAGGTACTCAGGTACAAGGACGACCTCGAGGCCTCCGTCTCCATGTCAAGGTGAGCTGCAAACGTGACAAATTTAATTAATATTAATACATAAAAATACTCACTAATTGGGTAAGAATAAATGATATTTTTTTTTATTAATTTAAAAAAAAGGGAAGGGAGTACCACCTCTGACTGGAAGAAGGGGGACCCATCGCCTCGGAGGAAACCACACATAACGCATTGGAGGGAATGTAGGTCCCCTCCAATACAGTTTCTGTGTGCTTTTCTCCTACCACCCCCTTCCTTTTTTTTTCTTTATTGTGTATTTAAAGGTTACAGAACATACAAGACAAATGCCTAAAGGTTATGGATCTCTTGAAGCTCCTCCGCTTCCGGACAGGAACCGAGGACGCAGCAAGCATTTCCGCTCTGGATCGCCACACTGAGGCGCTGAAACAAAAAACTGGAAGCCCTTGGGTCTCTGGTGACGTCAATGAGCTTGGAACTTAATTCCTTGAGAAATCCCAAGACACTCTTGCCCCAGGGGCCATGCGTCTCAGACGCTAATGGGAACAAAGAGGTATTGACCTTCCAGTCGCCTGTACTTGAGTGATTTTGCTGTTTCCCTGTGGTTGGCCGCCCCACCTGTTTGATCAGCTCCGAAGTGTACATAGGTGTCAGCCAGGGTGGATACACATGTGTAGTCCCACACCAACTGTATATCCTCCTTCCATGAGTATATGGTGATGCCATCAGGGCGAGGTGCGTGGAAATCCGGGTTTTGGACCCCTAGGATGCGAGGTTCTCTCTCCGCTGGGCACTGAGCTGAGACGAGGCTTCTCTTGATGATGTCATTGACCTTGTTGTGTCATGCATGCCAGCCCTTTGTGCTTCCGCAATGCAACCCATGCAGTCCGTATTGGTCTGCTTCCACCCTGTTGCAAATACACTTCTATTTAGTGTGAATTGGGGCACCAAGGCGGAGGGCCACTGCTACACGAAGGGATTCTGGATCTAGGCGCGTGCCCATTGCTGACATGGGTACTGCCAGGAGGAAGTCTCCTGCATGGGGGGCACCCACTTGCTCTGAGGCGGGCTTTCTCCTTGTCTGATGTTGCGGCGCTGAGCATGGCATCAGCTACTTTTTCCACTAGAGGGTGGTCCCAGCCGGACTGTTTGAGTTGTTTTGTTCGCTCTATAATGGTTGCTGGGGCTGCAAGAATATCCCACTGATTTGAACATTCAGTGAAAGCAGGATCGTGTATACCTGCTGAATCTCTCAGGGTTGCAGGTAAGATATCTCTGACGAGGTCGTGCGATGCGTGGGAGGAGGAAAGGAAGGCTGGTAGAGCAATTTGGGAGGCTGTGCGGACACCAAGGCCGCCGAGTCTTACAGGAAGGGTTGCTTGCTCCCACTGAGAGTCGTCCAATGGCAGGTTCAGGACTTTCACCAGCATGGACCTCAGAAGGGTGTCATACACATTTAACTTAGGGCTGCTGTAGGATGGAGAACATCTCAGAAAGTAGGTCAACTTAGGGAGAAACAGGCATCTTGTGAGGAGAAAGAGAGCATCATGGGCATCAATCTTGTCAATCATGTCCAGCATTCTCTTTAGATCAGTGATTTTTGCAGCCAGGACCTCCTCGATTGCTCGTGGGCCAATGGGGGCACCCAGGAGAGTGCAGTCCGGTGGCTAGACAACGAGAATGTCTGGAAGAACATTTTGTATTTGCCCAGTGATGTCTGGGTTGCGGGAGATTATTTCACATTTGGATGCATTGAGAATGAGAGCTAAGGCTGCTCCCTGCTCCTGGATTTTCCTTATATCCTCCAAAATGGTTTCCGGGGTTCCAGCGAGAGTGCCATCATCCAGGTACCAGATGTTTAGCTCGCTTGTCGGACTATCAGTGACCTCTTTGATAGCTAGGCAGAAAAGGAGGAGTGCTAAGGAGTCACTTTGTTGGACACCTTCACAGGAGTTTATTTCATGCTCCCCAAAAAGAAGCTTAGAGACCCCACTTTTGCACGATCGGATGAACGGGTAAAGGGGACGGAAATGGTTGTGTACGCCAACGGCCATACCACGTTGAGAACACCGCTTCTCGATCCGATCAGCGAAGTTAAGCAACGTTGGGTTTGGTTAGTACTTGGATGGGTGACCGCCTGGGAACACCAAATGCTGTTGGCAATAATGTTTAAGGGGCCTCGTAGCCTGGTGGATAGCGCGCAGGACTCGTAATTCTGTGGCGCGGGTTCGATTCCCGCACGAGGCAGAAACAAATGGGCAAAGTTTCTTTCACCCTGAATGCCCCTGTTACCTAGCAGTAAATAGGTACCTGGGTGTTAGTCAGCTGTCACGGGCTGCTTCCTGGGGGTGGAGGCCTGGTCGAGGACCGGGCCGCGGGGACACTAAAGCCCCGAAATCATCTCAAGATAACCTCAAGATAAGAAGCCCTGAGGACAGCGTCTCATCTGACTTGATTGAAAGCATTTTTGAAGTCAAGCTTTACTAGTGCCTTCTGGTCTGGGAGATCAGCAATGTAAGCCCGCGCTGCATGTGCTGCAGCTTCACAACCTAGGGGAGTCCCAAACCCGAGCTGATGAGGTTTCAACAAGGTGGCTGCTTCCTGGCTGATAGATCTCACTGCAGCCTTAGCTACGAGGCGTCGGAGGGTGTTGCCAACGGCAATGGGCCTGATACCCCTATCATTCTTCTTTAGAGCACAAAGTGCTGCTCCATAAAAGACAGGCCTGATATCCTCAGGGATGCCGCCAGCCAAACACATGTTGGAGAATCTGGTAAGTTCCACTAGAAGGTCCTTTGCAGCATCTCCAAGCACCGGGTTCAGCATTTGTTTGATGTGCTGGGGTCTTAGACCTGTAAAGCCCCCTGCTGAACCTGTTGGGAAAGACATGGCTGCTTTGTAAACCTCAGATTCTCGAACAGTCAAGGGTTCTATGCCAGCATTGTTTTCCTGGGGATCCCTGCTGCTGTCGGGGG
Source organism: Procambarus clarkii (assembly GCF_040958095.1). NCBI lineage: Eukaryota > Metazoa > Arthropoda > Malacostraca > Decapoda > Cambaridae > Procambarus > Procambarus clarkii. Next base: position 15,542,755 of record NC_091202.1, on the reverse strand, counting down.
CTCTGGGTGGGTGTTTGTCTTGAAGAGCCTCAGCTGTCGTGGCGTTCCTGGGGACAATAGTGTCATCGCTGGTTATGATTCTGATGGTACCTGTGGTATTGCCCTCTTCTATTTTCCTGGTGATCTGTGCTCTCATTTTGTGGTTCTCAGATGAGTTATTGTTGGTCGTCCTGCGGCTGGTGTTCTTGGCACGAGGGGGGAGGCGGACCAGGTTGTCTGCTCTGGGGAATTCATTAAGTGCCCTGATTACAGAGGTTGCTAATGACTTGTCTCTCCTGGGCGGTAATGCTAGGCATGCATTCCCAAATAGAAGGAGATTGTGCCACGATCCAGAGTTTCTGGGAGCATTGTTGACCTTTGTCAGCAGACTGGTGAGTTTGGCTGCTGCTTGGTGACGGGCAGCTTTGGGGATGTGGGGCAAGGTCCTGGTGGACGTCTCTTTGACTGCTTCAAGCAGATTATCTGCTGAAATGAAGTTGAGGGAGGTATTATTCCTCGCTCCTGCAGCAGGTTGTCCATCGTCACTGTCCCGGGGCAGGCGCCTAGACCCTAGACAACCACCTGAATTGAGAGAATGATAGCGGACAGTTCCATTTGAATAGAGACGATACCGTCTGTCACACACTTGACAGTTTCCTCTTGGGAGTTCATCTTCTTGGCTTGTAAAGAGGCTGTGTGTCAGGTGCGACATGTGCCATGCCTAGATGTAATGACGCCTGGCTGCCCACTGAGTGCACCCTCTCCTTCCCAGGTGGAGAGTAACACGGCAAGCATTACCCTCCTGGGGGCGTTGGGCATGGCCTGGGCACCGTGTGTGGGTAGGCTGTGTGGTGATGGGCGGCTGGCTGGGTCGGGCGCAGGTAGCGGGGTGGGGGAAGATGGCGGGCGGGGGTGGTGGAGGGGGGGCACGCGAGGGAGGCCGCCGTCACACTTCAACCCGTTCTCGCAAATTTAATAAGTCAATATTGACTTATTAAATATGTGCATAGGTGACATACTTAACATAATAGTTTCCCTTGAAAAGCTTCATAGAAAACACCGACCTTACCTAACCTACTTAGTATGTTAAGATAAGCAACTTATTGCTTCGTAATTACAATTATTACCTAACCTATACCTATAATAGGTTAAGTAACAATTGTAATTACGAAGCTATAAGATGCTTATTTTAAAATACTAAGTAGGTTAGGTAAGGTTGGTGTTTTCTATGAAGCTTTTCAAGGGAAACTAATTAGGTTTAGTATGTCACCTATGCACGCAACTAATAAGTCAATATTGACTTATTAAATTTGCGAGAACGGGTTGCAACCCTGTTACACACTATCAACACTCGGGGAACTCACTAGTGCACTTTGTTTTTAACACTACACTCACCGATTTGCTTATGAACGCACTAACTTTCCACTAACATCACTGTAGGCAGCTCGAGAGCCTCCCCCCTCCCCCCCCCCGTACTCCGCCTGGGGGCTGGTGGGTGGCGGCACTGAGACGGCGGCGACCCTCCCCTCACCCTCACCCATCAACCCATCCTCCGAATTGACAGTACGATTTAATACTAAGTGTAATAAGTTCACTTTCTAACTGTCATAACCAGTGCATAATTGCACTTATGGGGCTGTTACATTTACCCAACTCCCTCCCCCGATTTAATTTCCCTCGTTTTCTGTTAAGACACACAATTTTAGGATGAAATTTTCAATTTCATTTTGCAATACACAAGTTTTAAATATAAAGAATTTTTTTTTCTGGTTTATTAAACAATATAGATTTTATACAAAATTTTAAAATATCCTGAGTTATTTTACAATTTATTGATATATTTTAGTTTTGTTTTATTAGTTTTATAAAAGTGTAATGTCAATATAGCTATAGGTTAAGTACTAATTGTAATTAAGAAGCAATAAAATTATTATCTTCAAAAACTAAGACGGTTAGGTGAGGTTGTGGTTTTCTATTCAGTTTTTGGGGTAAACTCAAATATTCACAATATATTTGACAGTACGATTTAATACTAAGTGAAAATAAGTACAATTCCTAACTGCTATGAATAGTACATAATTGCACTTATTTGTCTCCTTACATTTACCACCCCATTTTTGGAGGACGGGCTGCACCCATACACTGTACCTGCCTCGCCATACACAAAGCTCAGACAACGCACCTTTCTACGTTCATTGTGTTGGAATGAAGGAGATACGGTTCTTCTTGTCACCTCCGGGGTCTTCAGCAGGTATTCATACCTACATAGGTCAAGTCTTGGCTGGCTCAGGCATCGTGATCCACGTTGAAATTGGTTCAAGTGTAGGATCTTGCTCACCACGTGTCTGTCCCCCTCCTCCCTCCCTCCCTCCTCAAAGGGAGGGAGTATAATAATTGATATATTATATATATTCCAAGGATATAGATAGCTCACGAAAATTAAGTTTGATCCCTTTGGTACGGATATCTTTGGTATATTGTGCTGTTTATTAATAAAAGCCTTACGGAATTATTTCAGGTAGGATGTGAATTTTCAAGACATCTCATATAAGGTAAGTTTGTGTTTTGTTAACGTCAAGTTACTTAGCAATTCTTAAATGGATTTACAGGATGAAGTTCACACTGAAGAGAGGAATGCTAGGCTTTCTCGTGCGTTTCAGCTCTCTGTATAGGAGTGGCATAATAACTTGGGGTAGTGTCATGTGCAGGGTCGTGTCTTCTGCTCATGGCATTGGACTGTATGGGTTAGTGTCGAGGCGCTGTGAGCCTGGACACTAACATTAGTGTACTTTGTGGAAGATGACAAATCTTAGTGTACTTTTATCCTTTGTGTCATGTGAATATTCGTGATGTCACGTTAATATAATGAGAATACTAAATGATGTAGTGTTTCTTCATCTAGATGGCAAACGTAGAGGGCTTAAATACATTTGCTAGTTGGTAGTACAAGAGCGCGTGGGGAGGGGGGGGGGGTGCGATACCAAGAGCGGGGAACGGTACCAAGAGCGCTGAGGGCCGCCAGAGTGGACACTTGTGACCGCTCTACCAGGCTCTCGGGGGCTGCTACACTTGTGAAACAAACATTTCCAACCGGGACGAGACCATCTGGAAAAAAATAAAATGGTTAAGAGTGATGAAGTGTGCTTGTGCGTGTGCGCGCGTGCGTACTCACCTAGTTGAACTTGCAAGGTCGAGCATCAGCTCTCCTAAGCCTCGCATTTCGACCATCATTGGTTCAATGTAATGACTTATCACTCGCTTTTACTCTAATTTACATTTTAAACTGTGTCTCGAATGGGTTTCGACAACTTGCTTATCTAGTCCGTTCCACTAGTGTACGACTCTTGGACTGAACAAGTTCCTTCCGACTTCCCTGTGACTCTTCAGTTTTCACTTTTCAAGTGTCCTCTCGTTCTACTCAATTCGAACGTTCTGCATTCGAATCAAGAGGATTCGAACATTGCTTCTATATCTACTTTGTCAATCCCCAAAGAATCTTGAACATTGTTATCATGTCTGCCATATTCTTTCAACCAGTATAATGAGGGCCATTTCCCTCAATCTTTCTTCATAGCTAATTGCGCTTTTAAGTTTAATATCAAACAAACCTCACGTGAAATGGGACTCACGTGAAATGGGACTTGCATAGTGTTATGATCTCAGCCTGCAGGAGAAACGAGTCTCCCTCCTTGAGAATTATTCATCAAGCCTGACCTGATTAGAAGGTCTAGCAAATATTGAGGTGATAACCCATATGTAAAATAGTTGCTTGGATATATATAACAATTTAAGATTATGGGCAGTGAAGAAGGAAACAGATAAATGACTGGCTAGGAGATGTGGACATTTTGCTTGAGGCGTGAGGCTCGTTTCTGGAGGGCTGTGACCTCACTTGAGTGCCAGACATCGCAGGGGAAAGCCGCGCTCCGTTGAGCTCCCGTCAGAAGGGAACCCCTAGTGATATATCTCGAAGAGAAGAGAAGTGTGCAGACGTAGCAGCTGTGGAATCGAGCTGGGGACGTGTGGTCTCAAGTCCCAGGCGATGAGAAGTGTTTATTAAATCGCCCAGAGGTATTATCGTGGGCCGTGGCAGCGCCCTGACCAACTTCGTCAGAGGAAGGAGCGCCCTCGACCAGACAATCTGTGGTTTGTCTTTGGGGAAGAAGTTGCTGCGAACTTCGAAGCCAGCACAGATGAAGTAGTTGATGAGACTCCAAGGTAATGTAGCAGAGGACCTCGAGCTGTGAGGAGAAGTAGTGAAGAGGAGTGTCACGTGCTTCTGTAGAGGTGCTGAAGCACCATAGTTGCTCGAGGAAACTTCATGGTGTAGCAGCCAAGAGAGCTGTGGAGGAACCTAGCAGAAGTAGTAGAGCACCATAGTTGCTCAAGGAAAACTTCATGGTAGCAGCCTGGAGGAGCTGCAGAGGATCCTGGTAGTTAAACCCAGAAGAACCTGAAGATATCAGGGTAGTGAACTTCCAGAGGTGGAAGGGAAGTTCTGGTGGATTACTTGTAGGGAGTTGATAGTGTTTGGTTGTCATTAGCGTGCAAGACGCAGTGAGAGGTGAGTGACTGTTTGCCTTCTTATGTCAAGGAGTGTTTTACACTGAAGTTTAGAGATACAGTCGTAGGCTGGATTACCTACAGATATATGCGTTCTAGGACTGATAGAGTGATCGATTGATCATTGTTGTGTATCAAGGAACATTTATACTGATATATGTTATTGCATGCACATGCTGATTTTCTTTGTACACATTTATAGATACATATATATATTCTCTTGCTGATGGTGCAACAGTGTATGTAGACTTGATCTACTTGAGGAGGTTGATAGTATCAGGTGGTGAACCAAGAGATAGGATACCACTTGGTAAACTGATAATAGAGTTCTGATGGTGTTGGAGAGCAACCTGATTGTAATATTATAGAGTATAGGATTCATTATTATTATATGTGTGTATGTATCGTGTATGTGCTTTGTCCAGTAAATGTATTCAAATTTGCTGGTATTTGACCTTGTCCTAGTGAGGCTTCCCAGGAAATAGTAAAGAAAGAGAGAGAGAGAGAAAGAACCAAGAACCATCGCTGTGGACAGGGTAGGATGGAAGATTAGTAAGTTAAAGGGGATTAAGGAGATTATATCACATAAGGAGAGAGTGGGGAGTCACAGCGGCTCAAGTGGGTGTGTGCACGTGACAACGAGGCTGAGTGTTGGAGCCGCATTCCCTAAACGTGTGACGTTGAGCCCCTCTCCAGGAGCCAGAAGCGCCTAGTGTGATCTCCTAGTGAAGTATAAGCACTCTACCGAGTTGTGGGTTGGGTTGTCCGTAAAGGAGGAACACGACAACACCACCAACACACAATCTATAATAAATTGGGGGCCTGTCCGGGATAGTGAACTGACACACCCACACTCTGTCCAAGAGTGGATTTTTACACCCTTGTTGAAATAGATAAACTGTGTGACCGCAGGTGTATATTCTCTCTCTTGGGAAGACTCACAGGACAAGATGGATAAGGTGCAAGCGTTTGTGGAGTCAGGCAACCCTGAGGACTTGGAAGGTTGCACGAGGGATCAATTGAAACAAATAGCAGAAAAATGTGGCATCAGGTTGAGAGCATCTAAAGTAGCTGGGATGAAGGATGAGATCCTGAGGCAGTTAAGAGACAAAAATGAAGCGGCAGAACAAGGAGCCCAGAAAGGAACTGAAAGTGGAAAGGAGGATGATGGGCAGGATGAAGTGAGATCCCAGGGATCGAGTAGGAGCAGCAAGAGTAGGAGTAGCCGAAATAGGAGCTTGGAGAGATTCCAGTTAGAGCTCCAGATGCAGCAACAACGAGAGGACAAGGAGAGACAGTTCCAGCTGGAAAAGATGAAATTGGAACTCCAGATGAAAAATGAAGCCGAGAAGGAAAAAGAGAAAACCAGACTGGAAATAGAAAAAGAGAAAACCAGAGTAAGAGAACTGGAGTTGGAACAGGAGAAAGAAAAAGAAAAAGCCCAGGTCGAAAAAGAAAAAGCCCAGGTCGAAAAAGAAAAAGAGAGAACAAAACAAATGCAGATAGAAGCGAATAGAACCTTGGCTGAGCAAAGGATTGAACATGGGTTGCCAGAGAGCACCACCCAGGTATCACACCCACCAGATGTTAGGGTTAGGGAGAAGGACATTCCCTTGTTTGTTCCCGAAGAGGCGGAGAGCTTCTTCGAGCATTTTCAAAAAGTTGCCAGCATCAAGAAGTGGCCACAGGAGGAATGGGCCCAGCTGGTCCAGTTGAGATTGACCGGTGCAGCCAGGGAGGCGTACACCCAATTGTCACTGCAAGAGTGCCAGGATTATGCCACGGTAAAGAGCAGCATATTGCGCTCGTTTCAGTTAACCCCAGAAGCTTATAGAAAGCGCTTTAGAGAGATGATCAAAGTTGGAGCGTGTACGTTTGCTGAGACAGCAAGAGATCTGGAAAGACGATTCCAGAAGTGGATTGAGGCTGCTGGAGTTGGATCTTACGCTGACCTGAAGCAACTGATGGTCATGGAGAAGTTCTTGGAGATGATGCATCCCGAAACAAAGTTCAAGATCCAAGAAGCAGGGATAAAGGAGGTGAAAGATGCCGCAGATAGGGCGGATATGATTACCGAAGCATACAAGAGCTTGAGGGAGAACAGAGTGAGAAGCGAGGCGAGATGCAGCAATGGCAGATCCAGTGGAGTCTGGGGAGGAATAAATTATGAAAGACCCAGTGGAGTCTGGGGTGAGAAGAATTTTGAAAAATGGGCAGATAAAAATAAGTACCCTAAAACTCAGAAGAGTAGGTCGCGCACTTGATCTGAAAGTGAAGATGGAGGAGCTAAACAAGAAACTAATCGTTATCCAGGGAATCAAGAGTCCAGTAAAGCTCCACAGAGTACGAGTAGTACGTCTGGCCCGAGGAACTCCAATACGAGTGGGCAGAGTCAGAGCTACTCTGGTACATATAGAAGAGACTTTTCCCAGGTGAGGTGTTACAATTGTAACGGATTGGGTCACGTGATGCGAGATTGTCGGCAGGGCAAGAGAGTTGTGACCCTGGTCATGTGTGACCCCCGAGGTAAATATGCCAATGTGTTCCAAGACAAACCACAGAGAGCGAACTTAGTGAATGAGAGGTATAGGCCGTTCATGAGCAAAGGTTGGATCAGTATAGGAGGCCAACCTGAGGTAGAAGTTGGTATCTTAAGAGATACCGGAGCTAATCAGAGCTTGATTACGAGAAGCCTGATTGGGAATGGTCGACGATTAGCTGGCAGGAGTAAGATGAGGGTATATGGGTTATTGTCTGAGAGTGTCATGCCCGTATGTACTGTCCAGCTAAAGTCGGAATATGTGTCGGCAAAGGTGATGTTGGGAGTATGCCCCGACATACCTATTCCAGGAGTCGAAGTGATCCTGGGGAATGACTTGTGCGGGACAAAGGTGTTGCCAAGAGTCAGGGCAGAGACTGTGCCAGAGGAGTGCCCAGAAGGCCACGGCACGGGTGGGACACCTGAGAGTGTGAACCTGACTGACATCCGAGGAGATGAATCAGGAGACCGCCAAGCCATTGAGTACCCTGTCTCGGTAGTGACGAAGGCAGAGGTGGCCGACGAGGAAGACACTGGAGAAGGTGAGACAGTGTCGATTCAGCTGGTGGAAGATATCGACGTAGATATAGCATGGCTGTTTGATGAAGGTCCAGCCCAGGAAAATGAAGTCTCGGTGAGGTCAAAAGTGAAAATGGCCCAGCCGAAGAAGAATCATGTGAAGAGAGCGGACCTGAGTAGAGCCCAGACTGCTGAAATTAAGAGTCGGAAGGCGAATGCAACTGTGCTGAGTAGGAATGAGGAAGGATGTGGACATACTGAGGGTGGGAGTAGAGCGTCAAGTTGTCCACGAGCACAGAGGCATTTGGATAGTAGAGTTAAGTTGTTTGAGATGTCGAGAGTTGACATGTTTCACAGAAAACGTGGAGGAGAGATAGTGAAGAAGAGTGATAGCCGAGAAAATGAAAGGAGAAGAGACAGTATGTGTGGAGAGATGCTTACGAGCACTCTAGGAGAGGTAAAGAGGGAACGAAGAAGAGTTGACGGAGAAGAAATGGAGTTGTATAGAGGTGAAAAGTGTGGGAAGAGGAAGATGATACAAGCATGGAGGAATAGAGGGAAGCCGAGGACTTGGTGGGAGTCGAACAGGATGAGGTCTCAGATAAATGAGGAGACGAAAGGGAGGAGCGTCGGTGAAGACGAGGGAGTGAAGTATGATGACAGGAGACGAAAGTATAATGGCAGTAGATGGAAGTGTGAAGACGACAGAGGAGGTACAGAGAGTAGACGTCTGACTCTGGACGTGAAGAGAAGAAGACGAGGAAACGGAGGGTGGAGACAATAAGTAGAGTGGACCAATGGAGTGCAGGCGTCCAAGGAGGACAGCCTAGCTAAGAGGTGTCAGAGAGGTCAGATCGTGTATGAGAAGATCATGTTCTGGAGAGTTGTGAGCCAGATGTTGCAAGGAGCAACGAACTAGTTGTAGACTCCTAAGGGAGTATGTAAACAGACTAACCGGTCGAACCAATCGGTTGAAGAACGAGACAGTGTGGTGGCGGATGTATTATCCCGAGCTTTGCCACTGGAATAACTCTCAAAAATAAGGGGAGGGGAGTGTTATGATCTCAGCCTGCAGGAGAAACGAGTCTCCCTCCTTGAGAGTTATTCAACAAGCCTGACCTGATTAGAAGGTCTAGCAAATATTGAGGTGATAACCCATATGTAAAATAAGTGCTTGGATATATATAACAATTTAAGATTATGGGCAGTGAAGAAGGAAACAGATAAATGACTGGCTAGGAGATGTGGACATTTTGCTGGAGGCGTGAGGCTCGTTTCTGGAGGGCTGTGACCTCACTTGAGTGCCAGACATCGCAGGGGAAAGCCGCGCTCCGTTGAGCTCCCATCAGAAGGGAACCCCTAGTGATATATCTCGAAGAGAAGAGAAGTGTGCAGACGTACCAGCTGTGGAATCGAGCTGGGGACGTGTGGTCTCAAGTCCCAGGCGATGAGAAGTGTTTATTAAATCGCCCAGAGGTATTATCGTGGGCCGTGGCAGCGCCCTGACCAACTTCGTCAGAGGAAGGAGCGCCCTCGACCAGACAATCTGTGGTTTGTCTTTGGGGAAGAAGTTGCTGAGAACTTCGAAGCCAGCACAGATGAAGTAGTTGATGAGACTCCAAGGTAATGTAGCAGAGGACCTCGAGCTGTGAGGAGAAGCAGTGAAGAGGAGTGTCATGTGCTTCTGTAGAGGTGGTGAAGCACCATAGTTGCTCGAGGAAACTTCATGGTGTAGCAGCCAAGAGAGCTGTGGAGGAACCTAGCAGAAGTAGTAGAGCACCATAGTTGCTCAAGGAAAACTTCATGGTAGCAGCCTGGAGGAGCTGCAGAGGATCCTGGTAGTTAAACCCAGAAGAACCTGAAGATATCAGGGTAGTGAACTTCCAGAGGTGGAAGGGAAGTTCTGGTGGATTACTTGTAGGGAGTTGATAATGTTTGGTTGTCATTAGCGTGCAAGACGCAGTGAGAGGTGAGTGACTGTTTGCATTCTTATGTCAAGGAGTGTTTTACACTGAAGTTTAGAGTTACAGTCGTAGGCTGGATTACCTACAGATGTATGCGTTCTAGGACTGATAGAGTGATCGATTGATCATTGTTGTGTATCAAGGAACATTTATACTGATATATGTTATTGCATGCACATGCTGATTTTCTTTGTACACATTTATAGATACATATATATACTCTCTTGCTGATGGTGCAACAGTGTATGTAGACTTGATCTACTTGAGGAGGTTGATAGTATCAGGTGGTGAACCAGGAGATAGGATACCACTTGGTAAACTGATAATAGAGTTCTGATGGTGTTCGAGAGCAACCTGATTGTAATATTATAGAGTATAGGATTCATTATTATTATATGTGTGTATGTATCGTGTATGTGCTTTGTCCAGTAAATGTATTCAAATTTGCTGGTATTTGACCTTGTCCTAGTGAGGCTTCCCAGGAAATAGTAAAGAAAGAGAGAGAGAGAAAGAACCAAGAACCATCGCTGTGGACAGGGTAGGATGGAAGATTAGTAAGTTAAAGGGGATTAAGGAGATTATATCACATAAGGAGAGAGTGAGGAGTCACAGCGGCTCGAGTGGGTGTGTGCACGTGACAACGAGGCTAAGTGTTGGAGCGTCATTCCCTAAACGTGTGACGTTGAGCTCCTCTCCAGGAGCCAGAAGCGCCTAGTGTGATCTCCTAGTGAAGTATAAGCACTCTACCGAGTTGTGGGTTGGGTTGTCCGTAAAGGAGGAACACGACAACACCACCAACGCACAATCTATAATAATAGACAGTGAAAATAGTAACGCCACAGGAGGGAAGTGAATTCTATTATTTCTTTTGATTGTGAAATCAGACAAAATGTCTGATATGTCTTCTCGGTGTATATTCACTGAAAGTGCACAAATGATCCTGATCATAGTCCAATCACTTGGGCTGGACGGTAGACCGACGGCCTCGCTTCATGCAGGTCGGCATTCAATTCCCGACCGTCCAAAGGGTTGGGCAGCATTTCTTCAGTCTCATCCCAAAAACCTTATCCTGACCCTTTCACTGTGCTATATAGTCTAAATGGCATGGCGCTTCCTCCTGATAGTTCCCCTTCTTCATAGCTCTGGAAGGAGCCATGATGCATGCATATTTTCAGACCATTTCTCGTTTTTTGTCCTTTAGGTTGCGGGTTCCATGTTGGGATCTTCCTGAAATCTTTAACTGGGGGTTTCGCACCTTGTAAAAACTATTTTCTATAGACTAGTATTTAGTCTACAGATATGGATATATATTCTATAGATTTAGTTATATATATAATATATATATATTGTTTATATAGTTTCAATAGACTATAGATCTCTGTGTGGTCTATATTTTGAATCTTGTTTGTGGGTGGGTGTAAGAGAGTGAGGGTGAAGTGTTCTCAGTATGAGAGTGACGGTGAAGTGTTCTCAGTATGAGAGTGAGGGTGAAGTGTTCTCAGTGTGAGAGTGACTGAAGTGTTAGGTGTTCTCAGTGTCAAAGTGAGAGTCCAAGTGTATTGTACTCTCACACAGCGTGAGAGTGAGGGTGAAATGTTCTCATCGTAAGAGTGAGAGTGAAGTGTTCTCAGTGTGAGAGTGAGACACACACGTCACGCTCGTCCATTACCAGCGTAGCGCAAAACGTGACCTTCCTGGACGGGTTCCACTCTACCGCGGGTGTGAGGGGTAATTCATATGGATATAAATGCAATTGGAGTGTCGTTCTCCACGGGGAAACCATTAGTGTAGATAGTGATCCTGGTGATGGATAGCAGTGCCGAGTGCCACTTTCTGTTCAGTGCCAAATTTTACACCATGGCTGGTAACGTGAAATGGAACTTACATAGACAGTGAAAATAGTAACGCCACAGGAGGGAAGTGAATTCTATTATTTCTTTTGATAGTGAAATCAGATAAATCTCATGGGGAGAGTTAACACCAAATGGCACTTCCTATGGATGAGTGCATTTTACGACGGCCGAGTGCATTGTACAGCGGCTGAGTGTGTATATTGTATAACGGCTGAGAGCGTATAGGCAGACGTCTTCCGTGGGCAGGAATAACACGGCTGGCAGGGCGAGGAGTGACGCAGGGACCGGCTTGGTGGCAACAATATCGCGCTCTCACTTCCCTCTTTGGCTTCCCTCACGTTGAATTTTAATATATGGAGTCGGTATTGACAAGAGAATATACCATACGTGTGTGGCAGTGGACACATAGATGGGGGGTGAGGGAGTGGACACCGATAGGGAGAGGCGAGGGAGTGCAACCCATCCCCAAGGTATGTTCGCGCAAGCAGCAACCGACCGAGGTTGGGCTGCCCGAGCGGAGAGAATATAGATGCTAGCTCCAAGCTTTTTTAAATGAGAATCCAGCCCACTTCTATCAAGGGTCAGAACAGAGGTACGCTCCGCTTCTCGGTGTATATTCACTGTAAGTGTACAAGTGATCCTGATCATAGTTCATGACTAAACTCTAGGTGTGTATACACCGAGATGCTGGGTGTTCCTCTCGGTGAATATTCTGGGAACTTAGGTAGGCCATCACCCAGCAAAGAGAAAGGCGTAGCCTACTGCTAGTTTACCACACTAACGTGATTAACCTCCCCCCCCCATCCCCCATAATTTCTACACATGACCTAGAAAATGAATTATTCATGGAGCATTTTGGTGTCCACCAGCGAAACCTGTTCATCTTTTGTCTGTCATGGAGACTTACTCTGTACTTATGAAACAGTTACGGCATTCGAAACGCTGCGAGGTCATCAATATTGTGATGGACAGTTTCGTGGTTCATAGAATCATGGCCTATGATTCTACGAGAAATAGAATTTTCGTTGAATCATGGCACAGGGCCAGAGCAGTCATTATCTGGAGTGGTGACTAGTTGAAAAGTACTGAGTGTTTGTGTCATTGAATCTGCACCATTAGCCTAATCCCGCGGATTGCTTCCGTGACCGCTACCAAGAAAACATAATTCCTTTTTATGCTTAATGTATTCATAAAATGCCAGTGTAAAGCTTCTTAGTGCAAAGCTGAACACTGGCATGAACCGTAGCCTCATGGGAGTCTATATCGCTGCGCAAAAATTGCTTGTACATTATTAAGCGTAAGCTCAACAAAAGCATGAAGGCTTTGTTGACAGTATATTTGAAGTATATTTGTAATATAATTTAATATTTCTAATGCCATTCATGTGCTGGTGAACAGATTGACAAAAATTATTAGCTGTGAATTGATCACACATGTCACAATTCAGATTTAAGGTCTCAGTATCTGGAATATGAACGATAGGCTTCTATATGTATTGTCAAGGTAAGATTGACTGGGTTGCTTGACACCACTCCGCTGTTTCTTGGCACGTAGTTATGAAAAATGGTTTGGCTGGAGAGTGAATAATTGGCGTTGCCTCAGTGACGGTAGTAATCCAAAAGTATGATGGACAGAAGTTCTTTAGAAACTGAAGCGACATTCATAAAACATCTACCTTTAACTACACTGAGCAACGACACCCCCCACACCTCTGCCTATTAACCCCCCTGCCCTTTTGCCCCTTAACCCCCTACACCTCTTCCCCTTAACCCCCTACCCCTCTGCCCATTAACCCCTACCCATCCCCATCGCTCTACCCCTTCTCACCCACACAACAACCAACCACTGCTGCCCCAACCTATCACCAGTTGCAGAATCACCCATATCCCCATAAATCTTTCCTTTTCCCTATCCATCTACGCTCCTCACAATCCCCCTTGTTCCTTCCCTCTCACCAACCCCCCCCCCTTCCTTCCGTCTACACAACCCTTCCCTATTGCAGTAGGATACAAACTCCGCCAGCGAGCGACTGAACCATAAAAGAAAAAATGTCAACGCCCAGAGAAATACGCAGGTTGACATTTCGTCTCTTATAAAGGCCACGCGTTTGAAGATCATCACACCTCGTGGAAATGATATTTGACATGAAAAGGCAGTGATTGAATCGGTAAAAACTAAGTAATGGTAAAAAATAGCCTGCTCAAATTACTAATGGATCTTGCTCTCCAATCCAATCTGACAATCGCGATCAAATTTGAACTGACTTATAAGGTTCGTTTTATTGACGATGAGAAGAAATGGACTCATCAAATATAGAAAGAGAGAAGCGTCCCTTTTATGGCCGAGACATAAATATCATGGTCTAATGCCCTGAAAGATTTGACACAAACAAATATATTCGGTAGGAAAGTTATGTTCCTGAAGAAGGCGGCAATTTTACGGGCCCAAACGAATTAGACCACCACGTAGCCGAGACGCATTTCAATGTGTGTAAACAGCTTTTAATGAAACTAACTCGACAAACTCCCTGATGAAAAGCTTCAGCTGGGGGAAGAAAACACAGCAGGCCTCGGCGGTGCCAGAGGCTGAGGCACCATGATAGTGCCACAGTATGAAGACGGAGGCACCGTGACAGTGTCAGGTGACAGTGCTAACATGACACTGCCTCGCGATAAGAGGCTGGGGACACTACGACAGTACATTATGGAGGCGCCAGAGGAAAGGTACCGGAAGAAGGGGAATGAATGATACGGAAGGAGAGCCCGGGGGATTTGGGTGAAGTAAAAGAGATTAGGAAGGGGAGTGAGAGAGGGGGTAGAGAAGTTAGAGGGAGGAGGAGACTAGCACCAGGCAATAGAGGCAGTGTAGGCCATCAGCACCCTCGTCAGGTGAGCACATCGATTATGAATCAATCTTCACGGCTGGAGACTGCCACGACGACGCTTCGGCTAAATTGGTCATTCTTCCAGCTATACATTATTGCCACCTGCCTTCAGTCCAGCCCTAACGGCGCGTAAATGATGCTTCTTACTTGCTGCATTTGTTGCGTGATCGTATGGAGAGGATCGAGGAAAATGTTTGGGTCTTGATGGGAGACAAATGTTTCCGAGAAGCTGTTGGGAATCAGTGTTGGGATGGTGAGTAGCACCCCAGGTTGCCGCACCACACCGCGCGAGGGTTTGGAAGACTGAGGACAGACTGTTGCCGTGCCAAGCCACTGCCACACCCTAGTACCCTTGGCCACTCCATCTACCATAGCCACACCCCGGTACCCATGACCGCAAATGTGTCGAGGAAACGTAAGGAAATGCTCGTACTCTATATATGAGTTGTCAACAAGAGGAATGTACTTAAGAGAAGTTGTTGTAGAAGCCACCTCTATTCACAACTTTAAAGATAGGTTCGACAAAAAAATGTTGAACGTTAGAATAGTGAAGGGTTAACGCAACGGGAACAGGGAGTAATGTGGTATAAATAGCCTAAGCTACTGTATCCTTTTGAGGTGTATTTTACTGTCTCAATAAACGTACTTGAACTAATATATAGTAGGCGGAGCATAAAGAGGTAGACCTCACTCCACGTAGTCACTATTAAATATCCGGTAGTCTAGACTCACCGTACATAGTATTAGTTTACTCGAAGAGACAAATATGGTGCAGACGTCGAGTCACAATAACGTGGCTGATATAATGACTAAATCACACACCAGACAATGGAGAAACGATGACATTTCCGTCCGTCCTGAATGATTATAAAGTCGTATAATCGACTTGATAATGGTTCAGGGCGGACCGAAAACGTTGTTGTTTCTCCATTGTCTGATGTGTGGTTTGGTCAACACAAAAGTGTGGTGCGTTAATTATTATACCGCATTCAGTGTCCTCTTGCATGGGGGACGCAAATTACAGTATCACACTGAATCAAAATTTTCAACTCTTAAATAAAATCGTGAAATTTGTTCATATTAATCTGACTTTATAACAACCATTTCTAGGTAATATTTCCAGAATATTTTAATATTATTGTTAGAGATTCTGGCCAAAGAATTTAATATTGCTTGTTGTTAATGTGAATGGCTTGCTCTTGAGAGGTTCCGCGTGACAGCTCTCCGACCCTGGCCTGACTGGTAGTGAAGGTCGCCCCTGGCCTGACTGGTAGTGAAGGTCGACCCTGGCCTGACTGGTAGTGAAGGTCGCCCCTGCCTGACTGGTAGTGAAGGTCGACCCTGGCCTGACTGGTAGTGAAGGTCGCCCCTGGCCTGACTGGTAGTGAAGGTCGACCCTGGCCTGACTGAGTAGTGAAGGTCGCCCCTGGCCTGACTGGTAGTGAAGGTCGACCCTGGCCTGACTGGTAGTGAAGGTCGCCCCTGGCCTGACTGGTAGTGAAGGTCGACCCTGGCCTGACTGGTAAGTGAAGGTCGACCCTGGCCTGACTGGTAGTGAAGGTCGACCCTGGCCTGACTGGTAGTGAAGGTCGACCCTGTGCCTGACTGGTAGTGAAGGTCGCCCACCACTGGGGACGTTCACTCGCAAATTAATTAATTTATTTAGTACATACTAAGGAAATTTGTGTGCTCTTGTGTTTGTACATTAAAGGTGACGTTGTGTTTTTGTGTTCGGTCGGCCTGTCTGCCTGCCTGCCTGCCTGCCTGCCTGCCTGCCTGAACCCGCCCCGCCCGCCTGCCTGCCTGCCTGCCTGCCTGCCTGCCTGCCTGCCTGCCCGCCTGCCTGCCCGCCTGCCTGCCTGCCTGCCCGCCTGCCCGCCTGCCTGCCTGCCTGCCTGCCTGCCTGCCTGCCTGCCTGCCTGCCTGCCTGCCTGCCTGCCTGCCTTCCTGCCCGCCCCGCCCGCCCGCCCGCCCGCCCGCCCGCCCGCCCGCCTGCCTGCCTGCCCTGCCTGCCCGCCCGCCCGCCCGCCCGCCCGCCTGCCTGCCTGCCTGCCTGCTGCCTGCCTGCCTGCCCGCCCGCCCGCCCGCCCAACCTGCCTGCCTGCCTGCCTGCCTGCCTGCCTGCCTGCCTGCCTGCCCGCCGCCCATCCTGCCTGCCTGCCTGGCTGCCTGCCTGCCTGCCTGCCTGCCCGCCGCCGCCCGCCCGCCTGCCTGCCTGCCTGCCTGCCTGCCTGCCTGCCTGCCTGCCTGCCTGCCTGCCTGCCCGCCCGCCCAGCCTGCCTGCCTGCCTGCTGCCTGCCTGCCTGCCTTCCTGCCCGCCCGCCCGCCCGCCCGCCCGCCCGCCTGCCTGCCTGCCTGCCTGCCTGCCTGTCTGCCTACCTGCTTTTGTCGCTGCCCCCTGCCTTGCTGAGCCTGTCTGCCTTGCCTGCCAGCCTTGTCTGCCTTGTCTGCCTTGCCTGCTGGCCTTGTCTGCCAGCATTGTGTGATTGTGCCCAACCTGCTCTCCTACCTATGTATAGCCCCCTGAAGTACACTACACTAAATAGCCCAACACTAAGGATTATACAGAAAAAGGAACAAGGTATGACGCCATATAATCTACAAAGACATCAGTCGTTCATCAAAATAATTATGATAGTTTTCGTTTTTCCTTTAATCGTATAATTTGAATACAGACGTAACTATAACACTATCTTACGAGATCATTGTGTATACTGTTCTAGACGACTCAGTGGTCATTAAGGGCGTAATACTTTAGATGTCTCAAGACTTGGAAATATTATTTGCTCATGGTTAAAAGTGCCGTTTAAGGAGATATTCGAATGTGTATTATACATAGAGGGATGACCTTGGGCCAGATTCATGAAGGAGTTACGCAAGTACTTACGAACGTGTACATCTTCCTCAATCCTTGACGGCTTTGGTTACATTGATTAATCAGTTTACAAGCAGGAAAAGTTCCCAATCAACTGTTGGTATGGTTATAAACCGCCTCTTGGTGTTTCCGAACTCATTAACTGTTTAATAATTGTAACAAAGCTGCCAAAGATTGAGAAAAGATGTACATGTTCGTACAGTGCTTACGTAAGTACTTCGTGAATCTAGCCCCTTGTTAGCAGATCTAGGGTTGTTTATACATGCAGGAGTAGACTGAGCTGTTGTTTTAAGATTCGCTACCTGGAACAAAACGTTTCCAAGTAGCACAGGCTATGGTGAGCCCGTAGTAATTGTAGGACTGAGCATCTTGGAGACGCTGTCTTGGGGCGTGGGAAGCTCTTGCCTTTCTCTTCTTGTACCCTGCTCTTGTTTTCTGTCTTGCTCTATTTACCTTTTTTTTTTAATTCCCATCTGGGTCTCTTTCCTATTTCTTTTCTCCTTCTCTCACTCTCATCTCTCTTCCTTCCCCCCCCCTCTTTCTCAATCCGTAACCCCTCTGCTTTCCTCTCCCTTCCTCCCTCCCTTTTCCAGACAAGTAGAACATCCTTTGTTCTGAGCTTCTCTTTCTCTCCCTCCTCTCCTCCTCCTCTATCTCTCTCTCTTCCTCCCTCTCTTCTCCCCCTTCCCGTGTATTCAGGTATCCGGAAGCAGCAGCAGAAGACGGTGGTGTGGGGCTGCCACCAGTGTTATTGTATTCGTCACCTTTTGACTTGATTGGCCTCTGATGTACACATGACTTCGTCCGGATAGGAGGACGAGGGGGATTGTGGCCTTGGTCAAGAAAGATAATCAAGATAATTGGGTGACAAATGACGGGGAAAAATGACGCGTCTTTTCCCGAACGCAGTTTTGCTTGCCCTGGACGCAGTTTTGCTTGCCCTAGACGCAGTTTTGCATGCCCTAGACGCAGTTTGGCTTGCCCTGGACGCAGTTTTGCTTGCCCTGGGACGCAGTTTTGCTTGCCCTAGACGCAGTTTGTTGCTTGCACCTGGACGCAGTTTTGCTTGCCCTAGTACGCAGTTTTGCTTGCCCTGGACGCAGTTTTGCTTGCCCTAGACGCAGTTTGCTTGCCCTCGGACGCAGTTTTGCTTGCCTGGACGCAGTTTTTTGCTTGCCTCTGGACGCAGTTTTTGCTTGCCCTGGACGCAGTTTTGCTGCCCTGGACGCAGTTTTTGCTTGCCTTGGACGCAGTTTTGCTTTGCCCTGGACGCAGTTTTAGTTGCCTTGGACGCAGTTTTTGCTTGCTCTGGACGCAGTTTTGCTTGCCCTGGACGCAGTTTTGCTTGCCCTGACGCAGTTTTGCTTGCCCTGGACGCAGTTTTGCTTGCCTGGACGCAGTTTTGCTTGCCCTGGACGCAGTTTTGCTTGCCTTGGACGCGTTTTGCTTGCCCTGGACGCAGTTTTGCTTGCCCTGGACGCAGTTTTGCTTGCCCTGGACGCAGTTTTGCTTGCCCTGGACGCAGTTTTGCTTGCCCTGGACGCAGTTTTGCTTGCCTTGGACGCAGTATTGCTTGCCCTGGACGCAGTTTTGCTTGGCCCTGGACGCAGTTTTGCTTCCCCTGGACGCAGTTTTGCTTGCCTGGACGCAGTTTTGCTTGCCTTGGACGCAGTATTGCTTGCCCCTGGACGAAGTTTTGCTTGCCCTGGACGCAGTTTTGCTTGCCTTGGACGCAGTATTGCGTGCCCTGGACGCAGTTTTGCTTGCCCTGGACGCAGTTTTGCTTGCCCTGGACGCAGTTTTGCTTGCCTTGGACGCAGTATTGCGTGCCCTGGAGCAGTATTGCGTGCCCTGGACGCAGTTTTGCTTGCCTGGACGCAGTTTTGGCTTGCCCTGGGCGCAGTTTTGCTTGCCCTGGACGCAGTTTTGCTTGCCTTGGACGCAGTATTGCTTGCCCTGGACGCAGTTTTGCTTGCCCTAGACGCAGTTTTGCTTGCCCTGGACGCAGTTTGCTTGCCTGGACGCAGTTTTGCGTGCCTTGGACGCAGTATTGCGTGCCTTGGACGCAGTATTGCGTGCCTTGGACGTAGTATTGCGTTGTCATCTGCTTGTGTTTTGGCTCGCATATTTATTGCTTCTAGTTTTTTATTATTTTTAATATCTTCCCAATGTTTTTGTTCTTTGCCATTTTCCCTTTGCTTTTTCTCCCCGTGTGGCTAAAAATCGGGTCACCTTCTCCAGGTTTCCATTGTATTGATTCTTCCATATTGATCTGCCTATTGATCTGCTTTATTGATCTTCCTTATTGATCTGCCTTATTGATCTGCCTTATTGATCTGCCTTATTGATCATCCTTATTGATACTTCCTTATTGATCTGCCTTATTGATCTGCCTTATGATCTGCCTTATTGATCTGCCTTCTTGAGCTGCCTTATTGATCTGCCTTATTGACCTTCCTTATAGATCTGCCTTATTGATCTGCCTATTGATCTTCCTTATTGTATCTTCCTTATAGATCTGCCTTATTGATCTGCCTTATGATCTTCCTTATTGATCTGCCATATTTGTCAGCTTTATTTAGTTTGTCTTGTCTGTTTTGTACTTTTTATTTGACAAATATCCGGATATATTTCTCTAAGATATTAATATCTATATTTTTTTCTGCCATATTTTCCTTGTTCTCTCTGCCAAATTTTTATAAAATTCTTTTAATTGTTTTGTGTGTTTACCTGTCCATTGGCCTTGGTCTGCCTTCCTGTTTTGTTATACATGTATTTGTCCATTCCTATCTCCCGTCTCTTACGTTGCCTGATTGGTCCTGTTCATCTTTTGTTGTGTGTCCTCTCATTTAGCGCCGCTTCCCGTGACTATACAAGTTGTTTGTACTCACCTCCCTGGAAACACAAACCGAAACTGTCTCTATTTTCCGCTTGTTACAACTTGTAGTAAAGTTGTTTCATCTTGGCTTAACGTGTTTATGACGTATTAGAACGTTGTTACAACTTGCTATATTGGTTGTTTTAACTGTTAGGAGGTGTTAATACTTGTTCGAACGTTGTACCAACGTCGTAGTTTCGTGTGTGTTTGGCGGGCTAGTTGTGCTTGCGGGGGTTGTGGCTTGCGGAGGTTGAGCTTTGGCTCTTTGGTCCCGCCTCTCAACTGTCAGTCACTGGTAATCAACTTGTGTATGGCAGCCGGTCGGCGAGGGGACAGCACGTGGACTTGTATCCTGTGGTCCTGGTTCGATCCCAGGCGCCGGCGAGAAACATATGGGCAAAGTTCTTTCACCCTATGCCCCGTTACCTAGCAGTAAAATAGGTACCTGGGTGTTAATACATGTTAATACTGTCTCCTCTACGTGGATCATTTATGTATACTTTTGGGAATTTAGGTTAAGAATACTCTGGGAATTTAGGTTTGTGTATGAGGTTACATATGCTCTAATAATTTAGGTTATTTAATACAAATTAGAGTGTATTAATTAATACAACTCAACTCGGGTGGTTTGAGGTGAGGTGCACATTCACGAGCACATATGAGCGCGCACATTAGGGGGCATTTAGGGGGCCTCGTAGCCTGGTGGATAGCGCGCAGGACTCGTAATTCTGTGGCACGGGTTCGATTCCCGCACGAGGCAGAAACAAATGGGCAAGTTTCTTTCACCCTAAGTGCCCCTGTTACCTAGCAGTAAATAGTACCTGGGAGTTAGTCAGCTGTCACGGGCTGCTTCCTGGGGTGTGTGTGTGTGTGTGTGTGGTGTGGGGAAAAAATAGTAAGTTAGTAGTTAGTTAGTAAACAGTTGAGTGACAGTTGAGAGGGCGGGCCGAAAGAGCAAAGCTCAACCCCCGCAAAAACACAAACTATAAACACATGTGAGCATCCAACATATGTACCTGAGACTACTTACTCTGGAATTGTGGAGAGGCGCTGACACATGGTGTTTCTGTGAGCGGTGAGGGATGGTGCCATCTGCTCGCGGTGCAGGTGGGCTGTGTGTCATGCAGTGCAATATTATCTGCAAGATGTGGCTCGACCGCGGCTCGGCTCGGTCAAGCCAGGCTGGCAGCACTCAAATGCCGGTCAGAGCAGCACACTACAGTACATACAAATGTATAATTTCTGAAGGTGGTTAGCTGGTCAATGTGTCGGCTGGCTGTCTCTTGCTGGTCAATGTGTCGGCTGGCTGTCTCTTGCTGGTCGATGTGTCGGCTGGCTGTCTCTTGCTGGTCAATGTATCGGGTGGTTGTATCTTGCTGGGAAGATGACTGGGTCTGGCTGGGTGGCACGTAACTGGCACTTTGGATGGTTAATGAATCGTTAGATGACTTGTTAAGTACCTGGCTGGCTAGACGGATGGGTAGTTAGCTAGGTGATTATATGGTTGCCCAGGTGGTTGGCTGATTATATATTTTGACGGGGCAGAAAATTAAAAACAGATGAGAACACGAAAAATAAATAAATTACAGTTGAGACTGAGGGTCAATGGAAGTCTGTACGATAGTATTAAGATACGACAAAACAGCTATTCATAACAGGTAATGAGGAACTTAAAGGAAACAAAAGTCACTAAGAAGCCAAAAAACTGGAAACTATTTAGAAAAAAGTTAGAAAATAGAACAAAGAAATTGTTTAAAAAGCAAATGAGAATATTAAATATAAACACATGAAAATATTATAAGTGGTAAAGAAGGCATTAGAAACAAGCGAAAGGAAAACACCAAGAGGCCGGAATAGTAGAAATCAGGAAAGAAGTGGAAATGTGAACATTACTTCCTAGTTAGCGAGAAAAAAGGAAACTCTTATCAGCGTGAAAGATAAGATAATTGAATCTTCTTGTATTAATATGACACATACAGAAATAACGAAAAACCATTAGAGAAAATGTGTTGAATTTTATTTTCCGTCATAAATATATTATGATTGTCCAAGCTGAGTGAAATACTCGCTATGAAATGTAATTCAATTCTTGCATTTTGCATTAGTGCTCCAGGTTGCAACTTGTATCTGATATGACCCTTGGCGCAGTGTTGCGTGAGTGATGTGGGCTTTAGTGTGTGAGTGTGTGGAGAGGGAGAGGGGGGGCAAGTGTTGCAGTGTGTGGGGATGTTATGGCAAGTGTTGCAGTGTGTGGGGTGGTGGCAAGTGTTACAGTGTGTGGGGTTGTTATGGCAAGTGTTGCAGTGTGTGGGGTGGTGGTGACAAGTGTTGCAGTGTGTGGGGATGTTATGGCAAGTGTTGCAGTGTGTGGGGTGGTGGTGGCAAGTGTTACAGTGTGTGGGGTGGTGGTGACAAGTGTTGCAGTGCATGGGGTGATGGTGGTGGCAAGTGTTGCAGTATATGGGGTGGTGGTGGCAAGTGTTGCAGTGTGTGGGGTGGTGGTGGAGAGTGTTGCAGTGTATTGGGTGGGGGTGGCAAGTGTTGCAGTGTGTGAGGTGGTGGCAAGTGTTCCACTTTGTGGGGTGGTGGTGGCAAGTGTTGCAGTGTATGGGGTGGTGATGGCAAGTGTTGCAGAGCGTGAGTGGGGTGATGGTGGCAAATGTTACAATGTGTGGGGGTGGTGGTGGCAAATGTTGCAGTGTGTGGGGTGGTGATGGCAAGTGTTGCAGAGTGTGAGTGGGGTGGTGGTGGCAAGTGTTACAGTTTATGGGTGATGGTGGTGGCAAGTGTTACAGTGTGTGTGGGGTGGTGGTGGTGGTGGCAAGTGTTACAGTGTGTGTGGGATCGTTGTGGCAAGTGTTACAGTGTGTGGGGTGGCGGTGGCAAGTGTTACAGTGTATGGGGTGGTGGTGGCAACTGTTGCAGTGTATTGGGTGGTGGAGGTGGCAAGTGTTACAGTGTGTGGGGTGGTGGTGGTGGCAAGTGGTACAGTGTGTGGGGTGGTGGTGGCCAGTGGTGCAGTGTATGGGGTGGTGGTGGCGGCAAGTGTTACCGTGTGTGGGGTGATGGTGGCACAGGTTACCTTTTATGGGGTGGTGGTGGCAAGTGTTGCAGTGTATGGGGTGGTGGTGGCAAGTGTTGCAGTTCATGGGGTGGTGGTGGCAAGTGTTGCAGTGTATGCGGTGGTAGTGGCAGGTGTTGCAGTGCAGGTGGTGGTGGTGGCAAGTGTTGCAGTGTATGTGATGGTAGTGGCAGGTGTCGCAGTGCAGGTGGTGGTGGTGGCAAGTGTTGCAGTGTATGTGATGGTGGTGGCAAGTGTTGCAGTGCATGGGGTGGTGGTGGCAAGTGTTGCAGTGTGTAGGGTGGTGGCACGTGTTACAGTGTGTAGGGTGGTGGTGGCAAGTGTTGCAGTGTATGGGGTGGTGGTGGAAAGTGTTGAAGTGCATAGGGAGGTGGTGGCAAGTGTTGCAGTGTATGGGGTGGTAATGGCAGGTGTTACAGTGAGTGGGGTGGTGGTGGCAAGTGTTGCAGTGTATGGGGTGGTGGTGGCAAGTGTTTCAGTGCATTGGGTGGTGGTGGCAAATGTTGCAGTGTATGCGGTGGTGGTGGCAAGTGTTGCGGTACATGGGGTGGTGGTGGCAAGTGTTACAGTGTGTGGGGTGATGGTGGCAAGTGTTACAGTGTGTGGGGTGGTTGTGGCAAGTGTTACAGTGTGTGGGGTGGTGGTGGCAAGTGTTACAGTGTGTGGGGTGGTTGTGGCAAGTGTTACAGTGTGTGGGGTGGTGGTGGCAAGTGTTGCAGTGTGTGGGGTGGTGGTGGCAAGTGTTACAGTGAGTGGGTGGTGGTGGTGGTAAGTGTTGCCGTGTTTATAGGGTGCTGGTGGCTAGTGTTACAGTGTGTGGGGTAGTGGTGGCAAGTGTTGCAGTGTGTGTTGGGTGGTGGTTGCAAGTGTTACAGTGTGTGTAGGGTGGTGGTGGCAAGTGTTACAGTGCGTGGGGTGCGTTGTGGCAAGTGATTCAGTGTGTGGGGTGGTGGTGGTGGCAAGTGTTGCAGCATGTGTGGGGTTGTGGTGGCAAGTGTTACAATATGTGTGGGGTGGTGGTTGCGGCAAGTGTTACAGTGTGTGGGGTGGTGGTGGCAAGTGTTGCAGTGTATAGGGTGGTGGTGTAAGTAGTACAGTGTGTGAGGTGGTAGTGGCAAGTGTTGCAGTATGTGTGGGGTTGTGGTGGCAAGTGTTACAATATGTGTGGGGTGGTGGTTGCGGCAAGTGTTACAGTGTGTGGGGTGGTGGTGGCAAGTGTTGCAGTGTATAGGGTGCTGGTGCAAGTAGTACAGTGTGTGAGGTGGTAGTGGCAAGTGTTGCAGTGTGTGGGGTGGTGGCAAGTGTTGCAGTGTGTGTTGTCTGGTAATGAGAAGTGTTGTAGTCTATGGGGTGGTGGTGGCAAGTGTTACAGTGTCTGCGGTGGTGGTGGCAAGTATTACAGTGTGTGAGGTGGTGGTGGCAGCAAGTGTTACAGTGTGTGTGTGGGATGGTGGTGGCAGGTGTTGCAGTGTGTGGGATGGTGGCAAGTGTTGCAGTGTGTGGGGTTTTGATGGTAAGTGTTGCAGAGTGTGTGTGTGGGGTGGTGGCAAGTATTACAGTGTGTGTGGGGTGGTGTTGGCGGCAAGTGTTACAGTGTGTGGGGTGGTAGTGGCAAGTGTTGTAGTGTGTGTGGGGTAGTGGTGGCAAGTGTTACATGTGTGGGGTGATGGTGGCAAGTGTTGCAGTGTGTGGGGTGGTGATAGCAAGTGTTGCAGAGTGTGTGTGGAGTGGTGGTGGCAAGTGTTACCGTGTGTGTGGGGTGGTTGTGGCAAGTGTTACAGTGTTTGTGAGGTGGTGGTGGTGGTGGCAAGTGTTACAGTGTGTATGGGGTGGTTGTGGCTGGTGTTACAGTGTGTGAGGTGGTGGTGGCAAGTGTTGCAGTGTGTGGGGTGGTGATGGCAAGTGTTACAGTGAGTGGGTGGTGGTGGTGGTAAGTGATGCAGTGTGTGGGGTGGTGGTGGCAAGTGTTACAGTGAGTGGGGTGTGGTGGTGGAAATTGTTGCAGTGTTTATAGGGTGCTGGTGGCCAGTGTTACAGTGTGTGGGGTAGTAGTGGCAAGTGTTGCAGTGTGTGTTGGGTGGTGGTTGCAAGTGTTACAGTGTGTGTGGGGTGGTGGTGGCAAGTGTAACAGTGTGTGGGGTGCGTGGTGGCAAGTGTTGCAGTGTGTGTGGGGTTGTGGTGGCAAGTGTTACAATGTGTGTGGGGTGGTGGTTGCTGCAAGTGTTACAGTGTGTGTGGGCAGGTAATGGCCAGTGTTGCAGTCTATGGGGTGGTAGTGGCAAGTGTTACAGTGTGTGCGGTGGTGGTGACAAGTGTTAGAGTGTGTGAGGTGGTGGTGGCAGCAAGTGTTACAGTGTGTGTGTGGGATGATGGT
Organism: Procambarus clarkii; assembly: GCF_040958095.1. Taxonomy (NCBI): domain Eukaryota; kingdom Metazoa; phylum Arthropoda; class Malacostraca; order Decapoda; family Cambaridae; genus Procambarus; species Procambarus clarkii. The sequence goes on along the minus strand of NC_091202.1, from coordinate 15,517,245 downwards.
GGCAAGTGTTGCAGTGTGTGGGGTTTTGATGGTAAGTGTTGCAGAGTGTGTGTAGGGGTGGTGGCAAGTGTTACAGTGTGTGTGGGGTGGTGTTGGCGGCAAGTGTTACAGTGTGTGGGGTGGTAGTGGCAATTGTTGCAGTGTGTGTGGGGTAGTGGTGGCAAGTGTTACAGTGTGTTTGGGGTGATGGTGGCAAGTGTTACAGTGTGTGGGTGGTGGTGGTGGCAAGTGTTACAGTGTGTGGGGTGGTGGCAAGTGTTATCGTGTGTGGGGTGATGGTGGCACAGGTTACAGTGTGTGGAGTGGTGGTGGCAAGTGTTGCAGTGTTGGGGTGGTGGTAGCAAGTGTTGCAGTTCATGGGGTGATGGTGGCAAGTGTTGCAGTGTATGGGGTGGTGGTGGCAAGTGTTGCAGTGTATGCGGTAGTGGTGGCTGGCAAGTGTTGCAGTTGTGACGGTAACGCGTTGGTGTTCGGCTGTTCAAAGCTAGGGGTATGGCCTCGTCACATAGAAACAAAAAAAATAGAAAATCTGGAACTTCGTCTGTGGTAAGGTAAGGAGAAGACACACAAAACACAAGTAAATTTTAACAATGAAATTTTAATTACGTTAAAGAAAGCAAAACATGAATAAAATGGACATACAAATTCGTATAATAAAATCAATCAAAGTAATAAGAATAATCAAATGGCAAAATGAAAAGTTACGTTAAGACAAGTGAGCAAATAACAAGTTTATGGCAAACAAAGTAAATAGGTGTTGGAATATTGGCTTCAAGCTGCCACCTCTCTTAGTACACTTAAGCCTGGGGCTTAGTCTACCAACGAGACGTGTTAACTTGTCGAAAGCACGGGATATTCTGAGGACTGAGGTCGTGGCGGCCCCAGACATCAAGTAGTATGGTGGGTGGAGTGCAGTTGCAGCTGGACCCCGCAGCCAATCAGCGATGAGCAGGCGACAAGACAGGTAGTTTGGCGGTTTGAGGTGGAGCAGGTGTTCCTGGCTGCATACGTTTTGCTCTCTGGCAAACCTTGGAGATGTTGTTGTCGTTGTTGGATATTTCTTCCATAGTAGTTTTATATATTTGTAGCGACGTATTTTTGGAGGGAAGAGCAGGCTCAATCTCTTGAAGGAGATTATCGTCACACTGTGTATGGGGTGGTGGTGGCAAGTGTTACAGTGTTTGGGGGGGTGGCAAGTGTTACCGTGTGTGGGGTGATGGTGGCACAGGTTACAGTGTGTGGGGTGGTCGTGGCAAGTGTTGCAGTGTTGGGGTGGTGGTGGCAAGTGTTGCAGTTCATGGGGTGATGGTGGCAAGTGTTGCAGTGTATGGGGTGGTGGTGGCAAGTGTTGCAGTGTATGCGGTGGTGGTGGCAAGTGTTGCAGTGTATGGGGTGGTGGTGACAAGTGTTGCAGTGTATGGGGTGATAATGGTAGCAAGTGTTGCAGTGTGTAGGGTGGTGGCACATGTTACAGTGTGTAGGGTGGTTGTGGAGAGTGTTGCAGAGTATGGGGAGGTGGGGGCAAGTGTTGCAGTGTATGGGGTGCTAATGGCAGGTGTTGCAGTGCATTGCGTGGTGGTGGCAAATGTTGCAGTGCATGCGGTGGTGGTGGCAAGTGTTGCGGTACATGGGGTGGTTGTGGCAAGTGTTGCAGTGTGTAGGGTGGTGGCAAGTGTTACAGTGTGTGGGGTGATGGTGGCACGTGTTATAGTGTGTGGGGTGGTGGTGGCAAGTATTGCAATGTATGGGGTGGTGGTGGCAAGTGTTACAGTGTGTGGGGTGGTGGTGGCAAGTGTTGCAGTGTGTCGGTGGTGGTGGCAAGTGTTACAGTGTGTGAGGGGTGGTGGTGGTAAGTGATGCAGAGTATGGGGTGATGGTGGCAAGTGTTACAGTGTGTGGGGTGGTGGTGGCAAGTGTTGCAGTGCGTGGGGTGGTGGCAAGTGTTCCAGTTTGTGGGGTGGTGGTGACAAGTGTTACAGTGTGTGTGTTGGGTGGTGGTTGCAAGGGATACAGTGTGTGTGGGGAGGTGGTGGCAAGTGTTACAGTGTGTGGGGTGCATGGTAGCAAGTGTTCCAGTGTGTGGGGTTGTGGTGGTGGCAAGTGTTGCAGTATGTGTGGGGTTGTGGTGGCAAGTGTTACAATGTGTGTGGGGGGTGGTTGTTGCAGCAAGTGTTACAGTGTGTGTGGGCTGGTAATGGCAAGTGTTGCATTCTTTGGGGTAGTGGTGGCAAGTGTTACAGTGTGTGCGGTGGTGGTAGCAAGTGTTACAGTGTGTGAGGTGGTGGTGGCAGCAAGTGTTAGTGTTTGTGTGGGATGATGGTGGCAAGTGTTGCAGTGTGTGGGGTTTTGATGGTAAGTGTTGCAAAGTGTGTGTGGGGTGGTGGCAAGTGTTACAGTGTGTGTGGGGTGGTGGCAAGTGTTACAGTGTGTGTGTGTGGGGTGGTGTTGGCGGCAAGTGTTACAGTGTGTGGGGTTGTAGTGGCAAGTGTTGTAGTGTGTATGGGGTAGTGGTGGCAAGTGTTACAGTGTGTGGGGTGATGGAGGCATATGTTACAGTGTGTGGGGTGGTGGTGGTGGTGGCAAGTGTTACAGTGTGTGTGGGGTAGTGGTGGTTGTGGCAAGTGTTACAGTGTGTGTGGGGTGATGGTGGCAAGTGTTGCAGTGTATGGGGTGGTGGTGGTGGCAAGTGTTACAATGTGTGGGGTGGTGGTGGTGGCAAGTGTTAATGTGTGTGGGGTGGTGAAGTGAATGGGGTGGTGGTGGCAAGTGTTTCAGTGTGTGGGGTGGTAGTGGCAAGTGTTGTAGTGTGTGTGGGGTTGTGGTGGCAAGTGTTACAGTGTGTTGGGTGGTGGTGGCAAGTGTTACAGTGTGTGGGGTGGTGGTCGCCAGTGTTGCAGTGTATGGGGTGGTGGTGGCAAGTGTTACAGTGTGTGGGGTGGAGGCAAGTGTTACCGAGTGTGGAGTGATGGTGGCAAGTGTTACCGAGTGTGGAGTGATGGTGGCAAATGTTGCAGTGTGTGTGTAGGTGTGGTGGTGGCAAGTATTGCAGTGTATAGGGTGGTGGTGGGAAGTGTTACAGTGTGTGGGGTGGTGGTGTGAAGTCTTACAGTGTGTGGGGGGGTGGAGGCAAGTATTACAGTGTGTAGGGTGGTGGTGGCAAGTGTTACAATGTGTGTGGGGTGGTGGTGACAGCAAGTGTTATAGTGTGTGGGGTAGTGGTGGCAAGTGTTGCAGTGTATAGGTGGTGATGCAAGTGTTACAGTGTATGGGGTGGTGGTGGCAAGTGTTACAGTGTGTGCGGTGGTTATTGCAAGTGTTGCAGTGTTTGGGGGGTTGTGGTGGCAAGAGTTGCAGTGTGTGTGGTGGTGGCAAGTTTTGCAGTGTGTGGGGTGGTGATGGCAAGTGTTGCAGAGTGTGTGTGGGGTGGTGGTGGCAAGTGTTGCAGTGTATGGGGTGGTGGTGGCAAGTGTTACAGTGTGTGGGGTGATGGTGGCAAGTGTTACAGTGTTTGGGGTAATGGTGGTGGTGGTTGCAAGTGTTACACTGTGTGTGGGGTGTTGGTGGTAGTGGCAAGTGTTGTAGTGCGTTTGGGGTGGTTGTGGAAAGGGTCACAGTTTGTGGAGTGGTGGTGGCAAGTGTTGCAGTGTATGGGGTGGTGGTTGCAAGTGTTACATTGTGTGGAGTGGTGGCAAGTGTTACCGAGTGTGGGGTGATAGTGGCAAGTGTTGCAGTGTGTATGGGTGTGGTGGTGGCAAGTGTTGCAGTATATGTGATGGTGGTGGCAAGTGTTGCAGTGTATGGGGTGGTGGCGGTGGCAAGTGTTGCAGAGTGTGTGTGGGGTGGTGGTGGCAATTGTTACAGTGTGTGGGGTGGTGGTGGCAAGTGTTGCAGTGTGCGGGGTGGTGGCAAGTGTTGCAATGTGTGTGGGGTGGTGGTGGCAATTGTTGCAGTGTATGGGGTGGTGAAGGCAAGTGTTACAGTGTTTGCGGTGGTTATGGCAAGTGTTGCAGTGTTTGTGGGGTTGTGGTGGCAAGTGTTGCAGTGTGTGGGGTGGTGGCAAGTTTTGCAGTGTGTGGGGTGGTGATGACAAGTGTTGCAGAGTGTGTGTGGGGTGGTGGTGGCAAGTGTTACAGTGTGTGGGGTGGTGGTGGCAAGTGTTGCAGTGTTTGGGGTGGTGGTGGCAAGTGTTGCAGTGTGTGGAGTGGTGGTGGCAAGTGTTGCAGTGTATGGGGTGGTGGTGGCAAGTGTTACAGTGTGTGGGGTGATGGTGGCAAGTGTTAGTGTGTGTGGGGTGATGGTGGTGGTGATTGCAAGTGTTATACTGTGTGTGGGGTGTTAGTGGTAGTGGCAAGTGTTGTAGTGTGTGTGGGGTGGTGGTGGAAAGGGTCACAGTGTGTGGAGTGGTGGTGGCAAGTGTTACAGTGTGTGGGGTGGTGGCAAGTGTTACCGAGTGTGGGGTGATGGCGGCAAGTGTTGCAGTGTGTATGGGTGTGGTGGTGGCAAGTGTTGCAGTGTATGGGATGGTGGTGGCAAGTGTTGCAGTGTATGGGGTGGTGGCGGTGGCAAGTGTTTCAGTGTGTAGGGAGGTGGCAAGTGTTTCAGTGTGTGGGGTGATGGTGGCACGTGTTACAGTGTGTGGGGTGGTTGTGGCAAGTGTTGCAGTATATGGGGTGGTGGTGGCAAGTGTTACTGTGTGTGCGGTGGTCGTGGCAAGTTTTGTAGTGTGTGTGGGGTGTTGGTTGCTGCAAGAGGTACAATGTGAGAGGTACGTGGTGGCAAGTGTTGCAGTGTGTGTGGGGGCGGGGGTGGTGGTGGCAAGTGTTGCAGTGTGTGTGGGGTTGTGGTGGCAAGTGTTACAATGTGTGTGGGGTGGTGGTGGCAAGTGTTGCAGTATATTGGGTACTGGTGCAAGTGTTACAGTGTTTGGGGTGGTGGTGGCAAGTGTTGCAGTGTGTTTGGGGTTGTGGTGGTAAGTGTTAGTGTGTGTTGGGTGGTGGTTGCAGCAAGTGTTACAATTCGTGTGGAGTGGTGGTGGCAAGTGTTGCAGTGTGTGGGGTGGTGGCAAGTGTTATAGTGTGTGGGGGTGGTAGAAAGTGTTACTGTGTGTGTGGGGGGGGGGCTGGTGGCAAGTGTTGCAGTGTGTGGGATGTGTTGGTGGCAAGTGTTGCAGTGTGTGGGTGGTGGTGGTGGTGGTGGTGGCAAGTGTTACAGTGTGGGGTGGTGGTGGTGGCAAGTGTTACAGTTTGTGTGGGGTGGTGGTGGCAAGTGTTGCTGTGTGTGGGATGGTGGTGGCAAGTGTTATAGTGTCTGGGGATGGTGGTGGCAAGTGTTACAGTGTGTGTGGGGGGGGTTGGTGGGAAGTGCTTCAGTGTGTAGGGTGGTAGTGGCAAGTGTTACAGTGTGTGGGAGTGGTAGGAAGTGTTACAGAGTGGAGGGTGGTGGTGGCAAGCGTTACAGTGTGTGGGTTAGTGGTGGCAAGTGTTGCAGTGTATGTGGGGGGGAAGGTGGTGGCAAGTTTTGCACTGTGTGGGGGATGGTGACAAGTGTTGCAGTGAGTGGGGTGTGGTGGCAAGTATTGCAGTGTGTGGGGTGATGGTGGCAAGTGTTGCAGTGTGTGTGGGGTGGTGGCAAGTGAAGAAGTGTGTGGGGGATGGTGGCAAGTGTTGCAGTGTGTAGGGTATTGTTTGCAAGTGTTGCAGTGTGTGGGGTAGTGGTGGAAGTGTTGCAGTGTATCGGGTGATGGTGGCAAGATTTGCAGTGTGTGGGGTGGTGGCAAGTGTTGCAGTGTGTGGGTTGGTGGCAAGGTGTTACAGTGTTTGGGGGATGGTGGCAAGTGTTGAAGTGTGTGGGATATTGGTGGCAAGAGTAGCAATGTGTGAAGGAGGTAGCAAGTGTTGCAGTGTGTGAGGGTGGTGGCAAGTGTTGCAATGTGTGGGGGATGGTGGCAAGTGTTGCAGTGTTTGGGTGATGGTGGCAGGTGTTGCAGTGTGTGATGGTAGTGGCAAGTGTTGCATTGTGTGTGGGATGGCGGCAAGTGTTACTGTGTGTGGGGGATGGTGGCAAGTGTTACAGTGCCTGGAGGTGGTGGTGGCAAGTGTTGCAGTGTATGGGTTGAGGTGGCAAGTGTTGCAGTGTGTGTGGGGTGGTGGCAAGTGTTACAGTTTGTGGGGGTAGAAGTTGCAAGTGATGCAGTGTGTGGGGTGGTGGTGGCAAGTGTTGCAGTGTATGGGATGGTGGTGGCAAGTGTTGCAGTGTATGGGGTGGTGGTGGCAAGTGTTACAGTGTATAGGGTAGTGGTGGCAAGTGTTTAAGTGTGTGTGGGGGTGTTGGTAGCAAGTGTTACTTTGTGTGGGGTGGTGGTGAGAAGTGTTGCAGTGTATAGGGTGGTGGTGGCAAGTGTTACCGAGTGTGGGGTGGTGGTGGAAATTTTGCAGTGTGTGTGGGGGTGTTGGTAGCAAGTGTTGCAATGTATGGGGTGGTGGTGGCGGCAAGTGTTACAGTGTGTGGGGTGATAGTGGAAAGTTTTGCAGTGTGTGTGGGTGTGGTGGTGGCAAGTGTTGCAGTGTATGGGGTGGTGGTGGCAGGTGTTCCAATGGCTGGGGTAGTGGTGGCAAGGTGATACAGTGCGTGGGGTGGTGGTGGCAAGTGTTGTAGTGTATGGGATGGTGGTGGCAAGTTTTGCATTGTACGGGGTAGTGGTGGCTAGTGTTACAGTGTGTGGGGTGGTGGTGGCAAATGTTACAGTGTGTGGGTTGGAGGTGGCAAATGTTGCTGTGTATGGGGTGTTGGTGGCAAGTGTTACAGTGTGTGGGGTAGTGGTAGCAAGTGTTGCAGTGTGTGGGGCGGTGGCAAGCTTTGCAGTGTATGGGGTAGTGGTGGCTAGTGTTTCAGTGTGTGGGGTGGTGGTGGCAAGTGTTGCAGTGTGCGGTGTGGTGGCAAGTGTTGCAGTGGGGTGGTGGTGGCAAATGGTAAAGTGTGTGTGGGGTGGTGGTGGTGGCGGCAAGTTTTACAGTGTGTGTGGTGATGTGCCAAGTGTTACAGTGTGTGGGGTGATGTGCCAAGTGTTACAGTGTGTGGGGTGATTATGGCAAGTGTTGCAGTGTGTGGGGGTGTTGGTGGAGAGTGTAACAGTGTGTGAGGTGATGGTGGCAAGTGTTACAGTGTGAAGGGTGATTTTGGCAAGTGTTGCAGTGTGTGGGGTGGTGGTGGTGGCAAGTGTTACAGTGTGTGTGTGGGGGGTTGGTGGCAAGTGTTTCAGTGTGTTGGGTGGTGGTGGCAAGTGTTACAGTGTGTGGGAGTGGTAGGAAGTGTTACAGAGTGGAGGGTGGTGGTGGCAAGTGTTACAGTGTGTGGGTTAGTGGTGGCAAGTGTTGCAGTGTGTGTGGGGGGGAAGGTGGTGGCAAGTGTTGCACTGTTTGGGGGATGGTGACAAGTGTTGCAGTGAGTGGGGTGTGGTGGCAAGTATTGCAGTGTGTGTGGTGATGGTGGCAAGTGTTGCAGTGTGTGTGGGGTGGTGGCAAGTGAAGAAGTGTGTGGGGGATGGTGGCAAGTGTTGCAGTGTGTAGGGTATTGTTTGCAAGTGTTGCAGTGTGTGGGGTAGTGGTGGCAAGTGTTGCAGTGTATCGGGTGGTGGTGGCAAGTTTTGCAGTGTGTGGGGTGGTGGCAAGTGTTGCAGTGTGTGGGTTGGTGGCAAGGTGTTACAGTGTTTGGGGGATGGTGGCAAGTGTTGAAGTGTGTGGGATAGTGGTGGCAAGAGTTGCAATGTGTGAAGGAGGTAGCAAGTGTTGCAGTGTGTGAGGGTGGTGGCAAGTGTTTCAGTATGGGTGGTGGTGGAAAGTGTTGCAGTGTGTGGTGATCGTTGGCAAGTGTTGCAGTGTGTGGGGTAGTGGTGGCAAGTGTTACAGTGTGTGGGGAATGGTGGCAAGTGTTGCAGTGTGAGAGGATGGTGGCAAGTGTTGCAGTGTGTTGGGGATGGTGGCAACTGTTGCAGTGTGTGGGGTAGTGGTGGCAAGTGTTGCAGTGTGGGGGTGGTAGTGGCATATGTTTAGTGTGTAGGGGACGGTGGCAAGTGTTGCAGTGTGTTGGGTAGTGGTGGCAAGTGTTGCCGTGTGTGAGGGTGGTGGCAAGTGTTGCAATGTGTGGGGGATGGTGGCAAGTGTTGCAGTGTTTGGGTGATGGTGGCATGTGTTGCAGTGTGTGATGGTGGTGGCAAGTGTTGCATTGTGTGTGGGATAGCGGCAAGTGTTACTGTGTGTGGGGGATGCTGGCAAGTGTTACAGTGCCTGGAGGTGGTGGTGGCAAGTGTTGCAGTGTATGGGTTGAGGTGGCAAGTGTTGCAGTGTGTGTGGGGTGGTGGCAAGTGTTACAGTTTGTGGGGGTAGAAGTTGCAAGTGATGCAGTGTGTGGGGTGGTGGTGGCAAGTGTTGCAGTGTATGAGATGGTGGTGGCAAGTGTTGCAGTGTATGGGGTGGTGGTGGCAAGTGTTACAGTGTATAGGGTAGTGGTAGCAAGTGTTTAAGTGTGTGTGGGGGTGTTGGTAGCAAGTGTTTCTTTGTGTGGGATGGTGGTGAGAAGTGTTGCAGTGTATAGGGTGGTGGTGGCAAGTGTTACCGAGTGTGGGGTGGTGGTGGAAAGTTTTGCAGTGTGTGTGGGGGTGTTGGTAGCAAGTGTTGCAATGTATGGGGTGGTGGTGGCGGCAAGTGTTACAGTGTGTGGGGTGATAGTGGAAAGTTTTGCAGTGTGTGTGGGTGTGGTGGTGGCAAGTGTTGCAGTGTATGGGGTGGTGGTGGCAGGTGTTCCAATGGCTGGGGTAGTGGTGGCAAGGTGATACAGTGCGTGGGGTGGTGGTGGCAAGTGTTGTAGTGTATGGGATGGTGGTGGCAAGTTTTGCATTGTACGGGGTAGTGGTGGCTAGTGTTACAGTGTGGGGTGGTGGTGGCAAATGTTGCTGTGTATGGGGTGTTGGTGGCAAGTGTTAAAGTGTGTCGGGTAGTGGTAGCAAGTGTTGCAGTGTGTGGGGCGGTGGCAAGCTTTGCAGTGTATGGGGTAGTGGTGGCTAGTGTTACAGTGTGTGGGGTGGAGGTGGCAAGTGTTGCAGTGTGCGGTGTGGTGGCAAGTGTTGCAGTGGGGTGGTAGTGGCAAATGGTAAAGTGTGTGTAGGGTGGTGGTGGTGGCGGCAAGTTTTACAGTGTGTGTGGTGATGTGCCAAGTGTTACAGTGTGTGGTGTGAATGGCCAAATGTTACAGTGTGTGGGGTGATTATGGCAAGTGTTGCAGTGTGTGGGGGTGTTGTTGGAGAGTGTAACAGTGTGTGAGGTGATGGTGGCAAGTGTTACAGTGTGAAGGGTGATTTTGGCAAGTGTTGCAGTGTGTGGGGTGGTGGTGGTGGCAAGTGTTGCAGTGTGTGTGGGGTGTGGTGGCAAGTGTTACAATGAGTGTGGGATGGTAGTGTCGGCAAGTGTTGCAGTGTGTGGGGTGGTGGTGGCAAGGGTTGCAGTGTATTGGGTGGTGGTGCAAGTGTTACAGTGTGTGGGGTGGTGGTGGCAAGTGTTGCTTTGTGTGGGGTGGTAGCAAGTGTTGCATTGTGTGTGCGGTGGTGGTGGTGGCAAGTGTTACAGTGTGTGTGCGGTGATGGTGGTGGCAAGTGTTGCAGTGTGTGCTGGGTTGTGGTGGCAAGTGTTGCAGTGTGTGGGGTGGTGGCAAGTGTTGCAGAGTGTGGGGTGGTGGTGGCAAATGTTACAATGTGTGTGAGGTGTTGGTAGCGGCACGTGGTACAGTGTGTGGGGTGGTAGTGGTAAGTGTTGTAGTGTGAGGGGTAGAGGTGGCAAGGGTTACAGTGTGTGGGTTGATGGTGGCAAGTGTTACAGTGTGTGGGGTGGTGGTGGTGGTGGTGGTGGCAAGTGTTATACTGTGTGTGGGGTGGTGGTGGTGGCAGCAAGTATTACAGAGTGTGTGTGGGGTTGTGGTGGCAAGTGTTGCAGTGTGTGGGGTGGTGGCAAGTGTTGCAGTGTGTGGGATGGTGGTGGCAAGTGTTACAGTGTGTGCGGTGGTGTGGCAAGTGTTACAGGGTGTGGGGTGTTGGTGAAAATGTGTTACAGTGTATGGGGTGGTGGTGGCAAGTGTTACAGTGTGGTGGGGGTGGTAAGTGTTGCAGTGTATGGATTGGTGGTCGTGGCAAGTGTTAAAGTGTGTGGGGTTCTAGTGGCAAGTCTTGCAGTGTGTGGGGTAGTGGTGGCAAGTGGAGCCGTGTGTGTGGGATGGTGGTGGCAAGTGTTACAGTGTGTTGGGGTTGTGGCAAGTGTTTCAGTGCACGGGGTGGTGGTGGCAAGTATGGCAAAGATTCGGGTGTTGGCAAGTGTTACTCTCTGTGGGGGAGTGATGGCAAGTGTTAAAGTGTGTGGGGTGGTGCTGGCAAGAGTTGCAGTGTATGGGGTGGTGGTGGCAAGTGTTACAGTTTGTGGGGTGGTGGTGGCAAATGTTGCAGTGTATGGAGTGGTGGTGGCAAGTGTTGCAGTGTGTGGGGTGTTAGCAAGTTTTGCAGTGTATGGGGTAGTGGTGGCTAGTGGTACAATGTGTGGGGTGGTGGTGGCAAGTGTAGCCGTGTGTGGGGGTGGTGGCAGTGTTGCAGTGTGTGGGGTGGTGGTGGCAAGTGTTGAAGTGTGTGGGAGGCTGGTGGCAAGTGTTGCCGTGTGTAGGGTGGTGGTGGCAAGTGTTGTAGTGTATAGGGTGGTGTTGGCAAGTGTTGTAGTGTATGATGTGGTGATGGTAAGTGTTGCAGTGTATGGGGGTGGTGGTGGCAAGTGTTACATTGTGTAAGGTAATGGTGACACGTATTACAGTGTGTGAGTGTGGTGGTGGCAAGAGTTGCAGTGAATGGTGAGGTGGTGGCATGTGTTACAATTTGTGGGTGATGGTGGTAAGTGTTACAGTGTGTGGGGTGGTGGTGGTAAGTGTTGCCGTGTGTGTGGGGTTGAGGTGGCATGTGCTACAATGTGTGTGGGGTGGTGGTGGCGGCAAGTGTTGCAGTGTATGGGGTGGTGGTGGCAAGTGTTACAGTGTATGCGGTGGTGGTGGCAAGTGTTGCAGTGTATGGGATGGTGGTGGCAAGTGTTGCAGTGTATGGGGTGGTGGTGGCAAGTGTTACAGTGTATAGGGTAGTGGTGGCAAATGTTTAAGTGTGTGTGGGGGTGTTGGTAGCAAGTGTTACGTTGTGTGGGATGGTGGTGAGAAGTGTTGCAGTGTTTAGGGTGGTGGTGGCAAGTGTTACCGAGTGTGGGGTGGTGGTGGAAAGTTTTGCAGTGTGTGTGGGTGTGGTGGTGGCAAGTGTTGCAGTGTATGGGGTGGTGGTGGCAGGTGTTCCAATGGCTGGGGTAGTGGTGGCAAGGTGATACAGTGCGTGGGGTGGTGGTGGCAAGTGTTGTAGTGTATGGGATGGTGGTGGCAAGGTGATACAGTGCGTGGGGTGGTGGTGGCAAGTGTTGTAGTGTATGGGATGGTGGTGGCAAGTTTTGCATTGTACGGGGTAGTGGTGGCTAGTGTTACAGTGTGTGGGGTGGTGGTGGCAAATGTTACAGTGTGTGGGTTGGAGGTGGCAAATGTTGCTGTGTATGGGGTGTTGGTGGCAAGTGTTACAGTGTGTGGGGTAGTGGTAGCAAGTGTTGCAGTGTGTGGGGCGGTGGCAAGCTTTGCAGTGTATGGGGTAGTGGTGGCTAGTGTTACAGTGTGTGGGGTGGTGGTGGCAAGTGTTGCAGTGTGCGGTGTGGTGGCAAGTGTTGCAGTGGGGTGGTGGTGGCAAATGGTAAAGTGTGTGTGGGGTGGTGGTGGTGGCGGCAAGTTTTACAGTGTGTGTGGTGATGTGCCAAGTGTTACAGTGTGTGGTGTGAATGGCCAAGTGTTACAGTGTGTGGGGTGATTATGACAAGTGTTGCAGTGTGTGGGGGTGTTGTTGGAGAGTGTAACAGTGTGTGAGGTGATGGTGGCAAGTGTTACAGCGTGAAGGGTGATTTTGGCAAGTGTTGCAGTGTGTGGGGTAGTGGTGGTGGCAAGTGTTGCAGTGTGTGTGGGGTGTGGTGGCAAGTGTTACAATGTGTGTGGGATGGTAGTGTCGGCAAGTGTTGCAGTGTGTGGGGTGTTGGTGGCAAGGGTTGCAGTGTATTGGGTGGTGGTGCAAGTGTTACAGTGTGTGGGGTGGTGGTGGCAAGTGTTGCTTTGTGTGGGGTGGTAGCAAGTGTTACATTGTGTGTGCGGTGGTGGTGGTGGCAAGTGTTACAGTGTGTGTGCGGTGATGGTGGTGGCAAGTGTTGCAGTGTGTGCTGGGTTGTGGTGGCAAGTGTTGCAGTGTGTGGGGTGGTGGCAAGTGTTGCAGAGTGTGGGGTGGTGGTGTCAAGTGTTACAATGTGTGTGGGGGGTTGGTAGCGGCACGTGGTACAGTGTGTGGGGTGGTAGTGGTAAGTGTTGTAGTGTGAGGGGTAGAGATGGCAAGGGTTACAGTGTGTGGGTTGATGGTGGCAAGTGTTACAGTGTGTGGGGTGGTGGTGGTGGTGGCAAGTGTTATACTGTGTGTGGGGTGGTGGTGGTGGCAGCAAGTATTACAGAGTGTGTGTGGGGTTGTGGTGGCAAGTGTTGCAGTGTGTGGGGTGGTGGCAAGTGTTGCAGTGTGTGGGATGGTGGTGGCAAGTGTTACAATGTGTGCGGTGGTGTGGCAAGTGTTACAGGGTGTGGGGTGTTGGTGAAAAAGTGTTACAGTGTATGGGGTGGTGGTGGCAAGTGTTACAGTGTGGTGGGGGTGGTAAGTGTTGCAGTGTATGGATTGGTGGTCGTGGCAAGTGTGGCAACGTTTCGGGTGTTGGCAAGTGTTACTCTGTGTGGGGGAGTGATGGCAAGTGTTAAAGTGTGTGGGGTGGTGCTGGCAAGAGTTGCAGTGTATGGGGTGGTGGTGGCAAGTGTTACAGTTTGTGGGGTGGTGGTGGCAAATGTTGCAGTGTATGGAGTGGTGGTGGCAAGTGTTGCAGTGTGTGGGGTGTTAGCAAGTTTTGCAGTGTATGGGGTAGTGGTGGCTAGTGTTACAATGTGTGGGGTGGTGTTGGCAAGTGTAGCCGTGTGTGGGGGTGGTGGCAGTGTTGCAGTGTGTGGGGTGGTGGTGGCAAGTGTTGAACTGTGTGGGAGGCTGGTGGCAAGTGTTGCCGTGTGTAGGGTGGTGGTGGCAAGTGTTGTAGTGTATAGGGTTGTTACGAACCCGGATCCAGCGTCCGAGCACGGAGCAGTAACGATCACGCCATCTGTGGGTCAGCTCCCGAAACCCCTTCCAAAAGGACGACGACACCTGGTGAAGGCAACGTGTACTAGCTACGAGGGCCAGTTTCCAGTCTGGTTCAGCGCTCAACACAGCCGCTGCTGACCTCTGGTGAGGTGGTGCTCAGACACCAGCGCCATCTATGGAGTGGATAGGTGGGCGTTTGTGTCTGAGCCTGTAAGTGAGGTGTCTTAGTGTGTCCCAGTTATTGATGACGTGTCTGCTTACAGAGTCGACCTGGGACTGCTGTGATGGGAGTTGAGTCAGTCTACCCGAGGCAGCCAGTCTCCATACCTTGTACTCTGCTGTAGCCGTTGTGAAGTCGTCCCCCCCGGAAGAACACTGTGGTGTGTTAGCCTGCCAGTGGAGTGGCAGTTAAAGGATTACCTGGGACCGACTGTTGGAGACGATTATCCACTGGGGTATTGAGAACAGGAGGGTGATTTGTGATATCACACGAGACTCCTGTCCAGGGTGTTTACCCTAATATCGTTCGTGGAGTGGCCTGACCAGCGTTGTGGGTCCGGAACCTGCCAGCAGACCGGCTGGATTTGTGGTTGACAGCCTCCACGGCGGTGCCCCCAGTGGACCTGTGTTTTGGCTGACCTGTGGCCAGGGTAGGCTCAGCATTCTCAGAGGACACGTTGTGAGGCCACGAAGAAAGCACCGAGGACTCAGCACCTAGCTTCTGGATCCAGAGTCTTCAGCAGAAGACTATATTGTGAATAATCCCCTTGTATAGTGTTAATACCCCTCCCCCTTGTGTACTCTTTTTATATATTTAATTGGTGATGGTGATAAGTATAATAATAAGTTCTGAACTTTCTTTCCCTACTCCCTTTAAGTTACTTGCGTCACGGATCACATCCCTTGATAGCCACTACTGGCTTGGGAACGGATATATAGATCTTCCTCTAACAACATCAGTTAGAACCCCGTTGCGTCCCGAGAGGGCCGTAACAAGGGTGGTGGTGGCAAGTGTTGCAGTGTATGATGTGGTGATGGTAAGTGTTGCAGTGTATGGGGGTGGTGGTGGCAAGTGTTACATTGTGTAAGGTAATGGTGACACGTATAGCAGTGTGTGAGTGTGGTGGTGGCAAGGGTTGCAGTGAATGGTGAGGTGGTGGCAAGTGTTACAATTTGTGGGTGATGGTGGTAAGTGTTACAGTGTGTGGGGTGGTGGTGGTAAGTGTTGCCGTGTGTGTGGGGTTGAGGTGGCATGTGCTACAATGTGTGTGGGGTGGTGGTGGCGGCGGCAAGTGTTGCAGTGTATGGGGTGGTGGTGGCAAGTGTTGCAGTGTATGGGGAGGGAGGTGGCATGTGTTACAGTGTGTGGGGTGGTGGTGGTAAGTGTTGCCGTGTGTGGGGTGGTGGAAAGTGTTGCAGTGTGTGTGGGGTGGTGGTGGCAAGTGTTACAGTGTGTGTGGGGTGGTGGTGGTGGCAAGTGTTACGGTGTGTGAGGTGGTGGTGGCTAGTATTGCAGTGTGTATGGGGTGGTGGTGGCAAGTGTTGCAGTGTGTGTGGGTTGGTGGTGGCAAGTGTTACAATATGTGTGTGGTGGTGGTTGCAAGTGATACAATATGTGTGTGGTGGTGGTGGTAAGTGTTACAATATGTGTTTGGTGGTGGTGGTGGCAAGTGTTACAGTTTTTGGGGTGGTGTGCCAAGTGTTGCAGTGTGTGAGGTGATGGTGGCAAGTGTTAAAGTGTGTGGGGTGATAATGGCAAGTGTTACAGTGTAAAGGGTGTTGGTGGCAAGTGTTACAGTGTGTGGGTTGGTGGTGGCAAGTGTTACAGTGTGTGAGGGTGGTGGCAAGTGTTACAGTGTGTAGGGTGGTGGCAAGTTTTACAGTGTGTGGGTTGGTGGTGGTGGTGTCGGCAAGTGTTACAGTGTGGGGTGGTGGTGGCAAGTGTTACACTGTGTGGGGTGGAGGTGGTGGCAAGTGTTACAGTGTGGGGTGGTAGTGGCAAGTATTAGTGTGTGGGGTGGTGGTGGCAAGAGTTAGTGTAGAGTGGCGGTGGCAAGTGTTAGTGTGTATGGGGTGATGGTGGCAAGTGTTAGTGTGTGGGGTGATGGTGGCAAGTGTTACAATGTGTGGGGGTGGTGGTGGCAAGTGTTACAGTTTGTGGTGGATGGTGTTAAGTGTTGCAGTGTGTACGGTGGTGGTGCCAAGTGTGGCAATGTGTGTGGGGTGGTGGTGGTGGCAAATGTTACAATGTGTGGGGTGATGTGTCAAGAGTTACAGAGTGTGGGGTGAGGGTGGCAAGTGTTACAGTGTGTGGGGTGATGGTTTCAAGTGTTACAGTGTGTGGGGGTGTTGGTGATAAATGTTGTAGTGTGTGGGGTATGGTGGCAAGTTGTACAGTGTGTGTGTAGGGTGATGGTGACAAGTCTTACAGTGTGTGGGGGATGGTGGCAAGTGTTACAGTGTGTGGGGTGGTGAAGGCAAGTATTACAGTGTGTGGGAGGGTGGTTTCAAGTGTTACAGTGCGGGGTGGTGGTGGCAAGTGTTACAGTGTGTAGGGTGGTGGTGATGGCAAGTTGTACAGTGTAGGGGGTGGTGGTGGCAAGTGTTACAGTGAGTGGGGGGTATTGGCAAATGTTTCTGTGTGTGTGGGGTGGTGGTGGCAAGTGTTGTAGTGTGTCGGGTGGTGGTGACAAGTGTTACAGTGTGTGGGGTGGTGGTGGCAAGTGTTATAGTGTGTGGGGTGGTGGTGGCAAGTGTTGTAGTGTGTGGGGGGGTGGTGGTGGCAAGTGTTATAGTGTGTGGGGGTGGCGGAAAGTGTTACTGTGTGTGTGGGGGGCTGGTGGCATGTGTTACAGTGTGGGGTAGTGGTAGTGGCAAGTGTTAAAGTTTGTGTGGGGTGGTGGTGGCAAATGTTGCATGTGTGTTGGTCGTTGGCAAGTGTTGCAGTGTATGGGGTAGTGGTGGCAAGTGTTGCCGTGTGTGAGGGAGGTGGCAAGTGTTGCAGTGTGTGGGGGATGGTGGCAAGTGTTGCATTGTGTGGGGGATGGTGGCAAGTGTTGCAGTGTGTGGGGGAAGGTGGCAAGTGTTGCAGTGTGTGGGGGATGGTGGCAAGTGTTGCAGTGTGTGGGGGATGGTGGAAAGTGTTGCATTGTGTGGGGGATGGTGGCAAGTGTTGCAGTGTGTGGGGGATGGTGGCAAGTGTTGCAGTGTGTGGGGGATGGTGGCAAGTGTTGCAGTGTGTGGGGGATGGTGGCAGGTGTTACAGTGTGTGGGGGATGGTGGCAGGTGTTGCAGTGTGTGGGGGATGGTGGCAAGTGTTACTGTGTGTGGGGGATGGTGGCAGGTGTTGCAGTGTGTGGGGGATCGTGGCAAGTGTTGCAGTGTGTGCGGGATGGTGGCAAGTGTTACTGTGTGTGGGGGATGGTGGCAAGTGTTGCAGTGTGTGGGGGGATGGTGGCAAGTGTTGCAGTGTGTGGGGGATGGTGGCAAGTGTTGCAGTGTGTGGGGGATGGTGGCAAGTGTTGCAGTGTGTGGGGGATGGTGGCAAGTGTTGCAGTGTGTGGGGGATGGTGGCAAGTGTTGCAGTGTGTGGGGAATAGTGGCAAGTGTTACTGTGTGTGGGGGATGGTGGCAGGTGTTGCAGTGTGTGGGGGATGGTGGCAAGTGTTGCAGTGTGTGGGGGATGGTGGCAAGTGTTGCAGTGTGTGGGGGATGGTGGCAAGTGTTGCAGTGTGTGGGGGATGGTGGCAAGTGTTACTGTGTGTGGGGGATGGTGCCAAGTGTTGCAGTGTGTGGGGGATGGTGGCAAGTGTTACTGTGTGTGGGGGATGGTGGCAAGTGTTGCAGTGTGTGGGGGATGGTGGCAAGTGTTACTGTGTGGGGGGGATGGTGGCAAGTGTTACAGTGTGTGGGGGATGGTGGCAAGTGTTACAGTGTGTGGGGGGATGGTGGCAAGTGTTACAGTGTGTGGGGGATGGTGGCAAGTGTTACTGTGTGTGCGGGATGGTGGCAAGTGTTGCAGTGTGTGAGGGATGGTGGCAAGTGTTACAGTGAGTGGGGGATGGTGGCAAGTGTTACAGTGTGTGGGGGATGGTGGCAAGTGTTACAGTGTGTGGGGGATGGTGGCAAGTGTTACTGTGTGGGGAGATGGTGGCAAGTGTTACTGTGTGTGGGGGATGGTGGCAAGTGTTACAGTGAGTGGGGGATGGTGGCAAGTGTTACAGTGTGTGGGGGATGGTGGCAAGTGTTACTGTGTGGGGAGATGGTGGCAAGTGTTACTGTGTGTGGGGGATGGTGGCAAGTGTTACAGTGAGTGGGGGATGGTGGCAAGTGTTACAGTGTGTGGGGGATGGTGGCAAGTGTTACAGTGTGTGGGGGATGGTGGCAAGTGTTACAGTGTGTGGGGGATGGTGGCAAGTGTTGCAGTGTGTGGGGGATGGTGGCAAGTGTTACTGTGTGTGGGGGATGGTGGCAAGTGTTACTGTGTGTGGGGGATGGTGGCAAGTGTTACTGTGTGTGGGGGATGGTGGCAAGTGTTGCAGTGTGTGGGGAATAGTGGCAAGTGTTACTGTGTGTGGGGGATGGTGGCAGGTGTTGCAGTGTGTGGGGGATGGTGGCAAGTGTTGCAGTGTGTGGAGGATGGTGGCAAGTGTTGCAGGGTGTGGGGGATGGTGGCAAGTGTTGTAGTGTGTGGGGGGGTGGTGGTGGCAAGTGTTATAGTGTGTGGGGGTGGCGGAAAGTGTTACTGTGTGTGTGGGGGGCTGGTGGCATGTGTTACAGTATGGGGTAGTGGTAGTGGCAAGTGTTAAAGTTTGTGTGGGGTGGTGGTGGCAAATGTTGCATGTGTGTTGGTCGTTGGCAAGTGTTGCAGTGTATGGGGTAGTGGTGGCAAGTGTTGCCGTGTGTGAGGGAGGTGGCAAGTGTTGCAGTGTGTGGGGGATGGTGGCAAGTGTTGCATTGTGTGGGGGATGGTGGCAAGTGTTGCAGTGTGTGGGGGAAGGTGGCAAGTGTTGCAGTGTGTGGGGGATGGTGGCAAGTGTTGCAGTGTGTGGGGGATGGTGGAAAGTGTTGCATTGTGTGGGGGATGGTGGCAAGTGTTGCAGTGTGTGGGGGATGGTGGCAAGTGTTGCAGTGTGTGGGGGATGGTGGCAAGTGTTGCAGTGTGTGGGGGATGGTGGCAGGTGTTACAGTGTGTGGGGGATGGTGGCAGGTGTTGCAGTGTGTGGGGGATGGTGGCAAGTGTTACTGTGTGTGGGGGATGGTGGCAGGTGTTGCAGTGTGTGGGGGATCGTGGCAAGTGTTGCAGTGTGTGCGGGATGGTGGCAAGTGTTACTGTGTGTGGGGGATGGTGGCAAGTGTTGCAGTGTGTGGGGGGATGGTGGCAAGTGTTGCAGTGTGTGGGGGATGGTGGCAAGTGTTGCAGTGTGTGGGGGATGGTGGCAAGTGTTGCAGTGTGTGGGGGATGGTGGCAAGTGTTGCAGTGTGTGGGGGATGGTGGCAAGTGTTGCAGTGTGTGGGGAATAGTGGCAAGTGTTACTGTGTGTGGGGGATGGTGGCAGGTGTTGCAGTGTGTGGGGGATGGTGGCAAGTGTTGCAGTGTGTGGAGGATGGTGGCAAGTGTTGCAGTGTGTGGGGGATGGTGGCAAGTGTTGCAGTGTGTGGGGGATGGTGGCAAGTGTTACTGTGTGTGGGGGGATGGTGCCAAGTGTTGCAGTGTGTGGGGGATGGTGGCAAGTGTTACTGTGTGTGGGGGATGGTGGCAAGTGTTGCAGTGTGTGGGGGATGGTGGCAAGTGTTACTGTGTGGGGGGGATGGTGGCAAGTGTTACAGTGTGTGGGGGATGGTGGCAAGTGTTACAGTGTGTGGGGGGATGGTGGCAAGTGTTACAGTGTGTGGGGGATGGTGGCAAGTGTTACTGTGTGTGCGGGATGGTGGCAAGTGTTGCAGTGTGTGGGGGATGGTGGCAAGTGTTACAGTGAGTGGGGGATGGTGGCAAGTGTTACAGTGTGTGGGGGATGGTGGCAAGTGTTACAGTGTGTGGGGGATGGTGGCAAGTGTTACTGTGTGGGGGAGATGGTGGCAAGTGTTACTGTGTGTGGGGGATGGTGGCAAGTGTTACAGTGAGTGGGGGATGGTGGCAAGTGTTACAGTGTGTGGGGGATGGTGGCAAGTGTTACAGTGTGTGGGGGATGGTGGCAAGTGTTACAGTGTGTGGGGGATGGTGGCAAGTGTTGCAGTGTGTGGGGGATGGTGGCAAGTGTTACTGTGTGTGGGGGATGGTGGCAAGTGTTACTGTGTGTGGGGGATGGTGGCAAGTGTTACTGTGTGTGGGGGATGGTGGCAAGTGTTGCAGTGTGTGGGGAATAGTGGCAAGTGTTACTGTGTGTGGGGGATGGTGGCAGGTGTTGCAGTGTGTGGGGGATGGTGGCAAGTGTTGCAGTGTGTGGAGGATGGTGGCAAGTGTTGCAGGGTGTGGGGGATGGTGGCAAGTGTTGCAGTGTGTGTGGGGGATGGTGGCAAGTGTTACTGTGTGTGGGGGGATGGTGCCAAGTGTTGCAGTGTGTGGGGGATGGTGGCAAGTGTTACTGTGTGTGGGGGATGGTGGCAAGTGTTGCAGTGTGTGGGGGATGGTGGCAAGTGTTACTGTGTGGGGGGGGGATGGTGGCAAGTGTTACAGTGTGTGGGGGATGGTGGCAGGTGTTGCAGTGTGTGGGGGATGGTGGCAAGTGTTACTGTGTGTTGGGGATGGTGGCAAGTGTTACAGGGTGTGGGGGGATGGTGGCAAGTGTTACAGTGTGTGGGGGATGGTGGCAAGTGTTACTGTGTGTGCGGGATGGTTGCAAGTGTTACAGTGTGTGGGGATGGTGGCAAGTGTTACAGTGAGTGGGGGATGGTGGCAAGTGTTACAGTGAGTGGGGGATGGTGGCAAGTGTTACAGTGTGTGGGGGATGGTGGCAAGTGTTACAGTGTGTGGGGGATGGTGGCAAGTGTTACTGTGTGGGGGAGATGGTGGCAAGTGTTACTGTGTGTGGGGGATGGTGGCAAGTGTTACAGTGAGTGGGGGATGGTGGCAAGTGTTACAGTGTGTGGGGGATGGTGGCAAGTGTTACAGTGTGTGGGGGATGGTGGCAAGTGTTACAGTGTGTGGGGGATGGTGGCAAGTGTTGCAGTGTGTGGGGGATGGTGGCAAGTGTTACTGTGTGTGGGGGATGGTGGCAAGTGTTACTGTGTGTGGGGGATGGTGGCAAGTGTTACTGTGTGTGGGGGATGGTGGCAAGTGTTACTGTGTGTGGGGGATGGTGGCAAGTGTTACAGTGTGTGGGGGATGGTGGCAAGTGTTACTGTGTGGGGGAGATGGTGGCAAGTGTTACTGTGTGTGGGGGATGGTGGCAAGTGTTACAGTGAGTGGGGGATGGTGGCAAGTGTTACAGTGTGTGGGGGATGGTGGCAAGTGTTACAGTGTGTGGGGGATGGTGGCAAGTGTTACAGTGTGTGGGGGATGGTGGCAAGTGTTGCAGTGTGTGGGGGATGGTGGCAAGTGTTACTGTGTGTGGGGGATGGTGGCAAGTGTTACTGTGTGTGGGGGATGGTGGCAAGTGTTACTGTGTGTGGGGGATGGTGGCAAGTGTTACAGTGTGTGGGGGATGGTGGCAAGTGTTACAGTGTGTGGGGGATGGTGGCAAGTGTGTTAGTTGACCTGTATGATCGGTATAGATGTCATGAAACTGTTAATGTCAAAACTGATCCGCTTAATGTCATACAGTGTATAGTGCTTACGAAACTTGACGTGTATTAAATAGAGGGTGTTAGGTAATATTGGAGAGGGTGTAGTGGTCCTATTGAATTGACACTCACATTTTACTTTAAAAGTAATCTGAGGTAGTCGGTATTGCCAGATAATCATGTTTCAACGCCTTACTCCATCCAAGTACATGGTACATGGGCGGAATGGTACATGGTGTCTGACAGCTGAGTAGACAGCGCTTCGGAGTCGTAGTCTTGAAGTTCCGGGTTCGAAACGAATACACAAACGAATGCACACACACACACACACACACACATCTGGGGGCCTCGCGGCTGAGTGGACAGCGCTCTTGGGTTGTAGTCCTAAGGGCCCGGGTTCGATCCCCGGCAGAGAGAGAAACAAATTGGCAAAGTTTCTTTCCCCCTGATGCACCTATTCACCTAGCAGTAACTAGGTACTTGGGAGTTAGTCAACTGCTACGGGCTGCTTCCTGGGGGTGTGTAACAAAAACGAGGACTGGTCGAGGACCGGGCCGCGTGGACCCTAATCATCTCAAGATAACCTCAAGATTAGATAATGGTATGTGAATAAGTACCCTCATGCTTACCTATCATCACATACCCATCATATCCGAGCCCTTGTGTTCCCGTGTGATGTTCCACCCCAGTTAAATCCACGGTGAATCTGAGCCGTATTTCATTACTTGTCTTCTGGGTCCTTCAGCTCTATTAACTAGCAAGAGAATATGCCAAGCTCCATTATATGTATCCGTTAGGCACTATCCGTTATATATATTTTACATATATAGCCACAATGTTTTTGGTTGACAGGTCGGCAACCTGTCAACTCATTCTCGCATGAAACCAAAATTATTTCTGTACATTGGTTAGTCGGTCTCAACACCATAACCGGATATATATTGTAGATTACCGAGAGCTTCACAAAACAAATTATACGGATACATCCGGATGAAAGCATTTACCCATTAACCTTTCCAGGTTATTTCTAAATAATTATAAAGTTACTCTTCTTTCAATTTAACAAATTTTCTATAAAATACTAAAAGCAATTTAATTCACTATCCATGTATTACCACCACAATATTGCATGAGAATTCATTACATTCGTAATATTAACTAAATGTATATTGTGGTAAATATACATACTTCTATATTAATATGCATTTAACTCATAAGAAATTATTACACAAATTAATTTATATTAATACTCACACGTACGAACAAACACACACACACACACACACACACATACACACACACATACACACACACATACACACACACATACACACACACATACACACACACATACACACACACGTATATATATATATATATATATATATATATATATATATATATAATATAATATATATATATATATATATATATATATATATATATATATATATATATATATATATATATATATATATATATATATATATATTAAATATGACCAAAAAAGTAAGATTAATAATTCTAACACGAATTTTCTCTATCTTTCTTACGTTTCTTTTCACTGTTGATGGTAATTCAAAGATCAATTCTCCAAAATTCATTTTTATTTCTAGTCTGACGCGACACTTGAGCGCGTTTCGTAAAACTTATTACATTTTCAAGACACACGGCCCGGAAAGTGGAGTTGGAGATTCTGTTGGACGACATATTCGACCTCGAAGCACAAAAGAAGGTCACCATCAAAGATACCTTACAAGCAGAACTTATTGCGGAAGGAGGAAAGAATCGAGGCAACTACAGAAGCACCATACTGTCCCCTGAACTCAAAGTGGCAGCTAAGAGCCTTTCTTATCTTGAGGTTATCTTTAGATGATTTCGGGGCTTTAGTGTCACCGCGGCCCGGTCCTCGACCAGGCCTCCACCCCCAAGATGCAGCCCGTGACAGCTGACTAACTCAAAGGTACCTATTTACTGCTAGGTAACAGAGGCATTCAGGGTGAAAGAAACTTTTCCCATTTGTTTCTGCCTCGTGCGGGAATCGAACCCGCGCCACAGAATTACGAGTCCTGTACGCTATCCACCAGGCTACAAGGCCCCTTTGTGAGAACAAGGAGATAGTTGTCAGGAGAGGCGACAAGTCGCCAATATACGTCATTCTTTAAAAAAGACGAATATCTGGCGAAAATGAACCTCATACTCTCTGACCAAACTTAATTCCAAAGGGTAACGAAGGACACTACAGCCGAACTGAAAGCAAAGGTCAACAAATTGATCGAAACTGTGAACGCCAAGAAATCTGGACTCCACCTGCCAAAGATTATTGGGGAATATAAACCTGGATATGCGTATGGAAATGTCAAAACATACAAGCCTGGAAACCCACTTCGGCCAATCATCAGCCAGATACCCACACCCACGTACAGACTGGCGAAACGACTCAACGGTTTGCTGACTCCTTATGTTCCTTGCGCCTTCAGCCTGAAGTCTCCAAAGGAATTTGTTGACTTGCTGCGGGGCACACGGGCCACAGGGATAAGAGCCTCGTTGGACGTAGAATCTCTGTTTACCAACGTACCTGTGGATGAAACAATCGGGATGATAGCCGACAGAGTGTACCGTGATCAGGCCTGTACTCCTCTTGACATACCAGAAAACTGTCCAAGGAAACTACTCCAAGCTTGTGCTAAAGAGGCACACTTCTTGAGCCCGGATGGACACATGTATAAGCAAGTAGATGGGGTCGCCATGGGTTCTCCATTAGGTGTCCTGTTTGCAAACTTCTACATGGGTACCATCGAGCAAAAAGTCTTAGTCGACATGAACTTGAAAACGGCCATATACTGCAGGTATGTTGACGACATTTTTACACAGGTACCTGATGTCAGACATCTGCAGGAGCTGAAGGAGGCATTTGAGCAGAATTCTGTGTTGCATTTCACTTACGAGATGAAGAAGGATGGGAAGCTGCCCTTTCTAGATGTAACAGTCATGGAAAGAAGCGGAGTTTTCCACACTGCAGTCGGAAAACAAACATAGGAATGTGCCTGAATGCCAACAGTGACTGCCCAGACAGGTACAAGAGGAGTGTTGTTAACGCTTATGTCGACCGTGCCCTCAGCCACAGCTCAGAATGGAAGCAAGTCGACGAAGAACTCTGTAGGGTAAGGCAGGTCCTAGTCAACAACGGCTTCTCCAATGGTTTCGTGGAAGACATCATAAGAAGGAAAGTGAAACGCCATGCAACCTCTGAAGAGACAACTAACACAACACCTGTACCCCCTATTAGACTATTTTACAGGAACTTCTTTTCCACAGCCCATAAAACGGAGGAAAGGGTCCTGAAAGATATTGTCAGTAGAAACGTTATCCCTACAGACAAAAATCAGAAGATACAACTGACGATTTACTATAAAACCAGAAAAACGGCCAGCCTACTCATGAGAAATTCTCCGGACACAAAACAGAACGCTTTAAAAGAGACCAACGTCGTCTATGGCTTCAAATGCCCTCTTGGGGACTGTAAGCCTAAAAAAACCCAGTATATAGGCAAGACAACAACATCTCGTTCCAGGCGTTTAACGATGCATAAGCAACAGGGCTCCATTAAGGAACATACAGCGATAGCAGGCGGCTTGACGTCTGCGAGGCATTACACATCAAGAAGTCAACACCAGCAATCAACAGCCAATTAATGCACAACTATATTCTACCCACTTCAAGACTCCGCTCCAATATAGAAGCATCAAGAAATATGGACCAATAGGCTTTCTACAATTACTTCCATTTAATACCCATTGTTTCGTGTTTTGTCTTGAGTTTGAATTTAATACCCATTCAATACCCATTGTTGAAAGTTTGTTTTCACCTCATCCACCTCACCCAAATGTAGATATAAACTCAAAGATGTGTAAGCTCTATTCAGTTTCAGTTGTGTTTGTAAACTAAAGTCTTTGAAAATGTAATAAGTTTTACGAAACGCGCTCAAGTGTCGAGTCAGACTTGAAATAAAAATGAATTTTGGAGAATTGATTTTTGAATTACCACCAACAGTGAAGAGAAATGTACGAAAGATTGAGAAAATTCGTGTTAGAATTATTAATCTTACTTTTTCTGTCATATTTAATAATTTAAATATCGGTCATATTTAATATATGTCTACAGGAAAGACTGCTACCAAAATATACTAATATTATATATATATATATATATATATATATATATATATATATATATATATATATATATATATATATATATATATATATATATATATATATATATATTATAGTATTATATATATATATATATTATATATATATTATATATATATATATATATATTATATATATATATATATATATATATATATATATATATATATATATATTATATATATATTATATATATATTATATATATATTATATATATATATATATTATATATATATACATATATATATATATATATATATATATATATATATATATATATATATATATATATATATATATATATATATATGTGTGTGTGTGTGTGTGTGTGTGTGTGTTATTGAATATGAGAGAAATGGTAAAATCAATAATTCTGATACGAATCTTCTCTACTTCTTCGCATGATTTAAGTGATTCAGTCAACATTTTCAAAGCCTAAGTACAAGTGAATAAAATTTGTTGTTGTTTTAGATTCAGCAACGCAAAACAAAAAGTTCGAAGTAGCACGGGCTATGGTGAGCCCGTAGTGGACTTACCTGGCACAGAAACGGGGCTGTAACTGAGCTTTCAAGGTTGTTGTTGATTTGGATTTAGCTACCTAGATCGAAATGTCCATGTAGCATGGGCAAGAGTGAGCCTGTAATTGAGTTCGGTTATTCACTATCACTTTGTTGCTCTATATTTGGGTCAAAGTTTTAAATGGAGGTGGGGTTTCCTCCTTTTCCCCTGTTTCTTTTCCGCTCCTGTTTTAGCGCACTGGTTTTAGTCTTGTTCTAATAACATTATATTGGGGACGAATGTAGATGCTCAGTGTTCACTAGTGAGTCCCATTCTTCAACTGCTTTTCTAATCATTGTAGTGGCTGTGGAATGTGCATTAAATACAGCTGCTGTCGTTGGTTTAATGTTGAGTTTGATGCGCAGGGCTTCAGTTGCTTCACATTCCAATAAGTAATGCATGTTATTGTTGTTTTAGATTTAGCTACTCAGAACAAAATGTCCATGTAGCATGGGCTGTAGTGAGCCCGTAATGGAAAAGTAATTATTGAAGATGATTAAAGTAAAATTACTAGCAAAAGCAATGCAATAGTGGTGAATGTATACACGACAGTGAGGTGATAGTGAGCTGAGAGTGAGGTGAGGTGTCTGGTGGGTCAGGGGCCCACACTGCAACTCACCAATCCCCCATGTTTGCAACGATGGCTGTGGCGACATGTTGCAAGGTCCGTCTTGGTCTCCATGATGGCAATTAAGGTGTTGGTAAGCGGCTGGGTTTGTGTGATGTTGAGAGCCTCCCCCATGACCTTATATTGTGGCTGTTGTTCTCTATTACTTCAGTGTTGATTTTCAGAATATCTCTGGGGATGATCCGGGTTTAACTTTGGTCGTAAATATTGCTGTTATTCAAAGCTTGGGAAATGTTCCATGCAGACGCTGTGTACAAAACGGAAATTTGCAAACCCTTAATAAAGGAGGGACATAAGAGGTAATTCAGAATTAATGTCAAATAGTATATGTGATTAAATCTTACTTAAATAGCATTAGTAATATTATAAATATTACTTTAGTTAAATGAACAAATCCACAAGGACCGAGACGAGGGTTCGAACGTCTGGGATGCTCGGACGTAAGTTCGAACCCTCGTCACGGCCCTTGTTGATTAGTTAATTTGATGCATCACGCTGTTGTGATGTCTGTGTGTAATTACTTGAGTTAACAATTTCCACATCTATACACAATATTCCTGTATGTTTCAGTATGAGAAGCTTTTCCAAGGATATCAGGCTTCATGCACAAAGTATTACTTAAAATCCGATTTTACACAAAATTGACTACAATACGCGGGCTCGTTTTATAAAGTAAACCACTATGATTATCCTGGAAAGGAGGTATCGCCTTTAGGGGCATTAATAGATCAACAAGATTATCAAACCATGAACCGCTTGGGGCATATATATTGCCTACATTTGTGGAGGCAATTCCCGTTCTTGCCCGGAAACAAGCGCTTGATCTGGACGACACAAAAATCTTTATATTGAAGCTTTTTCATTCGTTTTATGGAACTTTACCACGACGTACTTTTGAGTATACCTATTCAAGTGAGACGTAAAACCTGTAGTTCAAGAAGGCAGGTAAAGCTTCATTCACGTATCAAAAGAATCGTAAGTGAACCTCGCATCTAAAGTATATAACGAAAGATGAGATGAACCTATTATAGAGTGTTCAACGCAAAAGGACCACTGTAGGTGGTGATATCTGCGACATAAAATATGGCATCCATCGTTAGAAGCCGTGAAATGTTGACTTTCTCAATATTATGCTTTCCTACCAATACATTCAAGAACACCCAATTAGCTTTAATTGGATGATATCCAAAATGATATCATTTAAAGTCAAGACACACAATAATGGTCCATGATGGAACGAAACGTCGTCGTCTCCCCATCTTCTGGTGTGTAGTTTGGTCATATCTCCAGCCACGTTATTGTGACTCATCGTCTGCATAAATCATTTAAACACCTCATCATAAATATAAGTCATGAATTCCAAACCTTTATTAAAAAATCACCCCATTTCCCCAAATGGAGAAGAAAATATGGCGATTTCCTTTCAGTATTAACGAAAATATCGGTAACTTTCTAACAATACTTATTCCTTACAAGGTGAACTATGGGTTTCTTAATATGTTATTTATTTCTTAATGTGTTATTTATTTCTTAGTGTGTTATCTATTTATTAATGAGTTATCTATATGCAGGCGTCAGATTCACAAGAGTGAATCTGGCTTCAGTGTGCATGATAGGTAAGGGTTCAGTTGAAACTGTGGAGACCTTTGGAGAGGTGAGGTCACATTGGTCCATTTGCATCCGGTAAGAATATAATTGTGTTATCTTATGTTGGGGTTATATTAAGCTGGATCTGGGCATGATTATTTCACTGGAGATAAACAACGCATAAATGGGGTTAATGTGAGGGTGGGAAACGGTTGCAAGAGTCACAGATACAGACACGTGTAAGGTTCAAATCAAAGGAAATAACAATAGGTTTACCGGCTATCAGTCAATGTTGATATTGCAAAATCTGAGTGCAAGAGGGATCTGGGTGTTATGATTAGCATAAATCATATGCTAAGCAATCGGTATAAACGAAATTAGACAAATATACTGAGGATCACATCGAGATGTTAAACATACTTCGGCTCTATTTTGCCCCTTTTTTAGGACCCAGATGGGTTACGTAGTGCTGTTTTGGACCCCATATTATAGAACGGAAAAATTATATTTAAATTGTTAATCCCAAGTTAATCCTGGGGATTTGAAACTTCCCTCGCGAAGAGGGATTTATGAGGCTTAATTTACATTCTGTAGAATGGGGAAGAATAAAGGAGGACATTATTAAAGTAAACAATTGAATGAAAGGGTATTTAATGGGGGGGGGGGAGTCTATTAATGTGATAAATATAAACACAAAATAGAGCACGAAACAATGGGGACAAATTCCGAATTTTTTTATTTAGAAAAGACTAAATATTACAAATAAGGTTGTTGATACATGGAATAGTTTGCCGGGTAATAGGCGCGGGAGAGCTGCATTGTTTCAAGCGAAGGCCATACATATCTACGAGTCTGGCTCGGTATTAATGGTATCATATAGGCCTTCTTAATTTTCCTCGATTCTTATGTCTGTTTTATTTTTTATGCAGCCGTCACAAGCCTCGAGATATCCTTCATATCTGACGTTTATATCACAAGTTCATATCTGACATATCATGCCAATATCAATATTTGTCAACCTATGTAGGCTTCAACTCGATGAATGTGAATGGTACATGCAATTAGCTATCAATACTGTAACTTGCTTAGACAAATGAATTTTATGGTTCAGTTCTTGAGCCCATTATTAACCTCTGTAACCTTTTCACTACCACCCACAGGACGGGTATGGGGTCCGCTACCACCCACAGGATGCGTATGGGGTCCACTACCACCCACAGGACGGGTATGGGGTCCACTACCACCCACAGGATGGGTATGGGGTCCACTACCCCCCCACAGGACGGGTATGGGGTCCACTACTACCCACAGGATGCGTATGGGGTCCACTACCACCCACAGGACGGGTATGGGGTCCACTACCACCCACAGGATGCGTATGGGGTCCACTATCAGCCACAAGACGGGTATAGGGTCCACTTCCACCCACAGGATTAGTATGGGGCCCACTACCACCCACTGGATGAGTTAGTGTGAACTATTTACTGCGTTGCAATTTGAAAAAAGGTCGTCAGTGAAGCTCTTTTTGAGAAATGCTCGAACATGATCTATTATTAGTCATGTGTAAAGCGGGTTTACTTAAAAAACACGGGGTTTGGCGACTGGATTAACGAGCATTCGGCCTTTGTTGATGTGGATGGGCTGTTATACTTATTGAACGCGCGTGATTCGAACACACAAAGAGAGCAAAGCAATGTTCGAGAAAAGTTTGAGCATCATCAGTCGAGTCGTGTGTAAAGTGTTATTACCAAACAGGGAATTTTGTGGATAAATTAACGAGCACTTGTCCCTCTGGGGCCAGATTCACGAAGCAGTTACGCAAGTACTTATGAACGTGTACATCTTTCCTCAATCTTTGACGACTTTGGTTACATTTATTAAACAGTTTACAAACACGAAAACTTCCCAATCAACTGTTGATATTGTTATAAACAGTCTTCTGGTGCTTCGGAGCTCATTAATGGTTTAATAATTGTAAACAAAGCCGCCAAAGATTGAAAAAAGATGTACAGCTTCGTAAGTGCTTGCGTAACTGCTTCGTGAATCTGGCCTCTGAAGACTGGCTGCGGTGGAACGGTAGCCTTGTCCTATATAAGGTTAGCAGTGTGTCTATGATGATTCAAGTGGTTGAGAACCGATCCCTCACTCCGTTCTCCTATCCCAGCTCCTTGTCCTCACATCCCCCTGGAACTCCGTTCTCCTATCCCAGCTCCTTGTCCTCACATCCCCCTGGAACTCCGTTCTCCTATCCCAGCTCCTTGTCCTCACATCCCCCTGGAACTCCGTTCTCCTATCCCAGCTCCTTGTCCTCACATCCCCCTGGAACTCCGTTCTCCTATCCCAGCTCCTTGTCCTCACATCCCTTGGAAATGAGTCGTATACTGGCTTAGTGCTTTCTCCTCATAGCTGTAATTACTATACTTTAATACCCGTCTCGTCATAACTTACAGTGAAACCTCGTTAGTTATGAGATATGCAACACTACACTTAAAGCCAAGTAATGTGAGTAATTCTTCACTAGGTGCATGCACCATCCTCGCTACAGCTGCTGTAGTGAACGTAAAACATTGAACCATCCTCATTACAAATGTGAGTAGCATCATTGTTGTGTTCATGTTGTAACTGTTATGGATACCATGTATACTTTCAACGCTTATCTGTTATGCTCATGTCGGCTTCAAAACCTTTTGACACAAGCATACATTGTGTAGTGTACGCTGCTGGATAAAAATATTCTTCTCAATATTGCAATATCTCGATCCTGTAAAGCTGGGCGTCAATATTTCTCTATTGCGGTGTTTCTTTTGAAGATAAACCATTATGTTGGATTTAACAAGATTTGTCCCAGTCATTTTTTGCTGATGTTGCTCTGTTATGGCTGATGTTGCTCTGTTATGGCTGATGTTGCTCTGTTATGGCTGATGTTGCTCTGTTATTGCTGATGTTTCTCTGTTTTGGCTGATGTTGCTCTGTTATGGCTGATGTTGCTCTGTTATGGCTGATGTTGCTCTGTTATGGCTGATGTTGCTCTGTTATGGCTGATGTTGCTCTGTTATGGCTGATGTTGCTCTGTTTTGGCTGATGTTGATCTGTTATGGCTGATGTTGCTCTGTTTTGGCTGATGTTGCTCTGTTATGGCTGATGTTGCTCTGTTATGGCTGATGTTGCTCTGTTATGGCTGATGTTGCTCTGTTTTGGCTGATGTTGCTCTGTTATGGCTGATGTTGCTCTGTTATGGCTGATGTTGCTCTGTTTTGGCTGATGTTGCTCTGTTATGGCTGATGTTGCTCTGTTTTGGCTGATGTTGCTCTGTTATGGCTGATGTTGCTCTGTTTTGGCTGATGTTGCTCTGCTTTGGCTGATGTTGCTCTGTTATGGCTGATGTTGCTCTGTTATGGCTGATGTTGCTCTGTTATGGCTGATGTTGCTCTGTTATGGCTGATGTTGCTCTGCTTTGGCTGATGTTGCTCTGTTATGGCTGATGTTGCTCTGTTATGGCTGATGTTGCTCTGTTATGGCTGATGTTGCTCTGTTTTGGCTGATGTTGCTCTGCTTTGGCTGATGTTGCTCTGTTATGGCTGATGTTGCTCTGTTTTGGCTGA
Source organism: Procambarus clarkii (assembly GCF_040958095.1). Lineage (NCBI taxonomy): Eukaryota > Metazoa > Arthropoda > Malacostraca > Decapoda > Cambaridae > Procambarus > Procambarus clarkii. Next base: position 15,485,675 of record NC_091202.1, on the reverse strand, counting down.
TGTTGCTCTGTTATGGCTGATGTTGCTCTGTTATGGCTGATGTTGCTCTGTTATGGCTGATGTTGCTCTGTTATGGCTGATGTTGCTCTGTTATGGCTGATGTTGCTCTGTTATGGCTAATGTTGCTCTGTTATGGCTGATGTTGCTCTGTCATGGCTGATGTTGCTCTGTTATGGCTAATGTTGCCATAGTAACCTTAGATACTATGCCATGGACACGCAGATACTAAGCTGCTTTACTGACGTGGCATAACCATTCATCTCTGTTATATATGTATATATATATATTTCATATATATATATAATATATATATATATGTGTGTGTGTGTGTGTGTATATTATATAAATTGTCAACCACCCTATCGTGGAAATAAACATTTCATTCATTTAGGCACTAGGAGACTCGAACCGCTGATCCTACGATGTGGCGGAAGCTCTTCCACGGAGCTTTTGGGAGGCCCAATAGGAAAGATCTGAGAGGCAGGAAACCGCTGCCCAACTGAGATTTGAGATATGACAAATGAGATATTTATGACATATGCTTGGATCACTATTTTACTATTTGCTCAAGAGGGAGGCGGGGAAAGTATAAAATCCAGTATATATAGTGAAAGAAAGCATAAATATAATTATGCCACTTACAGTTTTTGACTATGTATATATAATATAATAAAGTATACCCCCAATCATACACCCTCCACCTTTCTCCTTCCACTGCATCATACACCCCTGCTTTCTCCCTTCTTCCTTCTCCCTTCTGTCCCCACCTCTCAGAGAAATGATGTGATGAAGAACAGAAATGTCAAAGTAAGTCTAAGGACAGTACAACCAACATATGAGACTTGACTCAAGAAAATCCCTCACCCGAGGGATTAGTTATGGGATGGTGTAACGATGACTGCTGTCACAAATGTAACGAATCAAGATGAACTGGGAGTCAGATGAACAAGTCAAGATGAACAGTTCTCCCAGATGAACTGGGAGAACGGAACTAGCCAGTTCGAAGCATAGAGAGAGAGAGAGAGAGAGAGAGAGAGAGAGAGAGAGAGAGAGAGAGAGAGAGAGAGAGAGAGAGAGAGAGAGAGAGAGAGAGAGAGAGAGAGAGAGAGGTGGAAAGAAAGAGAGGAAGAGTTATGGGAAAGAAGAGAGGGAACTGGGAGAAGGACAATTGGAATTGGATGTCATTTACTGCTAGAAGGTGGACACGACTAAATGGTAAAAGAATCATAATCCTTTAACTCGAATAATCCTAAAACCACTTAGTTTTCACAATACTGGTGTAGAGTACACTGGTGTAGAGTACACTGGTGTAGAGTACACTGGAGTAGAGTACACTGGTGTAGAGTACACTGGAGTAGAGTACACTGGAGTAGAGTACACTGGAGTAGAGTACACTGGTGTAGAGTACACTGGTGTAGAGTACACTGGAGTAGAGTACACTGGAGTAGAGTACACTGGAGTAGAGTACACTGGAGTAGAGTACACTGGAGTAGAGTACACTGGTGTAGAGCACACTGGAGTAGAGTACACAGGTGTAGAGTACACTGGTGTAGAGTACACAGGTGTAGAGTACACTGGTGTAGAGTACACTGGTGTAGAGTACACTGGAGTAGAGTACACAAGTGTAGAGTACTCTGGTGTAGAGTACACTGGTGTAGAGTACACTGGAGTAGAGTACACAGGTGTAGAGTACACTGGTGTAGAGTACACAGGTGTAGAGTACACTGTTGTAGAGTACACTGGTGTAGAGTACACTGGTGTAGAGTACACAGGTGTAAAGTACACTGGTGTAGAGCACACTGGTGTAGAGTACACTGGTGTAGAGTACACTGGTGTAGAGTACACTGGAGTAGAGCACACTGGTGTAGAGTACACAGGTGTAGAGTACACTGGTGTAGAGTACACTGGTGTAGAGTGCACAGGTGTAGAGTACACTGGTGTAGAGTACACTGGTGTAGAGTACACTGGTGTAGAGTACATTGGAGTAGAGTACACAGGTGTAGAGTACACTGGTGTAGAGTACACAGGTGTAGAGTACACTGGAGTAGAGTACACAGGTGTAGAGTACACTGGTATAGAGTACTCCCTACACACCCAAGCACCAATATCTAGGGCCTGGAGGAGGGGACACCTGACACAGGCAATAATAGGTCAGTAGGTCAAGGGGTGACAAGACCAGCACAACTCACACACGAACAATTACCACACAAGACAGTTAATAGTTTAGGTAATTGCTTAAGTAAATCTTTGTACCCAGGTGAGTACAGGGACTAATGACTGCTGGCTCCTGTTAGCAGGTTGAGAACTTTCCCATTCCATAGCTCAAGGTAAACCTTGCTCTCTATACTCTTCCTAGGATATGATCCACCAATAATATTACAACCAGGTACACACACACGTACGCACACGCGCGCACACACACACACGGCCTCGCGGCTGAGTGGAAAGCGCCCGGGAGTCGTAGTCCATTGGGCCCAAACTTCGATTCCCAGCCGAGGCAGAGACTCATAGGCAGTTTGTTTCACCCTGATTCTCCTATTACCTAGCAGTAAATAGGTACCTGTGTGTTAGACAGCTGCTACGGGCTGCTTCCTGAGTATGTAGGTGTGTGTGTGTGTGTGTGTGTGTGTGTGTGTGTGTGTGTGTGTGTGTGTGTGTGTGTGTGTGTGTGTGTGTGTGTATGTGTGTGTTAGAGACAAATATATGTAGAATATATAATAGAGGAAAAATAGATTAGTTAGAAAGGATTGTCAGAAAGCCTTTGATACAGTACCACACAAGAGGCTAGTGAAAAAGCAGGAGATGCAGGCTGGAGTGAAAGGGAAAGTACTCCGTTGGATAGAGGAGTACCTAAGCAACAGGAGACAACGAGTCAGTGTGAGGGGTGAGGTCTCAGATTGGCGAGACGTTACAAGTGGAGTCCCGCAGAGGTCAGTTCTTGGCCCTATACTGTTTCTGATATATGTAAATGGTCTCCCAGAGGGTATAGACTCGTTTCTCTCAATGTTTGCTGATGATGCCAAAATTATGTGGAGGATTGAAACTGAGGATGATAGTAGGAGGCTACAAGATGACCTAGACAAACTGAGTGAATGGTTCAACAAATGGCTGTTGAAGTTCAACCCGAGTAAATGCAAAGTAATGAAACTAGGCAGTGGAAACAAGAGGTCAGACACAGGATACAGAATAGGAGATGAAGTACTTAATGAAACGGACAGAGAGAAAGATCTAGGAGTTGATATCACACCAAACCTGTCTCCTGAAGCCCACATAAAAAGAATAACGTCTGCGGCATATGCGAGGCTGGCTAACATCAGAACAGCGTTCAAGAACCTGTGTAAGGAATCATTCAGATACCTGTACACAACATATGTAAGACCAATCCTGGAGTATGTGGCCCCAGCATGGAGCCCGTACCATGCCAAGCACAAGACGAAGCTGGAAAAAGTGCAAAGGTAGGCCACTAGACTAGTCCCAGAACTAAGAGGCATGAGTTACGAGAAAAGGCTGCGGGAAATGCACCTTACGACACAAACAGACAGAAGAGTAAGGGGAGACATGATCTCAACCTACAAAATCCTCAGGGGAATTGACCGGGTAAGCAAAGACAAAACTATTCAACACTGGTGGTACGCGAACAAGGGGACGCAGGTGGAAACTGAGTACCCACATGAGCCACATAGACGTTAGAAGGAACTTTTTCAGTGTCAGAGTAGTTAACGGACGAAATGCATTAGGCAGTGATTTGGTGGAGGCTGACTCCATACACAGTTTCAAATGTGGATATGATAGAGCCCAGTAAACTAAGGAATCTGTACACCAGTTGATTGACAGTTGAGAGGCGGGACCAAAGAGCCAAAACTCAACCCCCGCAAGCACAAATAGGTGAGTACAAATAGGTGAGTACACACACACACACACACACACACACACACACACACACACACACACACACACACACACACACACACACACACACACACGCACACGCACACAGTTAACCAACAAGACGAGTATGGACAGGCAAATTAATGTAAATACAGACGTCATCATTTTTCTGTAAACTCCTCCAGCTAGCTACTGAGTACAGCGAAGATATGTTCCTTTACATATTTGGTCGGTAATTGTAGCATTTCTCAGTCTAAATACTCGCTCTCTGGGCCTCTAACCCCGCTCTCTGGGCCTCAGCTTTACTCTCATCGACTTTCTTTTGTTCTGAGAAAATTGGAATCTTGATTGTGTAATTGATTTTGGTCAAGCAAACAGTCAAAGGATTAGACTCGAGGGCAAATTCTGGTGTTTCGATTAATTCTGGCTCCTACAAGCAGCCGACCGCGGTACTGGCCAGGTGAAGGGGGGGTGTTGTGGTGGTGGTGGTGGTGGTGTGATGGTGGTGTGATGGTGGTGGTGGTGGTGTGATGGTGGTGTGATGGTGGTGGTGGTGTGATGGTGGTGGTCGTGTGGTGGTATTGGTTGTGTTGTGGTAGTGGTTGTGTGGTGGTAGTGGTTGTGTGGTGGTAGTGGTGGTGTGATGGAGGTCATGGTGTGGTTTAGATCGGGTGATGGAGGGTGGGGGAGAGGGTCGTGAGTTGAATAACCCCCCTTACGTACAACAAACACCTTGAGGTGTGGTGGACACTCGTTTGTCTTGGTCAGCCCATATCTCTTACCTCCGTGTGGAATGCTCTGAGGCCCTTGGTGTTGTCCCATACTTCTTGGGGAGCGGATAGGCGCACGCTCCTCTATTTGCATTCCTCTCTCGTCCTGTCTAAGCTCGATTATGGTTGCCCTGCATACTCTTCTGCTTCTCCTTCTACTCTTCGCCGTCTTGTCCTTTGCACCATACTGGGTTGCGCCTCAGCTCTGGTGCTTTTCGTTCAACTCCTGCCCCTCAGCTTGTACGCTGACACTGGCTTTCTGTCTCTCCAGGATCGCCGTGATCGCTACAATCTTCGCTATCTTGCGCAATCCTTACAGCATCCTCGCTCTCGCCTCTATCGTGCTATGAATTTTACCCCTCCTGTTGTTCCTGTTCCTCTTCACCACCTTCCTCTTTCTGTCCGTTTGTCTCGCTTACAGGATTCTCTTTCGGTTCGTCTTACTAATGTTTCTCTTCGTATTGTTCCCTCCTTGCCCCCGTGGAGGGTCCCCCTTCCCAAATTTTGTACTTCTCTGACCCGCATCACCAAAGCATTTACCCCTCCTACAGTTCTGAAACGCCTCTTCCTTGAGCACTTTTCTTCTTACTCCCACTCCGTTCCCATCTTCATCGACGGGTCTAAGTCTGCTGACGGTGTGGGCTACTCTGTTGTTTTTCCTGACCACCCTTATGTGTCGCCTTCCTCCAGAGGCTAGCATCTTCACAGCAGAACTTTATGCTATTCTCTATGTTCTTCGTCTCCTGCTTTCCCGGGGGCAGTCCTCCTTCGTGGTAGTAGTTGACTCTCATAGTGCCCTCATGGTTTTAGGGTCCTTTAATCCAGTCCACCCTGTGGTCATCGAGATTTAACATTGGCTGTTTCTTATCTCCAGTAAATTTAAGTCAGTTGCGTTTTGCTGGGTTCCCAGCCATGTTGGTGTCTCTTTAAATGAGCGTGCGGATGCTGCCGCTAAGGACGCTATCCGCACTTGTCCCATCTCCCATAAAGGTGTTCCTTATTCCGACTTTTACCCAGTTATTCATGCCTCCATCCTTGCCCGTTGGCAGCGTTGTTGGTCTTCTGTTATTGGTAACAAACTGCGTACTCTCAAAAGTCGTGTGTCCCAGTGGCCTTCCTCCTGCCACTGTAACCGACGGTGGGAAACGACTCTGGCTAGGTTACGTATTGGCCATACCCGTTTAACTGACGGTCACTTAATGGAGCGCCGCCCTGCTCCTTATTGTCCATGTTGCATTGTCCCTCTTACGGTCGTACATATCCTTGTTGAATGTCCTGACTTCCAGGACGAGCGTATGTCTTGTTTTCCGACTGTCCCCCGCGGTCACTTGTCCCTCGATAGAATTCTTGGCGACTCTGATACTTTTGATATCGTTCGCCTTATGCGTTTCTGTTCTCGTATTGGCATCCTTGGTGATATTTAGCGCCCTCTGATTATCCCGCACATTTGATGGTGCTACATAGCCTTCCCGGTTTGGTGTCTTCTATTGATAATTACCTACTTGAGGTGTGGTGGTGGAGCTGGAACACCACTTAAAACACACAACAACAGTTCATTGGGGCCTACAAATCCCATTTTCTGTCCCAAGATGACAGAGGCAGACTTAACCATTTAAGTTGATTTAATATCATCCATGTCTGCTGCACATGGAGACCCCATATAATTCCCCGCTTGTATTCATCTGGATGTTAGGTCTACAACACAGCTGCGAGTCCTCAGGGAAGTGGGAATCACCGGAATACGCCATAGAGCAGGAGTGAGACGTGGGGTTGAGTCCAGTGGATGAATCAATTGGTTCTTCATTTCTGACGAGGGTCAAGTCTCTCCCCCAGCCTCTGTAGCGACACTATCCAGTGTTTAGCTGTGTATGCTTCCATGTTAACCCTGGGGCCTCTAGTGCCTCTGTAACTCCCATGTTAACCCAGTGGCCTCTAGCGGTTCTGTAACTCTCATGTTATCCCTGGGGCCCTCTAGTGCCTCTGTAACTCCCATGTTAACCCAGTGGCCTCTAGCGTCTCTGTAACTCTCATGTTAACCCTGGGGCCTCTAGTGTCTCTGTAACTCCCATGTTAACCCTGGGGCCTCTAGTGCCCCTGTAACTCCCATGTTAACCCTGGGGCCTCTAGCGCCCCTGTAACTCCCATGTTAACCCTGGGGCCTCTAGTGCCCCTGTAACTCCCATGTTAACCCTGGGGCCTCTAGTGCCCCTGTAACTCCCATGTTAACCCTGGGGCCTCTAGTGCCCCTGTAACTCCCATGTTAACCCTGGGGCCTCTAGTGCCCCAGTAACTCCTATGTTAACCCTGGAGCCTCTAGTGTCTCTGTAACTCTCATGTTAACCCTGGGACCTCTAGTGCCTCTATAACTCCCATGTTAACTCTGGGGCCTCTAGTGCCTCTGTAGCTCCACTGTAGAGCTTCGTTGTGAGTCTGGGTGCAAGGGAGGTCAAGTTGAATTAGAGTTTGTGCTTGTAGGCCCTCTGCCGAGGAATTAATTTTACGTGTATTTGTTCATTGTAATTTCTATTTCGTAACTTGTTTAATGACAGTTAAAGATCATAGTGGAAATTTTCAAAGCAACTGCTTCCGTTTTTTACGTATGTCAGCACTTGCGTTATTAGTGCAAATACAACAAATCTGAGTTTGTTTGTTTGCCAGAGTTTCAAATAGCCAGGAGAAATTGTCATTGATGAGAGATAAAAAGAGGTAGTGTCGATGCCCTGTGTTGATGATGCCCCGTGTTGATGATGCCCTGTGTTGATGATGATCTGTGTTGATGATGCCCTGTGTTGATGATGATCTGTGTTGATGATGACCTGTGTTGATGATGCACTGTGTTGATGATCTTGAGGTTATCTTGAGATGATTTCGGGGCTTTTTAGTGTCCCCGCGGCCCGGTCCTCGACCAGGCCTCCACCCCCAGGAAGCAGCCCGTGACAGCTAACTAACACCCAGGTACCTATTTACTGCTAGGTATCAGGGGCATAGGGTAAAAGAAACTCTGCCCATTGTTTCTTGCCGGCGCCTGGGATCGAACCCAGGACCACAGGATCACAAATCCAGCGTGCTGTCCGCTCGGCCGTCCGGCTCCCTGACCTGTGTTGATGATGCACTTTGTTGATGATGCACTTTGTTGATGATGTACTGTGTTGATGATGGCCTGTGTTGATGATGATCTGTGTTGATGATGACCTGTGTTGATGATGCACGGTGTTGATGAAGACCTGTGTTGATGATGACCTGTGTTGATGATGCACTTTGTTGATGATGCACTGAGTTGATGATGCACTGTGTTGATGATGATCTGTGTTGATGCACTGTGTTGATGATGCCCCGTGTTGATGATGCACTGTGTTGATGATGCCCTGTGTTGATGATGCACTGTGTTGATGATGATCTGTGTTGATGATGCCCTGTGTTGATGATGCACTGTGTTGATGATGCCCCGTGTTGATGATGCCCCGTGTTGATGATGCACTGTGTTGATGATGATATGTGTTGATGATGCCCTGTGTTGATGATGACCTGTGTTGATGATGCACTGTGTTGATGATGCACTGTGTTGATGATGCCCCGTGTTGATGATGCCCCGTGTTGATGATGCCCCGTGTTGATGATGCCCTGTGTTGATGATGCCCCGTGTTGATGATGCACTGTGTTGATGATGCCCCGTGTTGATGATGCCCCGTGTTGATGATGCACTGTGTTGATGATGATCTGTGTTGATGATGCCCTGTGTTGATGATGCCCCGTGTTGATGATGCACTGTGTTGATGCACTGTGTTGATGATGACCTGTGTTGATGATGCCCCGTGTTGATGATGCACTGTGTTGATGCACTGTGTTGATCATGACCTGTGTTGATGATGCCCCGTGTTGATGATGCCCCGTGTTGATGATGATCTGTGTTGATGATGCCCTGTGTTGATGATGCACGGTGTTGATGATGCCCCGTGTTGATGATGCCCTGTGTTGATGATGATCTGTGTTGATGATGACCTGTGTTGATGATGCACTGTGTTGATGATGATCTGTGTTGATGATGCCCTGTGTTGATGATGCCCCGTGTTGATGATGCCCCGTGTTGATGATGATCTGTGTTGATGATGCCCCGTGTTGATGATTCCCCGTGTTGATGATTCCCCGTGTTGATGATGCACTGTGTTGATGATGATCTGTGTTGATGATGCCCTGTGTTGATGATGACCTGTGTTGATGATGCACTGTGTTGATGATGCACTGTGTTGATGATGGCCCGTGTTGATGATGCCCTGTGTTGATGATGCACTGTGTTGATGATGCACTGTGTTGATGATGATCTGTGTTGATGATGCCCTGTGTTGATGATGCACTGTGTTGATGATGCCCCGTGTTGATGATGCCCCGTGTTGATGATGCCCCGTGTTGATGATGCCCTGTGTTGATGTTGGCCCGTGTTTTTGATGCCCCGTGTTGATGATGCCCTGTGTTGATAATGCCCCGTGTTGATGATGCACTGTGTTGATGATGCCCCGTGTTGATGATCCCCCGTGTTGATGATGCACTGTGTTGATGATGATCTGTGTTGATGATGCCCCGTGTTGATGATGCACTGTGTTGATGATGCCCCGTGTTGATGATGCCCTGTGTTGATAATGCCCCGTGTTGATGATGCACTGTGTTGATGATGCCCCGTGTTGATGATGCCCTGTGTTGATGATGCCCTGTGTTGATGATGCACTGTGTTGATGATGCCCCGTGTTGATGATGCCCTGTGTTGATGATGGCCCGTGTTTTTGATGCCCCGTGTTGATGATGCCCTGTGTTGATAATGCCCCGTGTTGATGATGCACTGTGTTGATGATGCCCCGTGTTGATGATGCCCTGTGTTGATGATGATCTGTGTTGATGATGCCCTGTGTTGATGATACACTGTGTTGATGATGCCCCGTGTTGATGATGCCCTGTGTTGATGATGATCTGTGTTGATGATGACCTGTGTTGATGATGCACTGTGTTGATGATGATCTGTGTTGATGATGCCCTGTGTTGATGATGCCCTGTGTTGATAATGCCCCGTGTTGATGATGATCTGTGTTGATGATGCCCTGTGTTGATGATGCACTGTGTTGATGATGCACTGTGTTGATGATGACCTGTGTTGGTGATGCCTCGTGTTGATGATGCCCCGTGTTGATGATGATCTGTGTTGATGCACTGTGTTGATCATGACCTGTGTTGATGATGCCCCGTGTTGATGATGCCCCGTGTTGATGATGATCTGTGTTGATGATGCCCTGTGTTGATGATGATCTGTGTTGATGATGCACTGTGTTGATGCACTGTGTTGATCATGACCTGTGTTGATGATGCCCCGTGTTGATGATGCCCCGTGTTGATGATGATCTGTGTTGATGATGCCCTGTGTTGATGATGATCTGTGTTGATGATGCCCCGTGTTGATGATGCCCTGTGTTGATGATGATCTGTGTTGATGATGACCTGTGTTGATGATGCACTGTGTTGATGATGATCTGTGTTGATGATGCCCTGTGTTGATGATGATCTGTGTTGATGATGCCCCGTGTTGATGATGCCCCGTGTTGATGATGATCTGTGTTGATGATGCCCCGTGTTGATGATTCCCCGTGTTGATGATGCACTGTGTTGATGATGCCCAGTGTTTACTAGTTGTGTTTTTACGGGGGTTGAGCTTTGCTCTTTCGGCCCGCCTCTCAACTGTCAATCAACTGTTTACTAACTACTTTTTTTTTTTTTTTTTTTTTTTTTTTTTTTTTTTTTTTTTTTTTTTTTCCACACCACACACACACACCCCAGGAAGCAGCCCGTGACAGCTGACTAACTCCCAGGTACCTATTTACTGCTAGGTAACAGGGGCACTTAGGGTGAAAGACACTTTGCCCATTTGTTTCTGCCTCGTGCGGGAATCGAACCCGCGCCACAGAATTACGAGTCCTGCGCGCTATCCACCAGGCTACGAGGCCCTGTGTTGATGATGCACTGTGTTGATGATGCCCCGTGTTGATGATGCCTTGTGTTGATGATGCCCTGTGTTGATGATGCACTGTGTTGATGATGCACTGTGTTGATGATGCCCCGTGTTGATGATGCCCCGTGTTGATGATGCCCCGTGTTGATGATGCACTGTGTTGATGATGCACTGTGTTGATGATGCCCCGTGTTGATGATGCCTCGTGTTGATGATGCCCCGTGTTGATGATGCCCCGTGTTGATGATGCACTGTGTTGATGATGCCCCGTGTTGATGATGCCCCGTGTTGATGATGCCCCGTGTTGATGATGCACTGTGTTGATGATGCACTGTGTTGATGATGCCCTGTGTTGATGATGCCCCATGTTGATGATGCACTGTGTTGATGATGCCCCGTGTTGATGATGCCCTGTGTTGATGATGCGCTGTGTTGATGATGCCCTGTGTTGATGATGCGCTGTGTTGATGATGCACTGTGTTGATGATGCCCTGTGTTGATGATGCCCCATGTTGATGATGCACTGTGTTGATGATGCCCCGTGTTGACGATGCCCCGTGTTGATGATGCCCCGTGTTGATGATGCACTGTGTTGATGATGCACTGTGTTGATGATGCCCTGTGTTGATGATGCCCCATGTTGATGATGCACTGTGTTGATGATGCCCCATGTTGATGATGCCCTGTGTTGATGATGCGCTGTGTTGATGATGCCCTGTGTTGATGATGCGCTGTGTTGATGATGCACTGTGTTGATGATGCGCTGTGTTGATGATGCCCTGTGTTGATGATGCGCTGTGTTGATGATGCACTGTGTTGATGATGCCCCGTGTTGATGATGACCTGTGTTGATGATGCCCCGTGTTGATGATGACCTGTGTTGATGATGCCCCGTGTTGATGATGACCTGTGTTGATGATGCCCCGTGTTGATGATGCACTGTGTTGATGATGCTGTGACAGTGAAAGTGGGGGAAGTCTTTGTACCTTTCGATAAAAACTCTGCAAGTAGTGAGTTGCGTGCAACCGCGCCCCTTAAGATGGAGTAAAGTGATTAAAATCCATAATCGATACCATCAGGGATTTTCGAACTATCAATGTCAATTGTTCCCCTGTCCTGTACGTTGTTAGTCTTGTTCACTCCGCTGTATGCGGTGTGAACAACACTAACAACTTCAATCTTCCACTCTGATCTTCCACTGTGTCCAGAGCAGCAAGGTGTGGAATACCTCAGACATATTAAATTTCCCACTATTTACACGCCATAAAGACACGTAGACCAAGTTTCGTGAAAGTTTTCCCCCCTTTAACCCCGACTGTTCTGGAGGAATGAAATATAGAAGGAAGTAATCTCTCCAACTTTCATCTTTATTCATACACACTCAAGTTTTGCCACTTATAACAATGACCCAAGTTGTGGAAGTGGTTGTAAACCCTCACAACCACTCACTTTGTGAGTTGTAGTTGTAAGGGAGGTGTGAGGGAGAGGACCATGGTAGAGGCGATGTTGGTGGAGATGGTATGAGATGTGAGTATGTTCTCACTGGAGGTGATTAACTCCATCAAGATGGAGTTAATGTGATGGAGATGGTTGTGAAGGAGGAGCGTAGTGGTGTGTTGGGTGGGGAGATACAGCCATATAAGAGCGGTGTGTTTGTCAATTTGAATCTTAGCGTCGAAATATGACGTATATATATTGACCAAACCACACACTAGAAAGTAAAGAGACGACGACGACGTTTCGGTCCGTCCTGGACCATTATCAAGTCGACTGTGATAATCGACTTGATAGTGGTCCAGGACGGACCGAAACGTCGTCGTCTCTTCACTTTCTAGTGTGTGGTTTGGTCAATATTTTTCAGTCACGTTATTGTGACTCTTCGTCTGCATGACGTATATAAGTGTAGGCGAGATTGATGTTGTAATGGACATAAGAATAACGTTATGGGAGACGGCTCCTACACCCACATGAGGCTGCTTGGACTGCTTGAGGCTTCAAGAAGACCTGGACAAGCTGATGGAATGGTCGAACAAATAGTTGTTAGAGTTTAACCCAAGCAAATGTAACATAATGAAGATAGTTGTAGGGAGCAGGAGGCCAGATACTAGGTATCATCTGGGAGATGAAATTCTTCAAGAGACAGAGAGAGAAAAAGACTTGGGGGTTGATATCACGCCAGACCTGTCTCCTGCAGCACATATCAAGAGGATAACAGCAGCAGCATATGCCAGGCTGGCCAACATAAGAACGGCATTCAGAAACTTGTGTAAGGAATCATTCAGAACTTTGTATACCACATATGTCAGGCCAATCCTGGAGTATGCAGCCCCAGCATGAAGTCCATATCTAGTCAAGGATAAGACTAAACTGGAAAAGGTTCAAAGGTTTGCCACCAGACTAGTATCCGAGCTGAGAGGTATGAGCTACGAGGAGAGACAACGGGAATTGAACCTCACTTTGTTGGAAGACAGAAGAGTTAGGGGGGACATGATCACCACTTTCAAGATTCTCAAGGGAATTGATAGGGTAGATAAAGACAGGTTATTTAACGCAAGGGGCACCCGCACTAGGGGACACAGGTGGAAAGTGAGTGGCCAAATGAGCCACAGAGATATTAGAAAGAACTTTTTTAGTGTCAGAGCCCAATAGGCTCAGGAACCTGTACACCTGTTGATTGACGGTTGAGAGGCGGGACCAAAGAGCCAGAGCTCAATCCCCACAAGCACAATTAGGCGAGTACAATTAGGTGAGTACACATGTATCGAGCTACAGATATTCAAACCGTCCTCCTAATAGCACGTTGCATTTCGACGTATAGTTTACGGGGCCAAAAACTGTCGTTCAAGAGAATGGCAGCGGCTCGCGAAATTTACATAACGTCCCGTTTTCTGTTCGTGGGTTCCCTGGTAGGTTAGGATAAGGGCACTTTAGTACGACCGTTTCTTGACGTTCTTGACGCCAATCTTTTCTGAATCTAATCTTAACCAGTTTGTATCTATTGTTTAATGTTTTATTTTACATTGATAGTTGTTACTGTTCCTTATTAATGTTGCCTTTGTTATTCCCCTTCAATCATTTATATATAGTAATTATGCTCCCCCTTATTCTTTGCCTTTCTACTGAATGTATATTAAGAATTTTATTCACCCTTCAGTCTGGAGGTTCTTACCAGGAGACCAAAACTGAGCAGCATAATTTAAAAGACATTTAACAGGTTATCTTGAGATGATTTCGGGGCTTAAAAAGGAGACCTGGTTCTCCACCAGGCCTCATTTTTGTTACACCCCCTCCCCCCCCCCGGAAGCAGCCCGTAGCAGCTGTATAACTCCCAGGGGTATCAGGGTGAAAGACACATTTTGCCAATATGTCTCCGCCTCCACCGGGGATCGAACCCGGAACCTCAGGACTACGAATCCGAAGTGCTGTCCATCCAGCTGTCAAGCGGAGGAAGAAAAAGGAAGGAGGAAGATGAAGCTGAATAAAGCATTTTCTCTTATTACTAAGGTTATATTTATTCATGACTTTATGTGGAGGGGGGGGGCTTAAAACAATGCTAATCATCTATAGTCCGTTCTCTTGATTTGCTTCAACGTACAAAATAATGTGATGATAATCTCTTTCAAGAGAGATTGAGCCTGCTCTTCCCTACTTAAAGTTACGTCAGTTCTATAAGTACAAGATGCTACATTCAAGATACGTCACCGGTAGCACAAAACGTTTTGACCAGGAGGCAAAACGTACCCAAGATCCCCCCTACTCCACACACCCTCCGTGCCGGCTCGTCGTCAACCAGCAAACTACCCATACCAGCCTGCCTGCTCCTGATTGGTGACTCGCCGACCGTGCACCTGCACACTGCACCTTAGCGCCATCTACCTGAGTCGACGTCTGAGCCTGACCAGCCATCAACTTCAGAATATTCTTTGTTCTCTTAGAGTTGACATCTCTCTCTGGCATACTAAGCTCTCTGGCTTTGTTACGGCCCTATTGGGTCGCAACTGAGTTCTTTCTCTGATGTTATTAGAGTTTGGGTATCCGGCCCCAAGTTAGTAGTGGCTTTCAAGGGGTGTGTTCTGTAACGCAAGTAAATTAAAGGGGAAGGGATACAAATTCACTAAATTAAATATATATTCACCACCACCAATAAATAAATATATAAACAGTCACACGCGGTTACTATGACTACACTTATGTACACAGAATGGTCTTCCTCTGAAGACTCAGGACGTTTCACGGTGCTCAAGACGAGTAGCCCTGGTTTTCTTCTTGTGGCCTCACGATGAATCCTTCGGTTCCCTAGGCGAGTCTACCCTGGCCACAGGCCAGCCAAATCACAGTCCCACTGGGTGCACCATCGTGGAGGCCTTCAACCACAAATCCAGCCTGTAGCTGGCAGGTTCCAATCAGCTCTACTGCGTAGGCCACTCCACGACCGATACTAGGGTTGTAAGCCCTAGGCAGGAGCCTCGTGTGATTCCGCTGATCACTCTCCTCACCACAACACCCCAGTGGCTAGTCTTCTCCACCAGTCAGCCCCGGGTACGACAATTCCTGGTTCTGCCACCTCACAGGCAGGCTAACACAACAGTGTTCATCCGGGGGATGACTTACAGCTTCTGCAGCAAACATGTGGAGATACTATGGCTGCCTTGGGTAGACTGATCCACCGTCCGATTCAGCAGTCCCAGGTCGACTCTGTAATCAGACACGTCATCAGTACTAGTTACACTCTAGGGTACCTCACTTACCGGCTTAGACACAAATGCCCACCTATCCACTCCATAGATGGCGTTGCTGTCTAAGCGTCACCTCACCAGAGGTCAGCAGCGGCTATGTCACGAGCTGATTAAGACGGGGAAACCAGCCCCCTGTGGTCGGTATATCCCGCCCTCGCTAGATGGCGTCGTCCATTTGGAGGGGGTTTCAGGAGCTGACCCACAGATGGCGCGGTCATCATTGCTCCGTGCTCGGACGCTGGGCTCGGGTCCGTAACAGGCTTTCGTATACTAAGGGAAGTCTCAGCTAAAGCCGATATTCTCAGTACCATTTCTCCATTATAATATTTAATCTATTGTGTTTTTGCATTTATCTTTGTCATTTTATTGCACTAGTCATTTACCCGAGATTTGTCTTTATTTTCATTTATGTTTAAAGTAAATATATTAAAGTTTCATTGTTCATACTTTGTGTTTTACGTGTTCCTCCCTCTAACTTACCACAGACAACAGGCAAGCAGTCTATCTTTTTTTTGTAAGTGTGACCAGGCATTGACACCTGCCATTGGAGGACTGCCGAACATCTATACTCCAACACTTTCCCGTCACAGCTTCAACGTAAAAAATAAGGGGTATTAAAATGCACGAATCCTAACCAATCCTATTCTAACCTAACCAAGCAACACATAGAAAACGTGGGTTTGTGTGAGCCGCTTCTTTTTATAGTACCCCTTGTTTTGAGCGTTGGGGACGATAACGCACAAAATAAGACGCATTATGAATTTCAAGATATCCAGTTGATATCTGGTGAGATACAACTTTGTCATATCCACATCTTAAAACTCACACAAGCACTAGTTCAACTTAAGATAATCTCCACATGCACTAGTCCAACTTAAGATAACCTCCACATGCACTAGTCCAACTTAAGATAATCTCACACAAGCACTAGTCCAACTTATGATAACATGGATGAATTGTTGATACCAAACCCACAAATCCGAAAATGAAGACCGACAACGTTTCGGTCCGTCCTGGACCATTACACGACTTGGTAATGGTCCAGGACGGACCGAAACGTCGTCAGTTACCACAATGTTTTTCCTCGTGTACCTTGTACCACAGTTTTTTCTACGTGTACCTTGTACCAGTCTTTTCTACGTGTACCTCGTACCAAACCTCTTCTATGTGTACCTTGTACCAAAGATTTTTCTACGTGTACCTTGAATCAGTCTTTTCCTCGTGTACCTTGTACCTGTCTTTTCTACGTGTACCTTGTACCACAGTCTTTTCCTTCCTTCCCTGGAAGGAAGGAAGGAAGGAAGGAAGGAAGGAAGGAAGGAAGGAAGGAAGGAAGGAAGGAAGGAAGGAAGGAAGGAAGTGAAATTGTCATAACATGTTGTGAAGTCTTTTTTTTAAATACATTTTGTTTTTTCAAATTAATGGTATTTGCTATCTTTGATTACAAAAATATCCGACAATAGATGTTAAGCTAATAGGCTGATAGATCGACGCACGTGATCTATTTCCTAATATTAAAACAGAGCCATCATATTCCCAACCATTCTCGATTCTTTCACAACTTAACTCCCACAAAGTTAGTCAAGATATCGGGTGATAGCTTGTTATATTAAATCAAAGGCAGTGGGTTAACTTGATGTTGGAGAATGTTATTTAGTGGTAATGGCTCGTATGTCGACGAACGATATTAACTCACGTTGATATCGTCTGTTTTCGACTGTCGAGGACAGATTCCCGGGACAGAATGGTTTGACGGACTCTTTCAGGATCTCGGCAGTGTATGTTGAGGTCCAAGCACTCAGGATTGTGAATTAAGCAATGGAAATTGGGCTCTTTGTCCCCCTCCCCAATCGTGTAGATCTACACATGTCTGCTAGACAGTGTGAAATAGAAATAGAAACATCTGCTAGACAGTTTGAAAGAAATAGAAACATCTGCTAGACAGTTTGAAATAGATATAGAAACATCTAGACAGTTTGAAATAGATATAGAAACATCTGCTAGACAGTTTGAAATAGATATAGAAACATCTGCTAGACAGTGTGACATAGAAATTGTGTACATCTTTAACACTAACTTCTCGAGAAAAATTCTTAATAATCCTATTAATATTATTATTTCCTTAAAATATTTCCTCTCCTTTCCCAAGTTATGGTAACAACATGGACAGTACACGCCCACACCACTGTGCTCTAGAAGTTTAAACCTTGATTCATGGCCATTTCTGCTGCACTAGGAGCTAAATGGTGTTCTAGATTTGGTGCCTTTTTGAAACCTATTTACTCTGCTGATATGCATTAGGCTGTCCTCTTGTTTGTGTACCTTATATGATATTCTGTCCTCATTTGCCCAATCAATGCCATTGAGTATTTTTTAAGTGAGGATCATGTCCCCTTTGTTTCTTTTCTCAACGACGTGAGGTTTAATGACTTAAATCCTTCCTAGTAGCTCATACCTGTTAACACTGTAACAAATTCTGCAGGACAACTCTCGACCTTCTTTATCTTTGTTTAGTGGGTGTGAAATGGACTTCACGCTCGTGTTGAAATATTTCAGAATTGGTCTGACAAATGTACACAGGGTTCGAAAGAACTCTTTTTGTTAATTTTTTTTTAGTATTGAAAGTTTTATGTTGGCGTTGGTCTTGATTGAGGCAGCATTGATGTAGATATTTTTGTAGTTGGTGTTGTTAGTGTAAATGTTGGGGGTGGTGTTGATGACCAGGACAAGGGTGGTGTAGGTGACCAGGACAAGGGTGGTGTAGGTGACCAGGACAAGGGTGGTGTTGGTGACCAGGACAAGGGTGGTGTTGGTGACCAGGACAAGGGTGGTGTTGGTGACCAGGACAAGGGTGGTGTTGATGACTAGGACAAGGGTGGTGTAGGTGACCAGGACAAGGGTGGTGTATGTGACCAGGACAAGGGTGGTGTTGGTGACCAGGACAAGGGTGGTGTTGGTGACCAGGACAAGGGTGGTGTTGGTGACCAGGACAAGGGTGGTGTTGATGACCAGGACAAGGGTGGTGTAGGTGACCAGGACCAGGGTGGTGTTGGTGACCAGGACAAGGGTGGTGTTGATGACCAGGACAAGGGTGGTGTAGGTGACCAGGACCAGGGTGGTGGTGATGACCAGGACAAGGGTGGTGTTGATGACCAGGACAAGGGTGGTGTTGGTGACCAGGACAAGGGTGGTGTTGATGACCAGGACAAGGGTGGTGTTGATGACCAGGACAAGGGTGGTGTTGGTGACCAGGACGAGGGTGGTGTTGGTGACCAGGACAAGGGTGGTGTTGATGACCAGGACAAGGGTGGTGTTGATGACCAGGACAAGGGTGGTGTTGGTGACCAGGACAAGGGTGGTGTTGGTGACCAGGACAAGGGTGGTGTTGGTGACCAGGACAAGGGTGGTGTTGGTGACCAGGACAAGGGTGGTGTTGGTGACCAGGACAAGGGTGGTGTTGATGACCAGGACAAGGGTGGTGTTGGTGACCAGGACAAGGGTGGTGTTGGTGACCAGGACAAGGGTGGTGGTGATGACCAGGACAAGGGTGGTGTTGATGACCAGGACAAGGGTGGTGTTGGTGACCAGGACAAGGGTGGTGTTGGTGACCAGGACAAGGGTGGTGTTGATGACCAGGACAAGGGAGGTGTTGATGACCAGGACAAGGCTGGTGGTGATGACCAGGACAAGGGTGGTGTTGATGACCAGGACAAGGGTGGTGTTGATGACCAGGACAAGGGTGGTGTTGGTGACCAGGACAAGGGTGGTGTTGATGACCAGGACAAGGGTGGTGTTGATGACCAGGACAAGGGTGGTGTTGGTGACCAGGACAAGGGTGGTGTTGGTGACCAGGACAAGGGTGGTGGTGATGACAAGGACAAGGGTGGTGTTGATGACCAGGACAAGGGTGGTGGTGATGACCAGGACAAGGGTGGTGGTGATGACCAGGACAAGGGTGGTGTTGATGACCAGGACAAGGGTGGTGGTGATGACCAGGACAAGGGAGGTGTTGATGACCAGGACAAGGGAGGTGTTGATGACCAGGACAAGGGTGGTGGTGATGACCAGGACAAGGGAGGTGTTGATGACCAGGACAAGGGTGGTGGTGATGACCAGGACAAGGGTGGTGTTGGTGACCAGGACAAGGGTGGTGGTGATGACCAGGACAAGGGTGGTGTTAGTGACCAGGACAAGGGTGGTGTTGGTGACCAGGACAAGGGTGGTGTTGGTGACCAGGACAAGGGTGGTGTTGGTGACCAGGACAAGGGTGGTGTTGGTGACCAGGACAAGGATAGTGTTGGTGACCAGGACAAGGGTGGTGTTGGTGACCAGGACAAGGGTGGTGTTGGTGACCAGGACAAGGGTGGTGTTGGTGACCAGGACAAGGGTGGTGGTGATGACCAGGACAAGGGTGGTGGTGATGACCAGGACTAGGGTGGTGGTGATGACCAGGACAAGGGTGGTGGTGATAACCAGGACAAGGGTGGTGGTGATGACCAGGACAAGGGTGGTGGTGATGACCAGGACAAGGGTGGTGGTGATGACCAGGACAAGGGTGGTGGTGATGACCAGGACAAGGGTGGTGGTGATGACCAGGACAAGGGTGGTGTTGGTGACCAGGACAAGGGTGGTGTTGGTGACCAGGACAAGGGTGGTGTTGGTGACCAGGACAAGGGTGGTGTTGGTGACCAGGACAAGGGTGGTGTTGGTGACCAGGACAAGGGTGGTGTTGGTGACCAGGACAAGGGTGGTGTTGGTGACCAGGACAAGGGTGGTGTTGGTGACCAGGACAAGGGTGGTGTTGGTGACCAGGACAAGGGTGGTGTTGGTGACCAGGACAAGGGTGGGGTTGGTGACCAGGACAAGGGTGGTGTTGGTGACCAGGACAAGGGTGGTGTTGGTGACCAGGACAAGGGTGGTGTTGGTGACCAGGACAAGGGTGGTGTTGGTGACCAGGACAAGGGTGGTGTTGGTGACCAGGACAAGGGTGGTGTTGGTGACCAGGACAAGGGTGGTGTTGGTGACCAGGACAAGGGTGGTGTTGGTGACCAGGACAAGGGTGGTGTTGGTGACCAGGACAAGGGTGGTGTTGGTGACCAGGAAAAGGGTGGTGTTGGTGACCAGGACAAGGGTGGTGTTGGTGACCAGGACAAGGGTGGTGTTGGTGACCAGGACAAGGGTGGTGTTGGTGACCAGGACAAGGGTGGTGGTGATGACCAGGACAAGGGTGGTTTTGGTGACCAGGACAAGGGTGGTGGTGATGACCAGGACAAGGGTGGTGGTGATGACCAGGACAAGGGTGGTGGTGATGACCAGGACAAGGGTGGTGGTGATGACCAGGACAAGGGTGGTGGTGATGACCAGGACAAGGGTGGTAGTGATGGGAATAGAACTGATGAGGAAAGTACTTATGGAAGGGTATATATGGTTTGGGCATAATGCAGGTGGTGTATATATGTGGATATTATTGTTCCCAGTGGTCTTGATGGGGGTATTGATGGGGGAGGTCTTTGTTCAGTGGTCTTGATATGGGAAGCCTTTGTTCAGTGGTGTTGATGGGGGAGGTCTTTGTTCAGTGGTGTTGATGGGGTGGTCTTTCTCTGGCGTAGAGTGGTGGAAGCAGTTTTAAAGTGCTCTAGGCATTATGGAGGGGCTGTGAGGGGCATGCTGTGATGGTGGTGCTGTGAGGGGCATGCTGTGATGGTGGTGCTGTGAGTGGCCATGCTGTGATGGTGGTGCTGTGAGGGGCATGCTGTGATGGTGGTGCTGTGATGGTGGTGCTGTGAGGGGCATGCTGTGATGGTGGTGCTGTGAGGGGCCATGCTGTGATGGTGGTGCTGTGAGGGGCATGCTGTGATGGTGGTGCTGTGATGGTGGTGCTGTGAGGGGCATGCTGTGATGGTGGTGCTGTGATGGTGGTGCTGTGAGGGGCATGCTGTGATGGTGGTGCTGTGAGGGGCCATGCTGTGATGGTGGTGCTGTGAGGGGCATGCTGTGATGGTGGTGCTGTGATGGTGGTGCTGTGAGGGGCATGCTGTGATGGTGGTGCTGTGAGGGGCCATGCTGTGATGGTGGTGCTGTGAGGGGCATGCTGTGATGGTGGTGCTGTGATGGTGGTGCTGTGAGGGGCCATGCTGTGATGGTGGTGCTGTGAGGGGCATGCTGTGATGGTGGTGCTATGATGGTGGTGCTGTGAGGGGCATGCTGTGATGGTGGTGCTGTGAGGGGCCATGCTGTGATGGTGGTGCTGTGAGGGGCATGCTGTGATGGTGGTGCTGTGATGGTGGTGCTGTGAGGGGCATGCTGTGATGGTGGTGCTGTGAGGGGCCATGCTGTGATGGTGGTGCTGTGAGGGGCATGCTGTGATGGTGGTGCTGTGATGGTGGTGCTGTGAGGGGCATGCTGTGATGGTGGTGCTGTGACGGGCCATGCTGTGATGGTGGTGCTGTGAGGGGCATGCTGTGATGGTGGTGCGGTGATGGTGGTGCTGTGAGGGGCCATGCTGTGATGGTGGTGCTGTGAGGGGCATGCTGTGATGGTGGTGCTGTGATGGTGGTGCTGTAAGGGGCATGCTGTGATGGTGGTGCTGTGAGGGGCCATGCTGTGATGGTGGTGCTGTGAGGGGCCATGCTGTGATGGTAGTGTTGTGATGGTGGTGCTGTGAGGGGCATGCTGTGATGGTGGTGCTGTGAGGGGCATGCTGTGATGGTGGTGCTGTGAGGGGCATGCTGTGATGGTGGTGCTGTGAGGGGCATGCTGTGATGGTGGGGTTGTGAGGGGCATGCTGTGATGGTGGGGCTGTGATGGGCATGCTGTGATGGTGGTGCTGTGATGGGCATGCTGTCATGTAGGTGCTGTTAGGGGCATGCTGTGATGGTGGGGCTGTGATGGGCATGCTGTGATGGAGGGGCTGTGATGGGCATGCTGTCATGTAGGTGCTGTTAGGGGCATGCTGTGATGGAGGGGCTGTGATGGGCATGCTGTCATGTAGGTGCTGTTAGGGGCATGCTGTGATGGAGGGGCTGTGATGGGCATGCTGTCATGTAGGTGCTGTTAGGGGCATGCTGTGATGGAGGTGCTGTTAGGGGCATGCTGTGATGGCGTTGTGAGGGGCAGATACTGTGATAGAATACCTCCCTGTACCTCTGTTTCAATAATTAATCTGGTTCCACTTTATCTATCACCGGAGTTTGGGTCGGATTTATTATTATTACTGCTACTTTTCTGGATATCTGGGATATCCAGCGCTCTTAGTATTAGAGTATTACGACACTGCTGGGACGGGTTACACACACGTGGAGGCGTTCATGGGGGAACCAGAGATGAAACTAGTGTACAGCTCTCGTTTTCTTTTTAAGATTGTCGTAAGTGGAGTGTAGATGTCGGCAAACTTGACCTATTACGAGCTGGCACTTAGAACTTGCTGGCTCTAACGGCGGGTCTGTTATTAACAGCACTTTGACAAGTGATGAGTTCAATGTTCCCCGACGATAACTTGTCATTTCTTGTTACTAAATATTGACTTGGTTCCAGACTTAGTTTTCTTAAATATTGTGATACAAATCAAGGACGTGTTCACACAACATGTACAAATGTAATCATGAGCTTGGCATTACATGTTAGCACAGACTGGCCAGGTTACTTCACCATCCTCACACCTTTAGAGCTCGCCTCGCCAGGGCCTGACGGATGAGTAGACAGCGCTCGGGATTCGTAGTCCTAGGGTCCGGGATTGATCCCAGGCAGAAGCGGAAACAAATGGATTGAGATTCTTTCACCCTGATGCCCCTGTTCACCTAGTAGTAAATAGGTACCTGGGCGTTAGACAGCTGCTACAGGCTGCCTCATGAGTGTGTGTGCGGGGGGGGGGGGACAGTTGATTAATTGACAGTTGAGAGGCGGGCCCAAAAAGCCCGAGGTCAACCCCAGCAAGCACAACTAGGTGAGTACACTGCTCTCTTAACCTTTTCGCTGCTGAACTTCTGCCTTAATTCTTTCCTCGGCTTAAATGCGGCAAAAAAGGAGAACGTTATTGTAGTAATTGTAACATTTAGAGTAAGAAAAATACCTGCTCTCCTTGGTGGAATAATTGAACAATTACAAAATGTTTTTCATGCAGACAAAAATAAACAAAGAAAAAACGCGTTATTGTCTCCATTTTATAATAGTAAATCAGGTCCAAGTAACTCTAAATTGGCTCACAAGTACTCACATGACATAATTATAAACACATTATCAATATATCCGTCGCAGGATATATTCTTCATTTTCTTTAAAGTTCTAATATACATCATATAATATACACAATTTTCAGAAGTAACTCATCACTAGGCTGTTTGTTTCCAGTGGATAGACTACCTTCAAATATATAAAGAGTAAGCATACTCACCAAGGAATTTTATATATTATAGGCGGAATTTGGTGTTTTCCTCATATAGATTTGTTTCACAATTTTATATTTATTGCTAATAGGAAAAGATGTTTAATTTCTTTTGACTATTAATCGTTGCAGCACTTAGGACGGTAACTGCGCCGTCTTGACGGGTGGAGATCCACAACATGGTGTAATGGCTCCGTCCGTCGCCGCCAGACGGTATCGGCTGACGGGTTCAATCTCCGGTTGTGAAGGCCAGATGTCTGCAGGAACATTACAGCATATAGACACTCCTGTTACCAGTTATCAGCTCATACCTGCAGCCCGCGGTGGTGGTGGTGGTGGTTGGGGTGGTGGCGGTGGTGGTGGTGGTGGTGGTGTGAGGGGTGGTGCTGACGAGAGATGCCTAACTCCACAATTGTTTTTAAGATATATTTTACGATTGCATATTCTTGCACGGGTGAAAGCCGGTGAGAATGTTCACTTGACGAACCACCCGTAGATGTATGCACTTGCAGGTCGAGCTGCTAGGCGAACATGCAGTACCGATATTCGGGAATTCGGGAACATGCAACAGACTTCAATGCACCGGGCGCATTGTGAGCAGTTCAAAGTATATTTAGAGCACTGAAAAATCACAATGGAGACGCTGATGGCGCCTCCCGCAGGAAACAACACAAATCTGATTATGGTTAGAAACCTGTCATCATAGATTTATGGAGATATAAAATCCTGCATCAGAGGCGTTGCTAGAGGCAAGTCAGGGGGCGGAACACAAGCGCTCTCTGGCTACTAATTTAGACTCCATGGAAAATATTCAGGGATTGAAATAACCTCTTTCAAAGTTGTGTGAAGCTTCGGTCGTAACAATATAGACATAATCCCCACTGGGTGTTTCCCTGGATGCTGAGGATGACAGACCTGCTGCGTGTATGTGTGCTGGGATGCTGGCAGCATCATGACAGGTGTGTGACAATATCAGTGCATCGTGACAGGTGTGGGCTGAGATGCCTAGAGCTTCATAACAGATGTGAAAAATCAAGAACATCGTGACACATGCGAGATATATATTAAAATGCATCATTACAGGTGCGTTTAGTCTTTCATAAACAAGAAACATACAAATTATTGTTATATTCCCGAAGAAATAACAATAAGCAGATATTGTTCCCACCTGAAGAGGAACGCGAGCCTATAATCTCAGAGGGCCGATGAATGCCAGCCTACAATCGCAGACGTTGAGGAAAGCGAGCGTACAATCTCCAGCGTGTTGAGATTAGCCGTCATCCCGGGGGCCGCACTGAAGAGCATCACACAACGACCCAAGTGGGAAGAGCCTCCCCCCCGTATATTATATAAGTTAGCTGGGAGAAGGTCGCTACATGAACCTATTAAGGAGATTACACCTCAGAGATGCAATTTCATGTCCGCCACTTATCAAAAACTTAGCCCAGGTCCGCAGCTGCTGGCCGTAATGGCCGAGCATGATGCATGGGAGGAATTTCTTGTCATTCATGGTAAAAGTTGGCGTGATATAATACTCAGGGGAGCAAGGTGATGGAGGGTGATACAGTAAAAGTTGGCGTGATACAGTTGGCGTGATACAGTTGGCGTGATACAGTTGGCGTGATATAGTTGGCGTTGTGAACTTGGTTGATGAGTTGTATAATGTTAATAAATTTCATTAGCTCAAATGTAACATCAAATCAACTGCAAATTCCGAGTTTGTTCTGCTACTTAGCTTTTAATAAGTAATAAATAATTTGTTTTGTGGCGGAAAAGAAAGGGATATATAAGTATTGAGGTTCCCCAAGGTGGAAATACTAATCTTTTCCCTTATGCAACCCACAACAGTTGACTATCTCCCCGGGAACGCATTCACTAAGTGAACGCTGGTATTAGGATGAAAGGAAAACTGCCTAACCGATTGCGAGTCGAACACGAAGTCAACTGCAGTACGGAGACCCTTTATATAACTAGATTACTACGCGTGCCTCTTCATCCCCCCCCCCCCCCCCCCCACACACACACACGCACACTTTTTTCCTGAGTTTCCTCACTATGTTTTGTTCTAATTTCCCCGATTTTTTGTCCTCCAGGAGTTTCCCCCCCTAACTTTGCACCAGCGAGGTGAGGGGAAAGGTGAGGCTCGTCAGGTGTTAGGTGTTAGGCAGGTGTTAGGTGTTAGGTGTTAGGAAAGTGTTAGGTGTTAGGAAAGTGTTAGGTGTTAGGCAGGTGTTAGTCCCATGTCTGAGAGGCAGGTCACTTGAGGCTGTTAAGGGGTCACTTCTGCCTCTGGGTTAAGTGACCAGATGATCAACCCAGCGGGATTTCTTTTTCCTGCTGATACGGCAGTGTGTTCACTCACAGTATGGTTGACACTGTCCAGTACTGTCACTGTGTTCACTCACAGTATGAGTGACGCTGTCCAGTACTGTCACTGTGTTCACTCACAGTATGAGTGACACTGCCCAGTACTGTCACTGTGTTCACTCACAGTATGAGTCACGCTGTCCAGTACTGTCACTGTGTTCACTCACAGTATGAGTGACACTGTCCAGTACTGTCACTGTGTTCACTCACAGTATGAGTGACACTGCCCAGTACTGTCACTATGGCGGTGTGTCCACTCACAGGATGAGCGATACTGCCCAGTACTGTCACTATGGCGGTGTGTCCACTCACAGGATGAGCGACACTGCCCAGTACTGTCACTATGGCGGTGTGTCCACTCACAGGATGAGTAACGCTGCCCAGTACTGTCACTATGGCGGGGTGTCCACTCACAGGATGAGTAACACTGCCCAATAAGCTAACCCAGTGAGTAGAGAACCCCTCCCTCCCCAACAAATCCCCAGATCAGGGTAACCAAGACACACACACATAGAGGAGAGTGAAACAAGAGGCGCCATTGTTGTGTTTCAGCAAGTGGTAGCTGTAATTTACCTTTACCAGCAACGAGAGGCGAGTTTCCTGGGTAATGAGGCGTAGAGAGACTCGTTGGTGAGTCAGAATATGTGAGTCTTCACCCACATTACTCATCTCGGGAGGGAGAGAGCGGCCCAAGCACCAGGATTTGCATCGTGCATCTCCTGTGCAAGATGGAGAAAGGCGACGGGAGGCTTCCTCACTTCTGTAATTAGAAATATATGGCAATGTGGGTTTATGGGCTTACATGTTGATGTTTGAAGACACTGTAGAGATGGTTGGGAGGGTGGTGGAGGGTAGTGGAGGGTAGTGGAGGGTGGTGAAGGGGTTGTGGAGGGTGGTGGAGGAGTTGGGAGGGTGGTGGAAGGTGGTGGTGGTGGAGGAGTTGGGAGGGTGGTGGAGGGGTTGGGAGGGTGGTGGAAGGTGGTGGTGGTGGAGGAGTTGGGAGGGTGGTGGAGGGGTCTGCAGGGTGGTGGAGGAGTTGGGAGGGTGGTGGAGGGGTTGGGAGGGTGGTGGAGGGGTTGGGAGGGTGGTGGAGGGGTTGGAAGGGTGGTGGAGGGGTTGGGAGGATGGTGGAGGGGTTGGGAGGGTAGGGGAGGGTGGTGGAGGGGTTGGGAGGGTGGTGGAAGGTGGTGGTGGTGGAGGGGTTGGGAGGGTGGTGGAGGGGTCTGTAGGGTGGTGGAGGAGTTGGGAGGGTGGTGGAGGGGTTGGGAGGGGTTGGAAGGGTGGTGGAGGGGTTGGGAGGGGTTGGTGGAGGATAGTGGAGGGGTTGGGAGGGTGGTGGTGGGGTTGGAAGGGTGGTGGAGGGTGGTGGAGGGGTTGGGAGGGTGGTGGTGGGGTTGGAAGGGTGGTGGAGGGTGGTGGAGGGGTTGGGAGGGTGGTGGAGGGGTTGGAGGGTTGGTGGAGGGGTTGGGAGGGTGGTGGAGGGGTTGGGTTGGTGGAGGGTAGTGGAGGGGTTGGGAGGGTGGTGGAGGGGTTGGAGGGTTGGTGGAGGGTGGTGGAGGGGTTGGGAGGGTGGTGGAGGGGTTGGTGGAGGGTGGTGGAGGGGTTGGGAGGGGGGCTGGAGGGGTTGGGAGGGTGCTGGAGGGGTTGGGAGGGGGGTTGGAGGGGTTGGGAGGGTGCTGGAGGGTGGTGGAGGGGTTGGGAGGGGGGCTGGAGGGGTTGGGAGGGTGGTGGAGGGGTTGGGAGGGTGCTGGAGGGTGGTGGAGGGGTTGGGAGGGGGCTGGAGGGTGGTGGAGGGTGGTGGAGGGGGCCGGAGGGTGGTGGAGGGTGGTGGAGGGGGCCGGAGGGTGGTGGAGGGGGCTGGAGGATGATGGAGGTAGCAGGAAGGAGCTAGAGGGAGTGCCAGGCCTGGCCAAGTGCACCATGTTACGTACTCCTAGCAGAATACGTATATAAATTTAAAATAAATTTTATTTTATTTTATCATTGCATGTATATGTACACACATTGTGTTTTTGGGTAAATTGAAATTGAAATTGAAATTGAAATAAGTTTATTGAGGTAAAATACACACAAAGGGATGAGGTAGCTCGAGCTATTCTCACCCCATTCAGTACAACGTGTTAATATATACATAGACACACATCACAAATAAACATATTACCAAACATTCTGAGAGGTAAAAATATACATTTCCTCCCTCACAAGTAGTATGGTATCAGACGTACACACAAATACTTTTATGACCTAGGTATACTGTATAGACAATTTGCAAGACACCTGCAGATAATTCAACAAAATATTACAATCTTGGTGCAAAATTCTTATATCTCTCAAGAATATCATCAACCTTTCCGTTGTGACACATCCAGGCTATTTGTTCCGGAACAGTCCTTATCTCAGTGTTTCTATATACATTAATCAACGGACAATCAAGAATATAATGGGCAAGGGTGTGAGACCTTAACATACCACATAGTTTACACTTCGTGTCATTACCATGAACATCTATCCCATATTCCCAGTAATATTTGTACCCAAGCCTGAGCCGCATGTACACAGAGTCACTCCAAGCATTTCTCCTTTTACCATAAGTGAAATGGGTGTTTTGACTCACATACATGTAGTGTTGCATGGTTTGACTTCTCTCATACATTATCTCTCTCCTCTCCACTCCCGCCTGTGCCTGAATATTTCTGATTTTGCTTCTTATTTGTCTCATTGTGAATTCACATTCAATGTCAACTTGTGGTTTTGATGTGGCACGTTTGGCCAAGTCATCCGCCACCTCCAGTGGGTAGCCATTATGCAGTCTCAATTTAAGGGGCGTAGTCAGGAGGTTTTTACATCCCTACCTGACGCTCATAGTTTTGATTACGAATTTGTAAAGAAAAGCATCTTAAATGCTTATCAATTAAATCCAGAGGCACACAGGCAAAAGTTTAGAAATCTAAGGAGGACAAGTGATCAGACAATAGCAGATTTTACTCGTCAGAAGACGAATTTTTGTAACAGATGGTTAAAGTCACTTTCAGTCACTGATTTTGATGCTTTAAAGAATCTTCTTATAATGGAAGAAGTATTGTCATGTCTCCCAGACCAGTTGTCTACTTTTATGGCAGAACAAAAGAATGTAACAGACATTTATGAGCTGTCAAAGCTCACGGATGAGCATGAGTTGTTGACTAAGGCCCAGTTTACGGCCACTTCACCTAAGTCTAGTCGTAGAGTAAATTATAATGCTCACCGAACTCCTTATCAAAATCCATCCCGTCCTAGTACTCCAGTTACTCCCATGAGCTCTTCTCTTACAAAACCTAACCCTGCTACTTCATTGTCAGGAATGTCAAATAATAATAAGGTTATTTCTAAACCTACAGTTGGTTCTACCAGTGTGTCCACTGTAAGGTCCTGTTCCCATTGTAAGAGAAAAGGCCATGGAATTCATTCATGTTATATATTGCACCCTGAGTTACGACCAACTGGTCTCATTTATTGTAGAGGTGTGCAAAATAAACTTACTAATAAACATGTAACTGTAAACCCCAATTGGGTGAAACAGTATTCACCATATATGTCTTCAGGTGAAGTTTTGTGTATTAATGGGAAGTGGAAGCCAGTGGTTATTCTTCGTGATACAGGTGCTTCCCAAACCATAATTTCATCCAGTATTCTTTCTGATGTTGAAAAGAGAGATACTGGAAAGTTTGTTGTTCTTCAGAGTGTTGCAGGATGTAAAACTGTACCTCTAATAGACATTAATTTCAGATCCACCATTACACCAAGTTTATGCACTGTGGGTGTTAGTACACAGTTGCCCATCCCAGGTGTGGATGTTATATTGGGTAATGATGTGGCCATAAATCATGTTGTGGGTGAGAATGATCCCCGTTTGTGTAAACAGCCAGTTGCAGACCATGTTTATTCTGCCTGTGCTGAAGTTAGTTCTATGAATGAACCTGTTGTTGAAGATGGTTTTGTCCATTCTACCTGTGCTGATGTCAGTACTATTATAAATCCAGTTGTCAGTTCTGATGTTGTTACTCAAGCATTTGTTCCAGTAATCAGTACCCCTTCAGTGGAGAAGTGGGATGTGGTTGTTCCAGATTCCTGTGTGGCCGATTTAGTTGTTGAGAGTAAGCCTGATACTATGACTCTGCTTTATTCCAATAAATTGGGAAAGGATGTCCATGTACCATTGTCTTGCCCGCTCACTACGAACGTTGTGCCAGGAGTTGAGAGAAACTTAAAAGCCACGACTCTGTATTCCAGCCAAGTGAATGGTTTAGGACAAGATGTTGGGTTGGCAGAAGTATTCCCGCTCACTCCAAGTTTCGAATCAGTTGTCGAGAGTAAGTCCGTTGTAGAGGCCCCGCCTCACCCTAGTCAAGGTGATAAAATAGGGGAGGAGGTCAAACTACCTGTTACTTGCCCGCTCGCTTCAGATTCCCTTCATTTATGTGCATTGAGTAGAACTGACCCTAAGATTTCAGAGAGAAGCAAGGAGACAGTCTGTACTGTAGATCCAGTTTTGGAGAGTGTGGGAAAGCAGCCAGAGGATCAGCTTCTGTTGAGTAGATGGAGACCCATTGAGCCTCCCTCTTCAGTTGTCTGTGAGGATGTGACCCAGCTTGGTAGTGATATTATTGATTGTGAGCAGACAGTACTCCAAGCAGCTCCAGAAGTCATGGGAGGAAATTTTGGTAAAATCATTAAGAGTGGTAAAGTAGCATTTGGATCTAAGTTGCAGAGTTGTGATTCTTATTCTATGTGGAGTAAGTATTTCTCATTGTGTACATTGAGTCAGAGTGTGTGTAGGATGTTGAAATCTACTTTTATTCTGCAGGAGCCATTTTCTTGTGAAGTAATGGACTGTGGGACATCTTTGTCAAGCCTTGTGGTTGAGCAGAGAGAGTTTACTCAAGTAGGTTGTGCATCCAGTTCTGAGGAAGTGGTGAGTTATGCTAGAGCAGTGTCTCTATATTCAGATCCCGTAAAATTTGATGCACGAGTGATAAAAGTGTATGTTCCACTCAAGTGTGGTGTTGACTTTCAGAGTCATATTGGAGTTGACTTTCAGAGTCATATTGTGGGTGAAGGATTAAATCATACTGGGGAGCAGATGTTTGAGGCTCCAGGTGTGAAATTCAAGTTGGGGGATAAGGTTATCCTACCTAGAGTTAATCATTATGAAGGGTTACAGATTATCCTTCGGTGTTTCCCAGGTAATCTGCTGTTCATCTTCAAGATGTTAAGACCCTTAAACCTCTTGGTTGATTGGTTGTCATCAGACGTAAATCACTTGGGAAGTGATGGAGAGGGTTGTAAAGTTTTCGGCATGTTTTATTTAGTCTTTTGGCAGACTAGACGGTTGATGAAAGTGTGTGTTGTGTTCAAGTTCACCATCAGAGGGTGTGAACTTGTCTTGAGAGTTATGATTGAGATATGGTGCCTAGGCATATGCCTGTTTTCTTTCACTGATCGTTATGACAGAGTTATGAGGAAATTGATTTCTGTGTTCCTTATGGATCACCTGAGTCAGTTCGATCAGGTAGTCTTTGCACTAATCTTGGGTTGTATTTCTTGGTTTGAAGGTCAAAGTTTTGCTAAGTCGGTGTCTTGTGTTTCGGAAGGTTCTATGAATGGGAAAGTTTTATGCATAATTGTGAGATTTAATGCTAATTTCTCTAATTTTAGTTTACATTGGGCGAGAGTATGTGTTCCACAGAGGATCAAGAGTGATGAGCAGATGTCTGTGTCAGAGCATACCCAGGAGAAGTCCCAAATCTACTCAACATCCAGTCAGCTTCAGTTAAGCAGTTCAGCTCCAGAAAAAGGGAGTAATGGAAAATGGAGTCTGTCTTGGAAAAATTCACCATGTGGAAAAGGATTCACATGGAAAAATGAAACTGATCTTGGAGAAATAGTAGAAACATATGAACAGCTAAATTGCCGTGATAACTGTGTGAAAGCAGCTACCTTTATTGACAATTCTATTCATGCTACTAATGATACTGTTGTAGATAGGAGTGTGAAATATGATCTGAAACAAAGTGAAATAAATGAGATAGTACCCTGGAGAGATAAATTTGCATACTCCAGTGACACATATGTAGAACATAGTTATAAGACTGAAATTTCTGAGTTTCCTGTAAAACTATATTTGGAGTGTTTTCATTTTTGTCCAGAAATGTGTTCTTATTACTTTTACATGTTTGGTGTAATTAATACCATAAATCTCAAGTGTCATACATTTTACTTTGAAAAAATGCCATTGATCTTCAATCAATTGCATTTTTTTTTCTTGGAGGTGGAAGTGTTACGTACTCCTAGCAGAATACGTACATAAATTTAAAATAAATTTTATTTTATTTTATCATTGCATGTATATGTACACACATTGTGTTTTTGGGTAAATTGTCGTATGGTGTGGCAGCGTTAGTGGAGACAGGAGCGCGGTTGCCTTTGCACACGTCTATTACCTGATTGATACGGGAAAGCTGGACCTGTTCAGTTTGGAAGTTCCAGATGTCACTTTTATTTAGTTAGGAAATTGTTTATATACTGTAATTAAACAGGTGGCATTGTACTTATATATTTTGTAAGTAACTATTATCTGTAAATTGCATTCTTGTGTGTTTTGAGAACAAGTGGTTGTTCAATTAGTTTAAAATATTAAAAAGTCCTTAGTTTCCATCCCTCATCCTGGGATGAGGCAGACGGGAGGTGAGAATGTGGGTGGCGACAGAGCGAGAGTTCAGTAGCTTCGGGGAACCAGGAGGAGTAACATGTGGGAGAAGTCTGTTATTTCTTGTTGTGCCATATTTACTAGTATATATTACGTGAAATGACAATACTTTCATTTATACTATAAGTTAACTTAACCATCTGTGTTTTTATATTATACTGTCTTGAATATATATCTATATAATATTTTGTATCTATTCTTCAGTCCTAAAGGAAGAGTTTATTTATGTGCTCATTACTTATCAAGGGGTTATACTGGTGACGCGCTTTAGAGAGCAGCAGTGGTATCCCTAGACGTAATTAAAGCTTGGCTGCTGTAGGGTCACGAGCCGTAACGAACGATAGGTAACACACCACAACTTTACTTGTGAACCTGCTGGTGAAAAACACACAAAGTTGCTCACACTGGCGATATTAACATTTTAAAGTGGATTCAGCAAACAGCGCCGGGCCGAGCAAAATATTTTGCCTTACATGACAAACAATGTTTCCCATCTACCAAAGCGTGTTTACCACCGATGTTTGCCTATAACATGGCCAAAAGTCCGGGGCAAAAATGATGCCAATCTGCAAGTCCAACAGGGAGAACTTATCAAAGTGGTGCCCACCTCTCAATAAAAGATGGTGCCAGGCCTGGCACTGTTTGTGTGTGTCGTCGTGCCATCATTGCGTCCCGGATTAATATACTAATATTATCACATTATACTGGCGCTATGTGGGTGCCAACGACCGTTAAGCAGTATTAGACTATTCAACCCCCGAGCACTAGTTGGAGCCTTGTTACTCTACACTTCTCAGTGACTGTACAAGCTGGTAGGCCTGGACGTTACCTTACTACAACCACCGTCTCTAGAGTCCTCTATAACTTACAACAATTGTCAAATGAAACAATAAAGGGACCCCACCTCCACCACGTTACGCGGTAATTGGTTCCATAAATCAACAACCCTGTTACGAAACCTGTATTTACCCAGGTCTTTCCAAAGTCTAAACTAATCCAGTTATACCCTGGACATTACCAGGGTATAAGTGTCAGCCTCTTGTTGTCTGTTTGTGAGTTTAGAAGGGATCCTTCCTGTGGGAAGAAGAGTTAACTTAATACAAAGCTCATTCACTGCGATATTTGTCCTGATCTAATCTGTTACTTCCACTAGCAGTGACGCCGTCAGTGACCCCACTGGTAATGAGCCCCTCAGACTGTTACTCACCGCCACTACCAAGAATGACACTGTCAGACTGAACAAATCCACAAGGTGATTAAGGCGCGTCTGGGATACTCTCGGACGAAGGTACCAACCCTCATCACGGTCCTTGTGGATTTGTTCACATGATGCATCACGCTATTGTGATTTGTGTGTGTATTGTCAGCCTGTTATTGCAACTTGCAGCTATATTCATGCTCGTTCTTGTCCTTCTATGGACGTTTCACCTTCAAGTATTACAACTAATATACTGAGTGATTGTTGCGTTTCGCAAATGTTTCCACATTCTGCTTCTCCTCCAATTTCTATGCTGTATATTTATCGATGAAATATACTAAATATATTTCTGTAATACACAGGGTCTCGCTGTTTAATGTATTCTGAATTTTGTTTCGAGACGAAGACTATTAATATTACAGCTCACCTCGGGAAATAAATAATTCTGGAATTCAATACCAGAGTCGAGTTACATTTATACAATTTCTCACACTCATTTGCTTAGAAATTAGTAAATGTTAAGTTCAAAGGAGAGACGCAGCACGCAGTGATTGCTAGTGTGTTAATTATGCCTTTATGAAGGGTTCCTATTTATGTGGTACTGCTCCTCTTTATCAGTGTCCTGTTGATGCTGCCTCTAGTGTGGTCCCAGGATGCTGCCTCTAGTGTGGTCCCAGGATGCTGCCTCTTGTGTGTTCCCAGGATGCTGCCTCTAGTGTGGTCCCAGGATGCTGCCTCTAGTGCGTGCCCAGGATGCTGCCTCTTGTGTGTTCCCAGGATGCTGCCTCTAGTGTGTTCCCAGGAGCTGCCTCTTGTGTGTTCCCAGGATGCTGCCTCTAGTGTGGTCCCAAGATGCTGCCTCTAGTGTGGTCCCAGGATGCTGCCTCTAGTGTGGTCCCAGTATGCTGCCTCTAGTGTGTTCCCAGGATGCTGCCTCTAGTGTGTTCCCAGGATGCTGCCTCTTGTGTGTTCCCAGGATGCTGCCTCTAGTGTGTTCCCAGGATGCTGCCTCTAGTGTGTTCCCAGGATGCTGCCTCTTGTGTGTTCCCAGGATGCTGCCTCTAGCGTGTTCCCAGGATGCTGCCTCTAGTGTGTTCCCAGGATGCTGCCTCTAGTGTGTTCCCAGGATGCTGCCTCTAGTGTGTTCCCAGGATGCTGGGGTGGGGCGTGGCTTGGGGAGGCTGGGATGGGGCGGGGCTTGGGGAGGCTGGGATGGGGCGGGGCTTGGGGAGGCTGGGATGGGGCGGGGCTTGGGGAGGCTGGGATGGGGCGGGGCTTGGGGAGGCTGGGATGGGGCGGGGCTTGGGGAGGCTGGGATGGGGCGGGGCTTGGGGAGGCTGGGATGAGGCGGGGCTTGGGGATGCTGGGGTGGGGCAGGGCTTGGGGATGCTGGGGCGGGGCGGGGTTGGGGATGCTGGGGTGGGGCGGGGCTTGGGGATGCTGGGGTGGGGCGGGGCTTGGGGATGCTGGGGTGGGGCGGGGCTTGGGGATGCTGGGGTGGGCGGGGCTTGGGGATGCTGGGGTGGGGCGGGGTTGGGGATGCTGGGGTGGGGCGGGGCTTGGGGATGCTGGGGTGGGGCGGGGCTTGGGGATGCTGGGGTGGGGCGGGGCTTGGGGATGCTGGGGTGGGCGTGGCTTGGGGATGCTGGGGTGGGGCGGGGCTTGGGGATGCTGGGGTGGGGCGGGGCTTGGGGATGCTGGTGTGGGGCCGGGCTTGGGGATGCTGGGGTGGGGCGGGGCTTGGGGATGCTGGGGTGGGGCGGGGCTTGGGGATGCTGGGGTGGGGCGGGGCTTGGGGATGCTGGGGTGGGGCGGGGCTTGGGGATGCTGGGGTGGGGCGGGGCTTGGGGATGCTGGGGTGGGGCGGGGCTTGGGGATGCTGGGGTGGGGCGGGGCTTGGGGATGCTGGGGTGGGGCGGGGCTTGGGGATGCTGGGGTAGGGCGGGGTTGGGGATGCTGGGGTGGGGCGGGGCTGGGGATGCTGGTGTGGGCGGGGCTTGGGGATGCTGGGGTGGGGCGGGGCTTGGGGATGCTGGGGTGGGGCGGGGCTTGGGGATGCTGGAGTGGGGCGGGGCTTGGGGATGCTGGGGTGGGGCGTGGCTTGGGGATGCTGGGATGGGGCGGGGCTTGGGGATGCTGGGGTAGGGCGTGGCTTGGGGATGCTGGGATGGGGCGGGGCTTGGGGAGGCTGGGATGGGGCGGGGCTTGGGGAGGCTGGGATGGGGCGGGGCTTGGGGATGCTGGGGTGGGGCGGGGCTTGGGGATGCTGGGGTGGGGCGGGGTTGGGGATGCTGAGGTGGGGCGGGGCTTGGGGATGCTGGGGTGAGGCGGGGCTTGGGGATGCTGGGGTGGGCGGGGCTTGGGGATGCTGGGGTGGGGCGGGGTTGGGGATGCTGGGGTGGGCGTGGCTTGGGGATGCTGGGGTGGGGCGGGGCTTGGGGATGCTGGGGTGGGGCGGGGCTTGGGGATGCTGGTGTGGGGCCGGGCTTGGAGATGCTGGGTGGGGCGGGGCTTGGGGATGCTGGGGTGGGGCGGGGCTTGGGGATGCTGGGGTGGGGCGGGGCTTGGGGATGCTGGGGTGGGGCGGGGCTTGGGGATGCTGGTGTGGGGCGGGGCTTGGGGATGCTGGGGTGGGGCGGGGCTTGGGGATGCTGGGGTGGGGCGGGGCTTGGGGATGCTGGGGTGGGGCGGGGCTTGGAGATGCTGGGGTGGGGCGGGGCTTGGGGATGCTGGGGTGGGGCGGGGCTTGGGGATGCTGGGGTGGGGCGGGGCTTGGGGATGCTGGGGTGGGGCGGGCTTGGGGATGCTGGGGTAGGGCGGGGTTGGGGATGCTGGGGTGGGGCGGGGCTGGGGATGCTGGTGTGGGCGGGGCTTGGGGATGCTGGGGTGGGGCGGGGCTTGGGGATGCTGGGGTGGGGCGGGGCTTGGGGATGCTGGAGTGGGGCGGGGCTTAGGGATGCTGGGGTGGGGCGTGGCTTGGGGATGCTGGGATGGGGCGGGGCTTGGGGATGCTGGGGTGGGGCATGGCTTGGGGATGCTGGGATGGGGCGGGGCTTGGGGAGGCGGGATGGGGCGGGGCTTGGGGAGGCTGGGATGGGGCGGGGCTTGGGGATGCTGGGGTGGGGCGGGGTTGGGGATGCTGAGGTGGGGCGGGGCTTGGGGATGCTGGGGTGGGGCGGGGCTTGGGGATGCTGGGGTGGGCGGGGCTTGGGGATGCTGGGGTGGGGCGGGGTTGGGGATGCTGGGGTGGGCGTGGCTTGGGGATGCTGGGGTGGGGCGGGGTTTGGGGATGCTGGGGTGGGGCGGGGCTTGGGGATGCTGGTGTGGGGCCGGGCTTGGGGATGCTGGGGTGGGGCGGGGCTTGGGGATGCTGGGGTGGGGCGGGGCTTGGGGATGCTGGGGTGGGGCGGGGCTTGGGGATGCTGGGGTGGGGCGGGGCTTGGGGATGCTGGGGTGGGGCGGGGCTTGGGGATGCTGGGGTTTGGCGGGGCTTGGGGATGCTTGGGTAGGGCGGGGCTTGGGGATGCTGGGTGGGGCGGGGCTTGGGGATGCTGGGGTGGGGTAGGCTTGGGGATGCTGGGGTGGGGAGGGGCTTGGGGATGCTGGGGTGGGGCGGGGCTTGGGGATGCTGGGGTGGGGCGGGGCTTGGGGATGCTGGGGTGGGGCGGGGCTTGGGGATGCTGGGGTGGGGCGGGGCTTGGGGATGCTGGGGTGGGGCGGGGCTTGGGGATGCTGGGGTGGGGCGGGCTTGGGGATGCTGGGGTAGGGCGGGGTTGGGGATGCTGGGGTGGGGCGGGGCTGGGGATGCTGGTGTGGGCGGGGCTTGGGGATGCTGGGGTGGGGCGGGGCTTGGGGATGCTGGGGTGGGGCGGGGTTGGGGATGCTGGGGTGGGGCGGGGCTTGGGGATGCTGGTGTGGGCGGGGCTTGGAGATGTTGGTGTGGGCGGGGCTTGGGGATGCTGGGGTGGGCGTGGCTTGGGGATGCTGGGATGGGGCGGAGTTGGGGATGCTGGTGTAGGGCGGGGTTGGGGATGCTGGGGTGGGGCGGGGTTGGGGATGCTGGGGTAGGGCGGGGTTGGGGATGCTGGGGTGGGGCGGGGCTGGGGATGCTGGTGTGGGCGGGGCTTGGGGATGCTGGGGTGGGGCGGGGCTTGGGGATGCTGGGGTGGGGCGTGGCTTGGGGATGCTGGGATGGGGCGGGGCTTGGGGAGGCTGGGATGGGGCGGGGCTTGGGGAGGCTGGGATGGGGCGGGGCTTGGGGATGCTGGGGTGGGGCGGGGCTTGGGGATGCTGGGGTGGGGCGGGGTTGGGGATGCTGAGGTGGGGCGGGGCTTGGGGATGCTGGGGTGGGGCGGGGCTTGGGGATGCTGGGGTGGGCGGGGCTTGGGGATGCTGGGGTGGGGCGGGGTTGGGGATGCTGGGGTGGGTGTGGCTTGGGGATGCTGGGGTGGGGCGGGGCTTGGGGATGCTGGGGTGGGGCGGGGCTTGGGGATGCTGGTGTGGGGCCGGGCTTGGGGATGCTGGGGTGGGGCGGGGCTTGGGGATGCTGGGGTGGGGCGGGGCTTGGGGATGCTGGGGTGGGGTGGGGCTTGGGGATGCTGGGGTGGGGCGGGGCTTGGGGATGCTGGGGTGGGGCGGGGCTTGGGGATGCTGGGATGGGGCGGGGCTTGGGGATGCTGTGGTAGGGCGGGGTTTGGGGATGCTGGAGTGGGGCGGGGCTTGGGGATGCTGGGGTGGGGTTGGGCTTGGGGATGCTGGGGTGGGGCGGGGCTTGGGGATGCTGGGGTGGGGCGGGGCTTGGGGATGCTGGGGTGGGGCGGGGCTTGGGGATGCTGGGGTGGGGCGGGGCTTGGGGATGCTGGGGTGGGGCGGGGCTTGGGGATGCTGGGGTGGGGCGGGGCTTGGGGATGCTGGGGTGGGCGGGGCTTGGGGATGCTGGGGTAGGGCGGGGTTGGGGATGCTGGGGTGGGGCGGGGTTGGGGATGCTGGGGTGGGCGGGGCTTGGGGATGCTGGTGTGGGCGGGGCTTGGAGATGTTGGTGTGGGCGGGGCTTGGGGATGCTGGGGTGGGCGTGGCTTGGGGATGCTGGGATGGGGCGGAGTTGGGGATGCTGGTGTAGGGCGGGGTTGGGGATGCTGGGGTGGGGCGGGGTTGGGGATGCTGGGGTGGGGCGGGGTTGGGGATGCTGGGGTGGGGCGGGGTTGGGGATGCTAAGGTGGGCGGGGTTGGGGATGCTAAGGTGGGCGGGGTTGGGGGTGCTGGGGTGGGGTGGGGTTGGGGATGCTGGGGTGGGGCGGGGTTGGGGATGCTAAGGTGGGCGGGGTTGGGGATGCTAAGGTGGGCGGGGTTGGGGGTGCTGGGGTGGGGTGGGGTTGGGAATATACGCTGAGGAATACACCGTTTCCTCCGTGTATAAACACCGGAACTTTACACTAATCTTGGACTATGTTAACGACTGGACTACACATGCTGATGTTACTCCCAACAAACCAGCAGACCACTGTGGTGCACGTTACTAGCACCTGAGGAGAGACTATGGGTCCCTGGGACAGTAGTTGAGGGGCTGGAGTAATATATTCTCATTAAATATTTATAAAAATCACTGAGATGGTAATTATATTATTAATATATCATTGAGTTTTTGGATAATTACTTTTGGCCAGAATACGTTGCCTTGAGTAAGAATAAGTAAATGACTTCAATTAGGCAGCTATTTTGAATTAATAATGAATCATTTATCCATCTTGAGTACCAAAGTTAAGCTGGTTTATGAGGTTTGTTGGTGGCCTGAAGCCTAGTGATAGACACAAGACTGTGATTAATGACAAGTTGCCACGCACATGGGAACACATATTTTGTATTCGTCTGTCTTGTATGATTTATGTTTATATAATTAATTTTGTAATTTGTAACTGGGGGAATATATGAATATTTATATATGTAACCAGGGGATTTATGTAACCAGGGATTATGTAGCCAGGGATTTATGTAACCAGGGATTATGTAACCAGGGGATTTATGTAACCAGGGATTATGTAGCCAGGGATTTATGTAACCAGGGATTATGTAACCAGGGGATTTATGTAACCAGGGATTATGTAGCCAGGGATTTATGTAACCAGGGACGCTAAGCCCCGAAACCATCTCAGGATAACCTCAAGATGGATCCTTATTATGGAAATAACTCATTATCATCAACATCATCACCATGATTGTTATCAAGCAAGAGGCGAGCAGTTTACCTTGGGGAAATGTTTCATTAGGCGCGGAAGAGGGAGTCGAACCCTTAATACTTGTAGCCGAGTCTGGAGGCTCCAGTCTCGGAACCTTTGGATTACACCCGAGAAGGTGCTCCTTGTCTACCCTCTTCTTTTCCTATTCTGAGTATCGTCGTGCGCGTTCTTGTTTGTGCCTGCAAGATGGTGCTTCAGCTTTTGGGCTCCGTCTTCCCAGCCATTGGTCGAGTAATGCAAGTTCTATCATATTTGTTTTTGTTGAGTATTCAGCAACTCGGAACAAAAGCTGCAAGTAGCACGGGCTATGGTGACCCCGTAGTGAACTTGCTGTCATATTTATGGTTTAGCTATATGTTATGCCTTTCTTTAGCAACAGAAGAATTTGATCACATTTGTATTGCTTTGTGTGTGTGTGTGTGTGTGTGTGTGTGTGTGTGTGTGTGTGTGTGTGTGTGTGTGTGTGTGTGTGTGTGTGTGTGTGTGTGTGTGTACTCACCAAATTCTACTCACTTAATTGTGCTTGCGGGGGTTGAGCTCTGGCTCTTTGGTCCCGCCTCTCAACCGTCAATCAACTGGCGTACAGGTTCCTGAGCTATTGGACTCTATCATATGTACACTTGAAACTGTGTATGGAGTCAGCCTCCACCACATCACTGCCTAATGCATTCCATTTGTCAACCACTCGATGTCGTGGTACACGGCTTCGTGTACTTGGGCTCCACAATCTCTGACTCCCTCTCTCTTGATACGGAGCTAAACAAACGCATCGGTAAGGCATCTACTACCATGTCCAGACTGACAAAGAGAGTGTGGATCAACAATAGGCTAACTGAGTATACTAAGATTCAGGTTTACAGAGCCTGTGTCCTGAGCACTCTCCTTTATGGCAGTGAGTCTTGGACACTCCGCGCCCGTCAGGAAAGACAGCTGAATGCCTACCACATGCGCTGCCTTAGACACATCTTGGACATCACCTGGCAGGACAAGGTGACAAACAACAACGTCTTGGGGAGAGCAAGAATCACTAGCATGTACACAATGCTGAAACAGAGACGAATGCGCTGGCTCGGGCACGTTGTGCGAATGGGCGACGGCAGGATCCCCAAGGATCTCCTGTACGGAGAGCTGAGGCAGGGAAAGCGTCCAACAGGTAAGCCCCAGCTACGGTACAAAGACGTATGCAAGAGGGACCTGAAAGCCATGGACGTCGATCTTGCTATATGGGAGACACTGGCTGCAGACCGTTCAGCCTGGAGGCAGTCTGTTCAACGAGGTCTCTCCAAGTTCGAGGAGTCACTTGCCAAGGAATCGGAGGCAAAGAGACAGAGAAGGAAAGCCGGTAGCCTGGAAGACAGACCAGAATCGGACTTCGTTTGTGCTCGGTGTGGGATGGACTGCCACTCACGGATTGGCCTCATCAGTCACACCAGACGCTGCACCAGGATTGACAACCAGGGCGCAACTCCATAGTCTCCCGAGACTGAAGGATGCCTACTACTGTCAACCAATCTGACACTAAAAAAGTTTTTTCTAATGTGTGTGTGTGTGTGTGTGTGTGTGTGTGTGTGTGTGTGTGTGTGTGTGTGTGTGTGTGTTCTCGTGATATTGGAATTCATTTAAACTGCTTCATTTTTTGCACATTCTCAATTTCAATTTACATTTTATCTCCTTATATTTCTTACTTTGGGCACTAAGTTTCCACCAGTATCTCTATGTTCGTGTAACAGTTAGTATTGATAATTTGTCCTTATCAACTTTATCAATTACTCAGAGAATTTTGTAGGCAGTTATCATGTCTACGCTAACTCTTCTGTCTTCCAGGAATGTGATATTTAAGTCCAGTCGCCTCTCCTCGTAACTCATACCTCTCGGCTCTGGGACTAGCCTGGTTATCTTGAGGTTATCTTGAGATGATTTCGGGGCTTTAGTGTCCCCGCGGCCCGGTCCTCAACCAGGCCTCCACCCCTAGGAAGCAGCCCGTGACAACTGACTAACACCCAGGTACCTATTTTACTGCTAGGTAACAGGGGCATAGGGTGAAAGAAACTCTACCCATTGTTTCTCGCCGGCGCCAGGGATCGAACCCGGGACCACAGGATCACAAGTCCAGCGTGCTGTTCGCTCGGCCGACCGGCTCCCGATCTGGTGGCAATACCTCGAAATTTTCTCTTAACTTCGTATTGTGTTTGATTTGATATGGACTTCATGCTGGGGCTGCATACTCCAAGATTGGTCTCACATATGTGGTATACAAAGTTCTGAATGATTCCTTACACAAGTTTTTAAAGGCCGTTCTTCTGTTGGCCAACCTGGCAAATGCTGCTGGTATCGTGTTTAATGTAGACTTCAGGAGACAGGTTCAGGGTGTACCTGAAGCTGTATTCCCTGTGTGTGTGTACTCACCTATTTGTGCCCGCAGGATCGAGCTCTAGTTCTTGGACCCTGCTTTCCTAGCCGTTGGTTGTCTAATGCAATGACTCCTGACCTGTTCCTTATCTTACCTGTTTTTAAAGTTATGAATGGAATTAGCTTCACACAATTTCTTTAATGTGAGTGTGCGTGTGTGTGCGCGCGCGCGCGCGCGTGTGTGTGTGTGTGTGTGTGTGTGTGTGTGTGTGTGTGTGTGTGTGTGTGTGTGTGTGTGTGTGTGTGTGTGTGTGTGTTTATCCCCCGTGTCCCTATAAGTCTTGTTTGTGAGACACCGTGCACACTGCTCTCCACAACAGCTGTGTGAGACACCGTGCACACTGCCCTCCACAACAGCTGTGTGAGACACCGTGCACACTGCTCTCCACAACAGCTGTGTGAGACACCGTGCACACTGCTCTCCACAACAGCTGTGTGAGACACCGTGCACACTGCTCTCCACAACAGCTGTGTGAGACACCGTGCACACTGCCCTCCACAACAGCTGTGTGAGACACCGTGCACACTGCTCTCCACAACAGCTGTGTGAGACACCGTGCACACTGCTCTCCACAACAGCTGTGTGAGACACCGTGCACACTGCCCTCCACAACAGCTGTGTGAGACACCGTGCACACTGCTCTCCACAACAGCTGTGTGAGACACCGTGCACACTGCCCTCCACAACAGCTGTGTGAGACACCGTGCACACTGCTCTCCACAACAGCTGTGTGAGACACCGTGCACACTGCTCTCCACAACAGCTGTGTGAGACACCGTGCACACTGCTCTCCACAACAGCTGTGTGAGACACCGTGCACACTGCTCTCCACAACAGCTGTGTGAGACACCGTGCACACTGCTCTCCACAACAGCTGTGTGAGACACCGTGCACACTGCTCTCCACAACAGCTGTGTGAGACACCCTGCACATAAACAAACGTCGCATTACAATTCTTCCAAGAATTAAGCCGCGAGGGATTCAACAGTTCGAATGTTGAATAAACACGGCGCCTTCTGGGCCTCGGATCAAGCCACTTTATAACAATTTTACAACTTTAAATTTTAAGTGGTTTTACCTAACCAGAAGTGTTGGAACCAGAGCAACTCGTCCAACCCATCAACATTGATGGTCGTTTGTTAAAGTTTATAACGAGAGAAAACTAGACCGAACACAATATCAATCATCAGCCAGATAATCAGAGAACGACCTTGTTACATATTATATTAGTATACATCTTATAATAATATTATATTATTATTTTGTATAATATAAAATACAAAAATATAATCGAATATGTTGTTAAAGATTCGCTACCTGGAACAAAAAGTCCCAAGCAGCACGGGCTATGGTGAGCCCGTAGTGTAATCGAATATAAATTAAGTCGCTATCTACAATCACTTGAGTCTTGCATTGACCATACAATCAATTACTGTTCCTTTCCCTAACTATTAATGGTAGGATAATTTATCATTCCTGTAGGTAAATGTGAATCAACAGCTGGTAATTAGTGTGGTGTTGACCCAGAAACCTGTCCATCACAATTGGAGCGAGAAGACTGAACCTTTTGTCTTGCCAGGTAATCTTCACAGAGCGTTACGGCTCGGCG
This sequence comes from Procambarus clarkii, assembly GCF_040958095.1. Classification (NCBI taxonomy): domain Eukaryota; kingdom Metazoa; phylum Arthropoda; class Malacostraca; order Decapoda; family Cambaridae; genus Procambarus; species Procambarus clarkii. Next base: position 15,441,350 of record NC_091202.1, on the reverse strand, counting down.
AAGTGTTACTTGTAAAGTAACAAGTAAACACTTGTTAAAGTGTTTTTTGTAAAGTAAAAAGTAAGCACTTGTTAAAGTGTTACTTGTACAGGCTGGGTAGGGAGGTGACCAGGGTAATAACTGGTGGATTGGTTGGGGTCGTTGGTTATCTTATGGTGAGGAGTGAGCCCGAGCCCAGGAACTGGAGTTTGTTTGGATATTGCGGGTCCAGGAGGCACTACGAAGATAACGGTAGATTTGTTTCCCTGGGGGGGGGGGGGAGTGGCGATGGGTTGGTGGATTAGTTAGTAAGTTGTTGAATAGTTGAATGGATAAATGATTAGTTTGATGGATAGCTGGTTGATGGAGTAGTTGGATGGAGGGCTGTGAGGCCGGGTAGTGAGCTGACTCGGTGATATTTATTGTAATTTTCGGTGGGTAGGTAGCTTGGTTGGGCGATTAAGATGATTACTTGTCCTAGTTGAGTGGTTATTTGGTTGAGTGGGTGATTGGTTGCTTCATTTGGTGGACTAGATGGTTGCTTAGAGGGTCGGTTGATTGGATGTGTTGGTGGCGTGCTTGATATAGAGAACTGTAAGATATTTGTTTAATTTCTTGTTTACAATGCTGATTGCTTGTAAAAGGGTTGGAACAATGAGAGAGAGAGAGAGAGAGAGAGAGAGAGAGAGAGAGAGAGAGAGAGAGAGAGAGAGAGAGAGAGAGAGAGAGAGAGAGAGAGAGAGAGAGAGAGAGAGAGAGAGAATGATTGCGAAACTAATTTCAAATTATCAGCAAAATTAAATAGTTTGCAGTTAGTCGTCATTTGCCATTTTTCTCTGTCAAGTGTTGACATTAAACATAATTTAAGTGAGAACTGCTTTTACTGATGCTGTCAAGAGCTCCTCTCAGACTCTTGGGCTACGCTGATGTTTCCCTCCGGTGATGCTGTCTAGATTTCCTCTCACACTTGTGTTATGCTTCTCTCCCCCTTCTCCAGCATCCTCTGTGATGCTGTCAAGATTCTCTTTTCTTATTGTGCTGCGAGATTTTCAATCACCTTATCTCTGTACCCATTTTCCCATCTTTCTTAAATCGTCTTTTTTGTTGTTGTCTTGTGTTCCCCATTTTATTAATTTTGTTCTGTATATGTACGCGTTCGAGTGTGTGTGTATTCGTGATTGGGTGGGGCAAGACTGGGATAATGTGTGTTTGTGCGGACTCAACGTGTGGGCTCAACGTTTGGGCACAACGTTTGGGTACAACGTTTAGGCTCAACGTTTGGGCCCAACGCGTGGGATCAACGTGTTGGCTCAACGTTTGGGTACAACGTTTGGGTACAAAGTTTGGGCTCAACGTTTGAGCTCAACGTGTGGGCTTAACGTTTGGGTACAACGTTTGGGCTCAACGTTTGGGCACAACTTTTGGGTACAACGTTTAGGCTCAACGTTTAGGCTCAACGTTTGGGTACAACGTTTGGGTACAAAGTTTGGGCTCAACGTTTGAGCTCAACGTGTGGGCTTAACGTTTGGGTACAACGTTTGGGCTCAACGTTTGGGCACAACGTTTGGGTACAACGTTTAGGCTCAACGTTTGGGCTCAACGTTTGGGCTCAACGTATGCTTGGATGACCAACTAAGCCTGTAAAGCTGTGTTGGCGGCATTTTGTTTTTTGAGAACACATTTTGGGGTCGGGTGCAAAGTGGTTTTAGGATGCCAGGAACGATGCGAATGAGGGAGCAGGCAAGGAGCATAAGAAGAAGGGAAGAGAGGAGAGGTGAGAGGGTGAGATGTTGACGACATAGAGAGATTGAGGAGGAGAGTTATCCCTATAAAGATTCTTGTTTCCTGAATGTACTGTTACGGGATCACCATAGCCCGTGCTCTTGGAACTTTCGTTCTGAGTAGCTGAATCTAAAAGCAACAACAACAACAGGTATGTGCTGCCTATTTGCACTTACATGCTGGCCATAAAGACTCTCCCATTTTGTCCAATATTGGCTTAAACAACTATTTTATTCCGTTAGAATTAGGACGTTTTATTACGTTTTGCATTATTTGGTTGACATTTCTTTTTTGTCAGTATATGTTAAAAGAAAAATTGCAGATCCAAGTCTTGAAGATCAATGATGAAATGTGATAATCTGTGTCATGTGTGAGCAGTCACGTGACTGAATGTAATTGGTTAAAATAGGCAAAAGGGTTCCGTTGCTAATCGGAGGGGAGTTTCGCTTCACTCAGGCAGCCAGGATTGGCTTCGTAGGGGTCCCCTTCCACCGCTAAGGAGTCTCTGGGGTTGCTGTGTTGTTTAGGGAAAGTTAGTTGACTAAGGCGCGTCTGGGATCATCTCTGACGTAGGTTCGAACCCTCATCACGGCCCATGTGGATTTGTTCATTTGATATAGCACGCTATTGTGATTTCTGTGTGTATTAGGAAGAGTGTTTCAGGGGTTTGAAGGCGTGTGAATCAGCTCGGCCATCACCGTTATGTCCACAATCTTGAAAAGGACTTCTTCGGTGATACAATCTACTGTGTCGCTGCATTTGAGATAAAGAGGAATTATGAAGAGTAACGGTACCACTCAGGTACGCTACACACACACACACACACACACACACACACACACACACACACACACACACACACACACACACACACACACACACACACAATTCACCACATTCAAGATTCTGAAGGGAAGTGATAGGGTAGATAAAGACAGTCTATTTAACACAAGGGGAACACGCACAAGGGGACACAGGTGGAAACTGAGTGCCCAAATGAGCCATAAAGATATTAGAAAGAACTTTTTTAGTGTCAGAGTGGTGGACAAATGGAATGCATAAGGAAGAGATGTGGTGGAGGCTGACTCCATACACAGTTTCAAGTGTAGATATGATAGAGCCCAATAGGCTCAGGAATCTGTACACCTGTTGATTGACGGTTGAGAGGCGGGACCAAAGAGCCAGAGCTCAACCCCCGCAAACACAACTAGGTGAGTACAACTAGGTGAGTACAACACACACAACACACACACACACACACACACACACACACACACACACACACACACACACACACACACACACACACACACACACACACACTCGCAAACTTACTATACTGTGAATGATATACGTAAATGATCTCCCAGAAAGGATTGACTCGTTCCTCTCGATGTTTGCTGATGATGCAAAAATTATGAAGAGGATGAGGATAGAGTAGGATAGTATGAGGCTACAAGATGACCTAGAGAAACTGAAGGAATGGTCCGACAAATGGCTACTAAAGTTCAACCGAAGTAAAAGTAAGGTAATGAAACTAGGAGGAGGAACTAGGAGGCCAGTCACTGGATGCCGAATGGGAGATGAAGTCCTTCACGAAACGTAAAGTATATCCCTCCCTGATATCAGAGAGAAAGATCTGGGAGATGATATCACGCCAAACCTGTCTCCTGAAGCCCACATCAAAAGAATAACATCAGCGGCCTGTGCAAGGCTGGCTAACATCAGAACTGCTTTCAGAAACCTGTATAAGGAATCCTTCAGAACGAATCCTTCAGAACCTTGTATACCTCATATGTAAGGCTAATCCTGGAGTATGCAGCCCCAGCATGGAGCCTGTATTTAGTCAAGCACAAGACGAAGCTGGAAAAAGTTCAGAGGTATGCCACTAGGCTAGTCCCAGAACTAAGAGGCATGACATATGAGGACTATGTGAACTGCACCTCACGTCGCTGGAAGACAGAAGAGCTAGGGGAGACATGATCACCACATACAAAATTCTCAGGGGAATTGACAGGGTGGACAAGGATGGATTATTTAACACGGGTGGCACACGCAAAAGAGGACACGGTGGAACCTGAGTATCCAAATGAGTCACAGAGACATTAGAAAGAACTTTTTCTGTGTATGAGTCGTTAGTAAATGGAATGCACTAGGAAGTGATGTGGTGGAGGGTGACTCCATACACAGTTTCAAATGTAGATATGACAGAGCCCAGTAGGCTCAGGAATCTGTACATCAGTTGATTGACGGTTCAGAGGCGGGACCAAAGAGCCAGAGCTCAACCCCCGCAAGCTCAATTAGGTGAGTACACACACACACACACACACACACACACACACACACACACACACACACACACACACACACACACACACACACACACACACACACACACACACACACCTAAATTGCTGCATAGCCACATCAGGAGAAAAACAACAGTAAAGGAACAGGTTATGAAATTAAGGTTAGGGGCAGAAGGATTCACTACAAACGACAAGGAAGTGTGTGAGGAACTGAATAAGAAATTCCAAGAGGTCTTCACCTTAGAGCAAGGAGAAATCCCAGAGATAAGAGAGGGAATAGCTAACCAGGAACCACTGGAAGAGTTTGAGATTACCAGCGGGGAAGTAAGGAAGTGTTTACTAGAATTGGATGTGACAAAGGCTATAGGCCCAGATGGAATCTCCCCTTGGATACTAAAGGAAGGAGCAGAAGAACTGTGCCTCCCGCTCTCCATGGTGTATAACAAATCACTGGCAACAGGGGAACTGCCAGAAATTTGGAAAGCAGCTAACGTAGTCCCGATATACAAGAAAGGGGATAGACAGGAGGCACTGAATTACAGGCCAGTGTCCCTAACCTGCATACCATGCAAGATGATGGAAAAGATTGTGCGAAGAAAGCTAGTGGAGCATCTGGAGCGAAAGAACTTTGTAACACAGCATCAACATGGATTCAGGGATGGCAGGTCCTGCCTCACAGGGTTACTTGAATTCTACGACCAGGCAACAAAAAATAAGGCAAGAAAGAGAAGGGTGGGCAGACAGCATATTTTTAGATTGTCAGAAAGCCTTTGACACAGTGCCACACAAGAGGCTAGTGAAAAAACTGGAGATGCAGGCTGGAGTGAAAGGGAAGGTACTCCGTTGGATACAGGAGTACCTAAGTAACAGGAGACAACGAGTCAGTGTGAGAGGTGAGGTCTCAGATTGGCGAGACGTTACGAGTGGAGTACCGCAGGGGTCAGTCCTTGGACCTATACTGTTTCTGATATATGTAAATGATCTTCCAGAGGGTATATAATCGTTTCTCTCAATGTTTGCCGATGATGCAAAAATTATGAGGAGGATTGAAACTGAGGACGATAGTAGGAGGCTACAAGATGACCTAGACAGACTGAGTGAATGGTCCAACAAATGGCTGTTGAAGTTCAACCCGAGTAAATGCAAAGTAATGAAACTAGGTGGTGGAAATAGGAGGCCAAACACAGGATACAGAATAGGAGATGAAGTACTTAATGAAACGAACAGAGAGAAAGATCTAAGAGTTGATATCACACCAAACCTGTCTCCTGAAGCCCACATAAAAAGAATAACGTCTGCGGCATATGCGAGGCGGGCTAACATCAGAACAGCGTTCAGGAACCTGTGTAAGGAATCATTCAGAATCTTGTACACCACATATGTAAGACCAATCCTGGAGTATGCGGCCCCAGCATAGAGCCCGTACCTTGTCAAGCACATGACGAAGCTGGAAAAAGTCCAAAGGTATGCCACTAGACTAGTCCCAGAACTAAGAGGCATGAGTTACGAGGAAAGGCTGCGGGAAATGCACCTTACGACACTAGAAGACAGAAGAGTAAGGGGAGACATGATCACAACCTACAAAATCCTCAGAGGAATCGACCGGGTAAACAAGGATAAACTATTCAACACTGGTGGGACGCGAACAAGGGGACACAGGTAGGAACTGAGTACCCACATGAGCCACAGAGACGTTAGAAGGAACTTTTTCAGTGTCAGAGTAGTTAACGGATGGAATGCATTAGGCAGTGATGTGGTGGAGGCTGACTCCATACACAGTTTTAAATGTAGATATGATAGAGCCCAGTAGGCTCAGGAATCTGTACACCAGTTGATTGACAGTTGAGAGGTGGGACCAAAGAGCCAAAGCTCAACCCCCGCAAGCACAAATAGGTGAGTACACACACACACACACACACACACACACACACACACACACACACACACACACACACACACACACACACACACACACACACACACACACATACACACACACACACACACACACACACACACACCCTCTGTCTCTCTTCCTCACCCCATTTCTCCCTCTCCTGTCTCTCCCTCCTCCCTCTCTCTCCCTCCTCCCTCTCTCTCTCCTTCCCTCCTCTCTCTCCCTCTCCTTCCCCCCCTCCCCCTCTCCTTTCTTCTCACTTCAGTGAGATGTTGGATTGCCCCCACCCATCCATAACACACACACACACGAACACACACACACACGCGAACACACAAACACACACACGCCCCTGTGTTTGTCTCTCTCTCATCCCTCTCACCCCTCTCTCTCACCCCACTCTCACCCTTCTCTTTCACCCCAAACTTACCCCTCTTTCCCACAAACTCTCTATCACTCTCTATCTCTCTCCCTCTCTTGCGCGCTCTCTCTCTCTCTCTCTTGCGCTCTCTCTCTCTCTTTCTCTCTCTCTCTCTTTCTCTCTCTCTCTCTTTCTCTCTCTCTCTCTCTCTCTCTCTCTCTCTCTCTCTCTCTCTCTCTCTCTCTCTCTCTCTCTCTCTCTCTCTCTCTCTCTCTCTCTCTATCTCTCTCTCTCTCTCTCCCCACCCCGCTCTGCCCTCCTGACAAATCCTATCATGGCACAACTAGGAACAGGGGCAAGCATGACAGCCAGAGGTAACAAGGGAACAGGGAAAAGTCAAGGTGAAGAAATGAAGGAAATGTTCACCCAGTTTCTGGAGGACATCAGGAGTGAGATGCAAGAAATTATGCTGGAAATGAAGAACGAAATAAGCAACCTGAAAAGAGAGCTGACAGTAGCAAAGGAAGAGATTAGAGCGCTCAAAGAGAATGGTATCGAGGATGAGACTCAGAAAATCATCCAGGGAGAAGGTGGTAATAGTATTTTGGAAGAGAATGCCACATTAAAAGCAACATTTGCAGAAAAGCTAAAAAAAAATAACTGAAGTAATGTCTGCAGTGATGGAGGTAGCCATGAAAGCAGCCACCTCACAGAAAGCGGAATGCTCCACTAGCCAGCTGCTGGAAAGGAAAAGATCAGTGGTTGCTGTGGGTATTAAAGGGCAAGAATGCTCCAATAGGACAGAGTGGAATGATAAGGACAAAGCGGCAGTGAATGAAATACTGAAGGCATTAGACATGGAAGGGACTGAGCATAGCATTGAGAAGGTTTTCAGGCTAGGCTGGTTTTCAAAGACTGAGACTGTGTGATAAAGATAGTGTTTGCAAACAAGAACACAAATGAGAAGATTCTAACAAGGAAGAGCTACCTGCAAAATGTGGGAGAATTAAAAAATGTATTCCTCCAGAGAGACATGATGAGGGAGGAGAGAGCCATGGTGGCAGAAGCAAGGAAGAGGCGCAGGGCGAGAGGGGAAACCCAGGAAATCACAGCTCCCAACACATCACCCCAGAGGTGAGGGGGGAACCCAAAACCAGCTACCCAGTAACACCAGCGGGGAGGGCAACCCCACCACCCTCCTCTGCATAGAAAACCCCCTTACCCCAAACCCTCCCTACCCCCACTCAAATGATCAGCCAAATCTCCCTCCCTCCCCACACCCAATCCCCACCCTTGAACCCCTCCCTTCCTGCCAAGTCCCCCCTCACCTCTTTTCCTTCCTGTCCTCCTCCTCCCCTTTAACCCCATACCCTCCCTGTCCGTCCCTCCTTCACTTGACCCCCCACCCCTCATCCCAGTATCCTCTGAGATCCTGTTATCCACCTCAAAGATCCTCACTCCCATGGAACAGCTTCCCCCACCAGCAGAACACTCACCAAGGAGGCGATTTGAGAAGGGACAGAAGAAAGTGAGCCTCAATGCAATGTACACTAACATAGATGGAATTACCAATAAAGCAAATGAGCTTGGAGAATGGGTACTATTATAGTGTGGGTTGGGTGTCGTTGTTGTTGTTGATCCTTCTTTCTGGATAACTCAACCCACAACTCGGTAGAGTGCTTATACCTCACTAGGAGATCACACTAAGCGCTTCTGGCTCTTGGAGAGGGGCTCAACGTCACATGTTTAGGGGATGCGGCTCCAACACTTAGCCTCGTTGTCACGTGCACACACCCCCACTCGAGCCGCTGTGACTCCCCACTCTCTCCTTATGTGATATTATCTCCTCAATCCCCTTTGACACTAATTTTCCATCCTACCCTGTCCACAGCAGTGGTCCTTGGTTCTTATTCTCTCTCTCTCTCTCCTTCTTTACTACTTCCTGGGAAGCCTCACTAGGACAAGGGCAAACACCAGCAAATTGGAATACATTTACTGGACAAAGCACATACACAATACATTCACACATATAATAATAATGAATCCTATACTCTATACTATTGCAATCAGGTTGCACTCCAACACCATCAGAACTCTATCATCAGCTTATCAAGTGGTATCCTATCTTCTGATTCACCGCCTGATACTATCTACCTCCTTAAGTAGATCAAGTCTTATACCACATTGTTGCACTATCAGCAAGAGATAGTACATGTATCTAAAACATGTACAAGGAAAATCAGCATTGAATGCAATAACATATATATATCAGTATAAATGTTCCTTGATATACAACAATGATCAATCAATCACTCTATCAGTCCTGGAACACATACATCTGTAGGTAATCCAGCCTACGACTGTAACTCTAAACTTCAGTATAAAACACTCCTTGACATAAGAATGCAAACAATCACTCACCTCTCACTGCGTCTTGCACGCTAATGACAACCAAACACTATCAACTCCTTACAAGTAATCCACCAGAACTTCCCTTCCACCTCTGGAAGTTCACTACCCTGATATCTTCGGGTTCTTCCGGGCTTAACTACTAGGATCCTCTGCAGCTCCTCCAGGCTGCTACCATGAAGTTTTCCTTGAGCAACTACGGTGCTTCACCCTTCTGCTAGGTTCCTCCACAGCTCTCTTGGCTGCTACACTATGAAGTTCCCTCAAGCAACTATGGTGCTTCACTACCTCTACAGAAGCACCTGACACTCCTCTTCACTGCTTCTCCTCACAGCTCGAGGTCCTCTGCTCCACTACCTTGGAGTCTCATCAACTACTCCCTCTGTGCTGGCTTCGAAGTTCTCAGCAACTTCTTCCCCAAAGACAAACCACAGATTGCCTAGTCGAGGGCGCTCTCCCTCTGACGGCGTCTGATCAGGGCGCTTCCACAGCCCACGAAAATGTCTCTGGGCGGCTTAATAATCTCTCCTCGCCGTCCAGGGCTTGAGACCACAACTTCCCAGCTCGATTCCACAGCTGGCAAGTCTGCACACTTCTTCCTCTCTTGGAAATATATCACTAGGGGTTCCTTCCGACAGGAGCTCAAACGGAGCACAGCTTTTCCCTGCGATGTCTGGCCTCAAGTGAGGTCAAAGCCCTCGAGAAGCGAGCCTCACGCCTCCAGCAAAATATCCACATCTCCTAACCAGTCATTTATCTATTTTCTTATTAACTGCCCATAATCTCAAATTGTTATTTAAATCCAACCAACTATTTTACATATGTGTTATCACCTCTATATTTCTTAGACCTTCTGGTTTGGTCAGGCTTGCTGAATAACTCTCAAGGGGAGAGATTAGTTTATCCTGTAGGCTGGGATCATAACAGTACTAGAGGAAAACCCAGACATAATAGCTCTCACAGAAACAAAGCTAACGAAAACCATAACAAATGCTGTGTTCTCACAGGAATATTATGTTATGAGGAAAGAGAAGGAAGGAAGAGGTGGTGGTGGTGTAGCTCTGCTGGTAAGAAAAGGCTGGGATTTTGAGGAGATGGTTGTTCACGGCTGTGAAGGTTTCAGTGACTACATAACAGGTACCATAACAACTGGAGGGCAAAAAATTATAGTCGTAGTCATATATAATCCACCACCAAATGACAGAAGACCCAGACACGAATATAATAGAAACAACATGGCCACCATTAACATAATAGAGAGAGCAGCTTCTGTTGCTAGCAGGAATGGATCTGGACTACTAATTATGGGAGACTTCAACCATGGGAAGATAGATTGGGAGAACATAGACCCGCATGGAGGACCAGAAACATGGAGAGCTAAGCTGCTGGACTTGGTAACAAGAAACTTTCTAAGCCAGCACATCAAGGAACCAACAAGAATGAGAGCAGAAGATGAACCAGCAGTTTCTTGATTTGATATTTACCCTAAGTGAGTGGGATATAAGGGAAGTTAAGATGGAAGCACCCTTGGGAATGAGTGATCACAGTGTATTAAACTTTGAGTTCCTGGTAGAGCTAGGAATTATCTCCCCAAAAAAAGAAGTAGGAAACAAAAGGCTGGCATACCGAAAGGGGAATTATGAAGAGATGAGAAGTTTCCTAAGGAAATACCGTGAGACACAGACCTCAGAGATAAGTCTGTACAAGATATGATGGACTTTGTTACCCAAAAGGGTCAGGAGGCAGTAAACAGGTTCATCACGGCCCAAAGGGAAAAATCCGAGAAGCAACAGAAGTATCCATGGTATAATAGGGCATGTATAGAAGCAAAAAAACTGAACAAAAGGGCGTGGAGGAACTTCCGGAATAACAGAACACCAGAAAGCAGAAAGAGAGAGATTCCCAGAGAACCAGGAATGAGTATGTCAGGGTGAGAAGAGAAGCAGAAAAAAGTTATGAGAATGATATAGGAAACAAAGTCAAGACCAAACCAAAGCTATTCCACATTAACATTAGAAGGAAAACAACAGTGAAAGAAGAGGTATTGAAACTTAGAACAGGTGAGGACAGGTATACAGAGAATGACAATGAGGTGTTTGAAGAACTCAACAAGAGGTTCCAAAAGGTCTTCACAAAAGAACAAAATGAGGTCACTGTGCTAAGAGAAAGGGAAGTAAACCAGGCGGCCTTGGAAGGGTTAGAAATTACGAGTGAGGAGGTCAAGAGACACCTACTGGATCTGGATGTTAGAAAGGCTATTGGTCCAGACGGGATCTCGCCATGGATACTGAAAGAGTGTGCAGAGGCACTTTGCTTGCCACTCTCCATAGTGCATAGTAGGTCACTGGAGATGGAAGACTTACCAGAAATATGGAAGATGGCGAATGTGGTCCCAATATACAAAAAAGGGTGACAGGCAAGAGGCACTGAACTACAGGCCAGTGTCCTTGACTTGTATACCATGCAATGTGATGTAGAAGATCGTGTGAAAAAACCTAGTAACACATCTGGAGAGAAGGGACTTCGTGACAAATCGCCAACATGGGTTCAGGGAGGGTAAATCTTGCCTGACTGGCATAATAGAATTCTACGATCAGGTGACAAATATTAAGCAAGAAAGAGAGGGCTGGGCGGACTGCATTTTCTTGGATTGTCGGAAAGCCTTTAACACAGTACCGCATAAGAGGCTGGTACATAAACTGGAGAGACAGGCAGGTGTAGCTGGTAGGGTGCTCCAGTGGATAAGGGAGTACCTGAGCAATAGGAAGCAGAGAGTTACGGTGAGGGGTGAGACCTCAGAATAGCGTGAAGTCACCAGTGGAGTTCCACAGGGCTCTGTACTCGATCCTATCTTGTTTCTGATATATGTAAATGATCTCCCGGAGGGTATAGATTCATTTCTCTCAATGTTTGCGGACGATGCCAAAATTATGAGAAGGATTAAGACAGAGGAGGACTGCTTGAGGCTTCAAGAAGACCAAGACAAGCTGAAGGAATGGTCAAACAAATGGTTGTTAGAATTTAACCCAAGCAAAAGTGTTGTAATGAAGATAGGTGTAGGGAGCAGGGGGCCAGATAAATGGTACTATCTGTGAGATGAAATACTTCACGAGTCATTGAAAGAAAAAGACTTGGGGGTTGATATCACGCCAGACCTGTCTCCTGCAGCCCATATCAAGAGGATAACATCAGCGGCATATGCCAGGCTGGCCAACATAAGAACGGCATTCAGAAACTTGTGTAAGGAATCATTAAGAACTTTGTATACCACATATGTTAGGCCAATCCTGGAGTATGCAGCCCCAGCATGGAATCCATATCTAGTCAAGGATAAGACCAAACTGGAAAAGGTTCAAAGGTTTGCCACCAGACTAGTACCCGAGCTGAGACTACGGGAATTAAACCTCTCTTCGGTGGAAGACAGAAGAGTTAGGGGGGACATGATCACCACTTTCAAGATTCTCAAGGGAATTGATAGGGTAGATAAAAACAGGTTATTTAACACAAGGGGCACACGCACAAGGGGACACAGGTGGAAACTGAGTGCCCAAATGAGCCACAGAGATATTAAAAGGAACTTTTATAGTGTCAGAGTGGTTGACAAATGGAATGCATAAGGAAGTGATGTGGTGGAGGCTAACACCATACACAGTTTCAAATGTAGATATGATAGAGCCCAATAGGCTCAGGAATCTGTACACCTGTTGATTGACAGTTGAGAGGCGGAACCAAAGAGCCAGAGCTCAACCCCCGCAAGCACAATTAGGTGAGTACAATTAGGTGATTAGGTGAGTACACACACGCACTCTCCCAGGTACCTATTTACTGCTAAGGGACCCGAGGAAACAGGCGAACCAAACAGCCAATTTGTTTCTGCCTCGACCGGAAGTCGAACCCGGGCTTGTAAACTGCGATTCCAGAGCGTGCACTAGAAGGGGTACCCGGCAGCTCCCGGGTCTCTCCTCCCTCCTCTATACCCTGTAATCTATCTTCACATATTCCCCACCTCTTTTTTTTCTGCCCATTTCCTCCCCCCTCTCCACCTTTCGCCCTCTCTCCTTCCTTACTCACCTCTCTCACCTCTCCTCCCCTTCTCTCACCTCTTCTCGCCCCCTTTCTCCCCACTCCTCCGACTCCTTCCCCCTCTCCCCCGACTCCTTCCCCGGCTTCTTAATCTCTCTTGCCAGTTCCACAATGAACTCACTTCATCGTTTTCGAGAAAACTATGAAAATACGGCTTTATTAAGCAGCAAAATTTCATAAAAAAAAAATGCTCGATTTTAGTTCAGACTTCTAAAATTTCGCAGGGGAGGGGGATGCTTAAGATGCAAATACATCTTAACGCATGACATTTGGGCCGACCGGATTGATCTCTGAGACTCGTATACCATCGCCTCTTGTTTCATGGGTGAATGTCGGGTGAGGCTAGCCTCTAGCGTCTGTCCTCCAACATTGGGCAGACAGGCAGAAACTTCCTGATAGATATAGATAGATAAGTTGCTAGCTAAAAGAATAACACGTACATCAAGTCAATGGTGATGCACAATAAATTTTCCTCGTTCAACAAATTTAAATTTAGAATGTATAAATCTGTCAGAGGAGTGGTGTAACTGGGGTGTGCCTCACGCTCTGCCAGGAAGGGTGTGTAGGGTAGCTAGGGTGTGCTTCCCTCACCCCAGCTGCACCCAGGGTGAGGGCTTCCTTGTCACTCTCACCTCTGGGAAGTGAGGGCTGCAGCGGGAGCGTTCTTCTCGCTTTATGTGCCGCCAGGGTTGAGTGGGATGAGCTTCGCGTAGTGTGCTTCACTCCCGGGTAGATCTGGGAGGCAGGTTGAGTGTCCTGCCACTCAACCTGGTCCTGCAGGCAGCCTGGTCGTGCCAGGCTGGTCGTGCCAGGCTGGTCGTGCTAGGCTGGTCGTGCCCGTCACACTTGCAGTGTGGGGCCTCTGACTGTGGATGGAATCCATTAGTTAGACTCTCGATGAAAAATATATTGTACTGCTGGCAAGGATAATCCCGTGTGTACTCACCTATTTGTACTCACCTATTTGTCTGTAGGATCGAGCATTGACTCCTATATCCCGCCTTTCGAGCATCGGTTGTTTACAGCAATGACTATGGTCCTATTTCCCTATCATACCTATTTTAAAAATTACGAATAATATTTGCTTCCATAACCTGTTCCTTAAGTGCATTCCATTTTCCCACTACTCTCACGCTAAAAGAAAACTTCCTAACATCCCTGTGACTCATCTGAGTTTCCAGCTTCCATCATCCATGTCCCCTCGTTCTGTTAGGGGTCTGTTAGTTCTGTGTGTGTGTGCGCGCGTGTTCGTGTGCGTAAGTGTGCGTGTGTGTGTGCGCGCGCGCGTGTGTGTGTGTGTGTGCGTGCATGCACGCACCTAGATGTGCTTGCAAGGTCGAACAAGGCTCCTAGCCCCACCTTCTGAACGTTCTTAGATAACTGCAATGACTCATTTCTAACGCTTTTATCATATTTACATTTACAACTTTGAATCGAATTAGCTTCAACGAATTTTAAGAGTCTAACCTGTTCCATTATTATCATCTCTAATACCAAACAAGTTCTTTCTGACGTCTATGGGACTCATTTGCGTCTCCAGTTTCCATCCATGACCCCTCGTTCTGCTGTTCCTAGCTTTGAACAATGGTACTTTGTCTGTCTTTGCAGCGTCCCTTCGGATCTTATATTATTATATGTCCCTCTATCTCTCCGTTCCTGCAGTGTGGTAAGGTTGTGTGTCTGTTCACCAATATGTATGGCCACTGTTCATACACTCAGGTTGTATGAGTATTGTTCAGACAGGGAAATTGTTATTGTAATGAGGGGGAAGCTCCGGTGCATACGGCTGGGGGTGTATAAACCCAGTCCATATTTTAGAGGTATTGTGTTAAATTCCCCTCAATAAAAATTTTTTGTAGCTGAATGTTTTTCATTTAGTGTATTCAATGCAATTTCTCGACTCCGCTAGTCAGGTCTGTGCACTCAGATTTAGTGCTTCAATAAATCGTCAGTTCTATTAAAATTTCTCGGTTCAGTAGGCCAGAAGGACCGACCACTCACCTACCTTTGATCAACAGACTAGGAGGCTCTTCCTCTCCTGCCTGGCATTCCTCAGCTCAGGTAAAGAAGATTTTTCATCCTGCTTCCTAGGCGAAGGAGGTTAGGCTCCATCCGCCTCCGGTCGGAAGACCTGGAGGACTTTCCTCTGTGATTCTTTGGTGCAATTGACCAGGAAGCCCTTTCACCATGCTGCCCACCTTCAGGGGACTAACATGCTGCCCACCTTCAGGGGACTAACATGCTGCCCACCTTCAGGGGACTAACATGCTGCCCACCTTCAGGGGACTAACATGCTGCCTACCATCAGGGGACTAACATGCTGCCCACCTTCAGGGGACTAACATACTGCCCACCTTCAGGGGACTAACATGCTGCCCACCTTCAGGGGACTAACATGCTGCCCACCTTCAGGGGACTAACATGCTGCCCACCTTCAGGGGACTAACATGCTGCCCACCTTCAGGGGACTAACATGCTGCCTACCATCAGGGGACTAACATGCTGCCCACCTTCAGGGGACTAACATGCTGCCCACCTTCAGGGCACTAACATGCTGCCCACCTTCAGGGGACTAACATGCTGCCCACCTTCAGGGGACTAACATGCTGCCTACCATCAGGGGACTAACATGCTGCCTACCTTCAGGGGACTAACATGCTGCCTACCTTCAGGGGACTAACATGCTGCCTACCTTCAGGGGACTAACATGCTGCCTACCTTCAGGGGACTAACATGCTGCCCACCTTCAGGGGACTAACATGCTGCCTACCATCAGGGGACTAACATGCTGCCTACCTTCAGGGGACTAACATGCTGCCTACCTTCAGGGGACTAACATGCTGCCTACCTTCAGGGGACTAACATGCTGCCTACCTTCAGGGGACTAACATGCTGCCCACCTTCAGGGGACTAACATGCTGCCCACCTTCAGGGGACTAACATGCTGCCCACCTTCAGGGGACTAACATGCTGCCCACCTTCAGGGGACTAACATGCTGCCTACCATCAGGGGACTAACATGCTGCCTACCTTCAGGGGACTAACATGCTGCCTACCTTCAGGGGACTAACATGCTGCCTACCTTCAGGGGACTAACATGCTGCCCACCTTCAGGGGACTAACATGCTGCCTACCTTCAGGGGACTAACATGCTGCCCACCTTCAGGGGACTAACATGCTGCCCACCTTCAGAGGACTAACATGCTGCCCACCTTCAGGGGACTAACATGCTGCCTACCATCAGGGGACTAACATGCTGCCCACCTTCAGGGGACTAACATGCTGCCTACCTTCAGGGGACTAACATGCTGCCTACCTTCAGGGGACTAACATGCTGCCTACCTTCAGGGGACTAACATGCTGCCTACCTTCAAGGGACTAACATGCTGCCTACCTTCAGGGGACTAACATGCTGCCCACCTTCAGGGGACTAACATGCTGCCTACCTTCAGGGGACTAACATGCTGCCCACCTTCAGGGGACTAACATGCTGCCCACCTTCAGGGGACTAACATGCTGCCTACCTTCAGGGGACTAACATGCTGCCCACCTTCAGGGGACTAACATGCTGCCCACCTCCAGGGGACTAACATGCTGCCTACCTTCAGGGGACTAACATGCTGCCTACCTTCAGGGGACTAACATGCCGCATACCTTCAGGGGGACTAACATGCCGCATACCTTCAGGGGGACTAACATGCCGCATACCTTCAGGGGACTAACATGCCGCATACCTTCAGGGGACTAACATGCTGCCAACCTTCAGGGAACTAACATGCTGCCTACCTTCAGGGGACTAACATGCTGCCTACCTTCAGGGGACTAACATGCTGCCCACCTTCAGGGGACTAACATGCTGCCTACCATCAGGGGACTAACATAATTTTTTTACTCTGCTCTCTTGGTTCAGCAGACAAGGAGAACCTGCTGTACTTGTTTCAGCTGGCTGATAGAACCTTTCAATTCCAAGATTCAATAGGTTAGGAAGACATACCACTGCATGTGGAATGCAAATCTGCATTAAGTTTTTTTCTCCTCACCTTTCTCTTGCCTATTTATTGTCCTTCGCCTCCTTCCCTCGTCACAATCGACTTGATAATGGTCCAGGACGGACCGAAACGTTGTCGTCTCTTCACTTTCTAGTGTGTGGTTTGGTCGACATTCTACTGCTCCTTGAGCAAGCCAGGAGTAGCCTCCCTCTCCTCAGCTTCACCTAAACAGAACGGGAAGACCTGACCTGTGAGTCCATCTACATCATTTCCTTCGCTTCGTTCCTTTGAGGAAAGCCAGAAAGAGATCTAACGTAGAAAGAGAACGCAGACGACACTATAAACGCACAAAAAAATAACGGAACTGCTTATGCAGACACGAATTTCCCGTCAAAGAAGGAATAATTTAAATAGGGAGATTGAAGAAATCGAGCGGAAATTGAAACACTCATATGAAACTGAAGAAAGGCAGTTAGAACAGAAAGCAATTTAGGAAATAAAGAAAAATCCAAAATATTTCTTTTCATATGCGAAATCAAAAGCAAAAACCACTGCCATTATTGGACCTATTCGTACAAGTGAAGGTTCATACACGGAGGATGACAAAGAAATTAGTGAAATCCTAAAAAAGCAGTATGAGGACATGTTTAGCACTCCAATAAACAACATGAAGGTGGAAGATCCAGACAATTTCTTTATGCGGGATATTCAAACCCCTGTAAATATAACTGATATAAACACGAGCGCACTAAATTTTGAAAGAGAAATTGAAAACATGCCCATGCACTCGGCCCCAGGTCCAGACTCATGGAATTCAATATTTATAAAGGAATGCAAAGTGCCGGTAGCACAGGCACTCAGTATAGTGTGGAGGAAGAGCTTGGACACGGGGGAGATACCAGATGCACTTAAAGTAGCAGACATAGCCCCTCTACACAAGGGAGGGAGCAAAGCATTGGCAAAAAATTATAGACCAGTTGCACTAACATCGCACATCATAAAAGTATTTGAGAGAGTGATTGAGAGTGAGAGTGAAGGTCAGGTCACCAATTTCATGGAGACCAATGACCTTCACAACCCAGGCCAACATGGATTTCGAGCGGGAAGATCGTGCCTCTCACAGCTACTTGAGCACTACGACAAAGTCACTGAGGCATTAGAAGAAAAACAGAATGCTGATGTGATATACACGGACTTCGCAGAGGCTTTCGATAAATGTGACCATGGCGTGATAACACACAAAATGAAGTCAATAGGAATAACCGGTAAAGTAGGACGCTGGATACTCAGTTTTCTGTCAAACAGGACTCGGCGAGTAACGGTCAACCATATAAAATCTAGTCCAAGTGCAGCTAAAAGCTCTGTACCTCAGGGTACAGTCCTTGCACCGCTGCTTTTCCTTATTCTCATATCAGATATAGACAAAAATACAAGTCACAGCTTCGTATCATCCTTTGCAGATGACACAAAAATCAGTATGAAAATTACCTCGGCTGAAGACATTGAAAAACTTCAAGCTGATATTAATAAAGTTTTCGACTGGGCATCAGAAAATAACATGATGTTTAACAGTGATAAATTCCAGGTACTCAGGTACGGTAAAAATGAGGACCTTAAACATAATACAGAGTACAAAACACAATCAAATGTACCCATAGTAGGAAAACAGCATGTAAGGGATTTGGGAATAATAATGTCTGACGACCTAACGTTTAAGGAGCATAACCAAGCAAATATTGCGACAGCCAGAAAAATGATAGGATGGATTACGAGAACTTTCAAATCCAGGGATCCCATCACAATGGTTGTACTCTTCAAGTCACTTGTGTTGTCCCGTCTTGAGTACTGCTCAGTACTCACTTCCCCCTTCAGAGCAGGAGAGATTGCTGAAATAGAGGGAATACAGAGAACATATACGGCACGCATAGACGCAATAAAGCACCTAAATTATTGGGATCGTCTCAAAGCCCTCCAAATGTACTCACTAGAAAGAAGACGAGAGAGATATCAAATAATATACACCTGGAAGATACTGGAGGGCCAAGTACCAAATCTACACAGTAAACTAACAACGTACTGGAGTGAACGATATGGAAGAAAATGTAGAATAGAACCAGTGAAGAGCAGAGGTGCCATAGGCACAATCAGAGAACACTGTATAAACATCAGAGGTCCACGGTTGTTCAACGTCCTCCCAGCAAGCATAAGAAATATTGCCGGAACAACCGTGGACATTTTCAAGAGGAAACTATATTTATTCCTCCCAAGGAGTGCCGGACCAACCGGGCTGTGGTGGGTATGTGGGCCTGCGGGCCGCTCCAAGCAACAGCCTGGTGGACCAAACTCTCACAAGTCAAGTCTGGCCTCGGGCCGGGCTTGGGGAGTAGAAGAACTCCCAGAACCCCATCAACCAGGTATCAACCAGGTATCAACCAGGTGAGACCTCGGTTCACTACACCGGGATGACCCAACACTCCGGTACCGGGTTAGGTTGACCATGAGAACGTTTCCTTCGCTTCGTGGTCGGTGTGTGAGACGGGCCGTTCCTTCCACACCGCTGCCTCTCCCCCAACATAGACCTCCGCCACACCTAATCTGCATCACACTTAATTATCCGCTAATTAGCTTGTCAGATCTTAGGGTGGCAGCGGTCGTGGGGTGAAAATTAATGTGAAGAATAGAAGTAAAGGAACCGGAAACGGGAGAAAAGGAAGGAAAGGAGCGAGAGAAGCACTGTGGAAGTCATATTGGGATTGAGATTAATTTGACAGAGTACGAGGGTTCATTTGTATAAGAATTGCTATTTAGGGGCGGGGGATTTTTTCACTTCATGGGGATTATTGTGATGGGATATGATGATGAGGCCACGGGGATTACTGTGAATGGTCAAAGTATTACTGTAGAGGGGCGGTGATTAATGTAGATGGACTGTACTGACTGTAGGTTCAGGGATTATTGCCGTGAGGCAGGGATTACTGAAGAATGATGGCGATTACTGTTGAATGATGGGGATTATTGTAGAATGATGGGGATTTCTGTAGAATGGTGGGGATTACCGTAGAATGATGGGGATTAACATGGACCATGAAGGTGTAAGGTTGACACCCAAGTCGCCCATTTGTTTCCCACATTCTCACCTCCACAAAAGTGTAAGCTCAACACCGCGTCTTAAGTCTGGCACTGTTTACATCTCCCAATCGTCAACACAAAAGTTGTTTTATCTCTTGTTATTTATCTAAATTAATATATTTCCAATCGTATTTTACGTTTTCTTTGTTTTCTATATTACACAAGATATGCTCTCGATAATTGTGTTTTCATAGTTCTGCTTATGAGGATAATATTGTTAATACTAGATGAGATAATTCATATCAATTATTGGCGCTATTCAAATTTTCTATTATTTTCAAATGTATATTATCTGGTAAAATATTCCATGTATCAGCCATAGCTAGAACCTCTATACCCATAGACAAACGGCGGCACTGTGTGCACTAACTTAGCTACGAACTTAGGCTAATGGAACCAGATCTCACAACCCCTAGAGGATAAAAGCAACAGAGGAAGATATGATCACAACGTACAAGATACAGAAGGGAATACATAAGATAGACAAGGATGTCGTCTTTAGACTGAGAGAAGGCCTGATAAGAGGACATAGGTGGAAGCTGGAAAAGCAAATGAGCCGAAGTGATGTAAGAAGGAAGTGGTACCCTATACGAGTAGTTAAGAAGTGAGATGCTCAACCTGAAGAAGTTGTGGAAGCCACCTCCATCCACAAGTTTAAGGCCCGATTCGACAAAGAATTTGAGAGTCAAGATTATTTGGGGTGAAACGCAACAGGTTTCGTTTGACAAGAGGGTGGGAGGCGGGGCATAAAGAACTAGATCCCACTCGCCCGTAGACATTGATAGGTAAGTAATGTTACATTGTGAACACAGGAATAACTTTTATTACAACCCAAGCTGCTTAGTCTTGTTCATAGAGCTCAGCCTCCTGCTTAACTTTGTACACAACCTTTTGAGGTGTTCTTCTTTACAAGGATATTTGACCCTGGTGCTACACACGCGCGCGCGAACACACACACACTTCTCGGCCTACTATGCAAGGGCCGATTTGCCTAATAGGCCGAGAGATTGTCTTTATTTTCAATATATTGTTCCCAGTGGGTTTATTTGAAATATTATTATTATATTATGTTAAGAACATTAATTATTGACCATTGAGGTAGTCCTCGAAGAAAAGCTGAACGACCTGAGGAGGATAAAGGGAAGAATAGGGGCTTTGGACGCCCACGATGCTTTGTACCATCTCACAAGGTGCCTGGCTTTGCCCAGACTGACCTATTTCCTAAGGTGTGCTCCCTCCTTCGACAGCCCAAAATTAACAGAATATGACACACTCCGAAGGTCAATAACCGTGAAAGTGTTAAACCTCTCCCTGCAAGATGACCAATGGGACCAAGCAACGCTCCCAGTTAGACTCGGGGGGATAGGTATTCGCAAGGCGACACAGTTAGCATTGCCGGCATTCTTATCCTCGACCAGTGCAACAGGTGAATTAGTTAAGGAAATACTACCGGAACACCTAAGAGACTTCATTGGGATTCATGATCCCAAATTCGCGGAAGGAGCCGGTCAGTGGGACACTCTTGTCAACTCTCATCCTCGACCGACTTTTCCAAATGACTGCAAACAGTCCAAATGGGATAGCCCCGTAGTGGAGAACATCGCCACATCATTGCTGGAGGCAGCTTCCAGGAAGGACAAAGCGCGTCTTCTAGCTGTGCAAGCGCCCCATGCCGGGGACTTCCTGTTGGCAGTCCCTAATTCCGCCTTGGGCACCCGCCTGGACCATCGGACCCTAAGTATTGGTGTTGCTCTGCGCCTTGCCGCCCCTATCTCCACCGAGCACCGGTGTATTTGCGGCCATGCACGGGCAGACCAATACGGCAGCCATGGTCTCATCTGTCGTAAGACACAGGGAAAGATAGCCAGACATGAAGCAGTCAATGACATCATCAAGAGAAGTTTGGCTTCAGCTGGGTGCCCAGCACAAAGGGAACCTCAGTTGTGCAGGCCTGACAACAGCCAAAAACGCCCAGATGGAGTCACCCTGCAGCCGTGGAGGGAAGGTAAACAGGTCGTGTGGGACTACACGTGTGCATCCACATTGGCTGATACCTATCTACCTTACAGCGCAGCTGAGGGAGGCAGGGCGGCCACCTTCAGGGAGACCCAGAAAACTAACAAGTACAGGGACCTAGAACGTTGTTACAGGTTCGTGCCAATAGGCTCTGAGACTCTGGGCGCCTGGGGTAAATGTGCACTTAAGTTCCTGAAGGAGCTGGGCGAGGAACTCATTGGGAAGACTAGAGACCCAAGAGCGGCCAGTTTTATGTTCCAGCGCCTCAGTGTCGCTGTTCAGAGGGGAAATGCGTGCTGTATCTTGGGTACGCACCCGACCCCCGAGGAACTGGACGAGGTCTTCGAACACTGATTGGTATATTGTTATATAAGTGTGTGTTTTCTGTAAACTGTAACATTGCAATAAAATCAAATAAAAAAAAATAATAGGGGTGGTAGGAGAGGAAAAGATTAAAGTATTCAGTGAGAATCCACAAAGTCTTCTCTGAACACTATTTATTTTCTTCTTCGAGGATGTGGGTCTCTTTAATTAAACCAGTGGTGGTACCCCTATATATATCTATATATATATATATATATATATATATATATATATATATATATATATATATATATATATATATATATATATATATATATATATATATAATGTGTGTGTGTGTGTGTGTGTTGTATCTAGTAGCCAGAATGCACTTCTCGGCCTACTATACAAGATTCGATTTGCCTAATAAGCCAAGTTTTCTTGAATATAATTTTTTTTTAATTTGTTCTTATGAAATGATAAAGCTGTTCATTTCATGATGTATTAGTCAATTTTGTTTAATTTGAGTTAAAACTAACGTTGATATATGACCGAACCTAACCTACCCTACCTAACCTTACCTATCTTAACCTAACCTAAACTAACATAATTAAGTCAATAATTTATGTTCTTAAGATAATATAATAATATTAATTAAAATAAACCAATTGGAAACAATTTATTGAAAATAAAGATAATCACTCATCCTATTAGGCAAATCGGGCCTTGCATTCTAGGCGAGAAGAGCGTTCTAGCTACTAAGTACGAAATATATATATATATATATATATATATATATATATATATATATATATATATATATATATATATATATATATATATCTATATATATATATATATATATATATTTATATATATATATATATATATATATATATATATATATATATATATTTATATATATATATATATATATATATATATATATATATATTTATATATATATATATATATATATATATATATATATATATATATATATATATATATATATATATATATTTATATATATATATATATATATATATATATATATATATATATATATATATATATATATATATATATATATATATATGTCGTACCTAATAGCCAGAACGCACTTATCAGCCTACTATGCAAGGCCCGATTTGCCTAATAAGCCAAGTTTTCATGAATTAATGTTTTTTCGACTACCTAACCTAACCTAACCTAACTTTTTCTGCTACCTAACCGAACCTAACCTATGAAGATAGGTTAGGTTAGGTTAGGTAGGGTTGGTTAGGTTCGGTCATATATCTACGTTAATTTTAACTCCATTAAAAAAATTGACCTCATACATAATGAAATGGGTAGCTTTATCATTTCATAAGAAAAAAATTAGAGAAAATATATTAATTCATGAAAACTTGGCTTATTAGGCAAATTGGGTCTTGCATAGTAGGCTGTTAAGTGCGTTCTGGCTACTAGGTACGACATATATATATATATATATATATATATATATATATATATATATATATATATATATATATATATATATATATATATATATATATATATATATATATATATATATATATATATATATATATATATGCCGTACCTAGTAGCCAGAACACACTTCTGAGCCTACTATGCAAGGCCTGATTTGCCTAATAAGCCAAGTTTTCATGAATTAATTGTTTTTCGACTACCTAACCTACCTAACCTAACCTAACCTAACTTTTTATGCCACCTAACCTAACCTAACCTATAAAGATAGGTTAGGTTAGGTTAGGTAGGGTTGGTTAGGTTCGGTCATATATCTACTTTAATTTTAACTCCAATAATAAAAAATTGACCTCATACATAATGAAATGGGTAGCTTTATCATTTCATAAGAAAAAAATTAGAGAAAATATATTAATTCAGGAAAACTTGGCTTATTAGGCAAATCGGGCCTTGCATAGTAGGCTGAGCAGTGCGTTCTGGCTACTAGGTACGACATATATATATATATATATATATATATATATATATATATATATATATATATATATATATATATATATATATATATATATATATATATGTGAGTGTGTGTGTATATCACGAAAATAAACACGTGATTAAAAATGTGACAATGTCAGACCACGGAGGAAAATGAAACAGGAATTTCCTTAAGTACTTTCGTATATTAAATACATCTTCAGAAGGAATGATTTTACAGATCGAGTGATGGGTATAAATAGGCAGGAGAGAGTGGTGAAGTGGGGTGAGGTACAATACTTGGACAACGCAGACGGCCCATTGGCCCATCAGATGCACCCAATTGGCCCATCCGATGTAGCCCAATGGCCCATCTGATACAGCAGACATACAAGCATAATACATAGGTAATTATAACATAAAGAGGTAAATATATACAATGAATTAGTGAGACAAATGTTTTTCAATGATCCTACTTAATCACCCTTTAGCTGATCTAGTAGAAATGGATCTAAGTTATATAGACCACTGCTAATATTCAAATTACTTTCTTTGGTGATCTGTATCAAAGCAGATTCAATTATGTTTCTGTTATAGGTGCTTTTACAATTTGTTATTGAAGAAGCACTCTCCCAATCAATTTGGTGAGCTTTTTCTGACAAATGCACAAACAAAGCATTAGACAATTGGCCATGTCTTACAGAGTATTTATGTTGCGATATTCTACATTTTAAATCTTTAGATATTTGCCCGACATAGAACTTATTACATTCCTTACAAGGTATTTTATAAATGACGCAATTATCACTACGAGGGCTGTTCCTAACTAATAGCTTACCAACAGTGTTTTCGTAGCTAAACATTACATCTATATTAAAAAGTTTCAAGGCCTCGCAAATCTCTCGGTGTGTATCTACACTTGTGTGTGTGTGCGTCCGTGCGTGCGTGCGTGTGTGAGCGTGAGTGTGCGTGTGCGTGTACGTGTGTGTGTGTGTGTGTTTACTCACCTATTTGTGCTTGCGGGGTTTGAGCTTTGGCTCTTTGGTCCCGCCTCTCAACTGTCAATCAACTGGTGTACAGGTTCCTGAGCCTACTGGGCTCCATCATATCTACATTTAAAACTGTGAATGGAGTCAGCCTCCACCACATCACTGCCTAATGCATTCCATCTGTTAACTACTCTGACACTGAATAACTTCCTTCTAACGTTCCTGTGGCTCATGTGGGTACTCAGTTTCCACCTGTGTCCCCTTGTTCGCATCCCACCAGTGTTGAATAGTTTATCCTTGTTTACCCGGTCGATTCCCCTGAGGATTTTGTAGGTTGTAATCATGTCTCCCCTTTCTCTTCTGTCTTCTGTCTTCGAGTGTCGTAAGGTGCATTTCCCGCAGCCTTTCCTCGTAACTCATGCCTCTTAGTTCTGAGACTAGTCTAGTGGCATACCTTTGTGTGTGTGTGAGTGTGTTTACTAGTTGTGTTTTTACGGGGGTTGAGCTTTGCTCTTTCGGCCCGCCTCTCAACTGTCAATCAACTGTTTACTAACTACTTTTTTTTTTCCACACCACACACACACACACACCCCAGGAAGCAGCCCGTGACAGCTGACTAACTCCCAGGTACCTATTTACTGCTAGGTAACAGGGGCATTCAGGGTGAAAGAAACTTTTGCCCATTTGTTTCTGCCTCGTGTGGGAATCGAACCCGCGCCACAGAATTACGAATCCTGCGCGCTATCCACCAGGCTACGAGGCCCCTGTGTGTGTGCGTGTGTGAGCGTGTGTGTGTGTGTGGTGGTGGGGGGTGGGGTGAGGGCATGACAAAGACAAGCATAGAGGTTTTTGACAGTAAACTTCACTTTAAGAGTGAAACTGCTTTAAATTTTTCCCTTTCTGTGGCTGCGGTGCTTTGGATTGGAGTGCTGGTGTTTGTAGCTGTGGCGTTTGTTGTTTTTTGAGAGCTGTGATTGTAATGTTTGGAGCTGCGATTATGGTGTTTGGAACTAAAATGGTGTTGTTGTAAGGAGATGGTTCACCAGCTCACTTACAATAGTGCTCTTATGCCTGTGGGAGCCAGTACACTTGTTAAGTACACTTGTTAAGTGGGCGGACTTAAATTTGGTAACCAGCAACCGAAACATCTAGTGTTTGGGCTCATGTGAGAGCCCCAGTCATCAGCAGTCCATAAATGTTACCCTGGCCGAGGTGGCATGACTGTGGACAGTGCTAGAGCTGATAGCATCATCTCATTGTATGGCTTTGAGGCGAGACTCGACTTTGCGCGGGAACAGATAGGCCGCCGGCGTGGGTAAGCTGTGGGCCTCCCGCGCTCGCTGGCTACTTGAGTCGTCGTCATGGAAACAGCCGCCATCTTAGTAAACATCTTGAGCCGCCATGTTGGTCGGCCATCTTGGAGCTGCCCTAGGGGCTATGCTACACCGTCGCTGATTGGATGAG
This sequence comes from Procambarus clarkii, assembly GCF_040958095.1. Lineage (NCBI taxonomy): Eukaryota > Metazoa > Arthropoda > Malacostraca > Decapoda > Cambaridae > Procambarus > Procambarus clarkii. The sequence continues at coordinate 15,414,669 of NC_091202.1, read as the reverse complement.
AGGGGTAGGCCGCTGTATGCCTTCCTCTCATTGGTTATTTCGAGAAGGACGCGGGGATCACCGGTGTAAGCATCATTCTGAACCCAGCTGCCACCTTGTCAAGACGCTCTCTGTACTCAATTCGGCCAAATTGAAGTATAGGGCGTCGTGGTGGCTAGACTACCCAACTGCTGATGCTTCCTGCTTCACCAACGACAGCGGTCGTCACAGAATCCGGCCGAAGTCGTCGCTTGGAGGGGTTTAAGACATTGTGTACAGTGGGTGAGGTACAGTGATCTGGGATTGTGGGGAATGTGCATACGAGCAGTAACGGACTCGTAGATCCCATACCAGTGTTGATTAGACTTGCTAGTGCTCTGTAGTAGTCGATGGGAACGGGGAAATTCGTGTCAGTGTAAGGCAGATTTCCCATGTTTGTGTGAGACGCTATCGTTGTGCGCGTCACCTGGGTACGAACGCTACACTTCACCGATGGGTCGAGGGTGCGAGCCGAGCCGTGTATTGAGTGGGAGGGGTTCGAGTGTGCGCCAATTTTATGAATAAATACCACGTAAGGTATTACCGCCGCCTATGCCACCCTGAGCGAGCCAGCCACCTATAGCGGGGTGCCTGATGTATGGGAATGGTGTGTAGCCGGCAGTATGAATGAGTAAGTACCTATGTGTGTATTTCTGGTGATCAGTTAGTCTCTAAAAGCTTGAATTCGAGGTCAAGTGTTCTGTCACATTGTCACGCAGCACCTGTTCAGGTGGAGTGGAGTGTAGACGAGGAGATAATCACCTTTGTCGTCATCTTGTCAGTCCAGAGGGACTTACGTCTGGTGTACACAGACGTACAGTGTGTGTGTGTGTGGGTACACACGGGAACAGAGTATACATAGATTAGCCAAGGACTGAGAGGATGTCCATGTAATAATTATATTATTTCATTGTGGTAATCATTTTTGATCGTCCGTGGGACGGAGTGATATCATTTCCATGTGTGGTCTTGCAGGTGTGGAATTCTAACACTGAGCGCTCAGGTATGTGTAACGCCAGTGATTCCTGGCAATGGTTATTGTGGAGTGTACCACAGTGTGGTCTTAATTTCTTGTATTGTTCCCAGGGCCGTGCCAAGTGTGATTTATATTTATATATATATATATATATATATATATATATATATATATATATATATATATATATATATATATATATATATATATATATATATATATATGTATTAACATAATTTTGGTAAAATTTGGTGAGTGACGAGGCTGTCTGGAGAGACCGGCACCGCTCTGTCGAGTAAGGTAACTCTCGAGAGTGTTTATCGGCATGCGTGATCGATAAATCACTCACCCATGTGATTTAGGAGTGTGAGATCTCCTTAGTGTTCCCAATAACATTTGGTAGCTGTAGGCTACATGTGTCAGCAGTAATTATATATATATATATATATATAAATATATATATATATATATATATATATGTATGTATATATATATATATATATATATATATATATATATATATATATATATATATATATATATGCGAACAAGCCTGAATGGTCCCCATGACAATATGCAACTGAAAACTCACACCCCAGAAGTGACTCGAACCCATACTCCCAGGAGCAACGCAACTGGTATGTACAAGACGCCTCAATCCACTTGACCATCACGACCGGACATAATGAGGTGATAGCCGAGGCTATTTGAACCACCCCACCGCCGGCACTCGGATAGTAATCTTGGGCATAGCATTTTACCAAATCACCTCATTCTTTGGGGCACACGTGAGGAACACAAATGCGAACAAGCCTGAATGGTCTCCAGGACAATATGCAACTGAAAACTCACACCCCAGAAGTGACTCGAACCCATACTCCCAGGAGCAACGCAACCGGTATGTACAAGACGCCTTAATCCACTTGACCATCACGACCAGACATAATGAGGTGATAGCCGAGGCTATTTGAACCACCCCACCGCCGGCACTCGGATAGTAATCTTGGGCATAGCATTTTACCAAATCACCTCATTCTTTGGGGCACACGTGAGGAACACAAATGCGAACAAGCCTGAATGGTCTCCAGGACAATATGCAACTGAAAACTCACACCCCAGAAGTGACTCGAACCCATACTCCCAGGAGCAACGCAACCGGTATGTACAAGACGCCTTAATCCACTTGACCATCACGACCAGACATAATGAGGTGATAGCCGAGGCTATTTGAACCACCCCACCGCCGGCACTCGGATAGTAATCTTGGGCATAGCATTTTACCAAATCACCTCATTCTTTGGGGCACACGTGAGGAACACAAATGCGAACAAGCCTGAATGGTCCCCAGGACAATATGCAACTGAAAATTCACACCCCAGAAGTGACTCGAACCCATACTCCCAGGAGCAACGCAACTGGTTTGTACAAGACGCCTTAATCCACTTGACCATCACGACCGGACATAATGAGGTGATAGCCGAGGCTATTTGAACCACCCCACCGCCGGCACTCGGATAGTAATCTTGGGCAAAGCATTTTACCAAATCACCTCATTCTTTGGGGCACACGTGAGGAACAGAAATGCGAACAAGCCTGAATGGTCCCCAGGACAATATGCAACTGAAAACTCATCCGGTCGTGATGGTCAAGTGGATTAAGGTGTCTTGTACATACCAGTTGCGTTGCTCCTGGGAGTATGGGTTCGAGTCACTTCTGGGGTGTGAGTTTTCAGTTGCATATTGTCCTGGGGACCATTCAGGCTTGTTCGCATTTGTGTTCCTCACGTGTGCCCCAAAGAATGAGGTGATTTGGTAAAATGCTATGCCCAAGATTACTATTCGAGTGCGGGCGGTGGGGTGGTTCAAATAGCCTTGGCTATCACCTCATTATGTCCGGTCGTGATGGTCAAGTGGATTAAGGCGTCTTGTACATACCAGTTGCGTTGCTCCTGGGAGTATGGGTTCGAGTCACTTCTGGGGTGTGAGCTTTCAGTTATATATATATATATATATATATATATATAATCGTAGTGTCACGGTGCCCAGTGTTATTTACTGTGTGGTGATTGAAATATATTGACCTATGTTCTAGGGGTTATTGAGAGCACTGGGGTCATTTGCAACAGTAAGTAAGTGTGTGCAGTATCCTAATACATGGAAATTAGAGTACTTGCAGTATGTTATTGCAGAGGGGTTGTTATTTGATGGTGATTGTTGCTAGTGTTGAGCATCACCGTATGTGATTGCAGTTCAGTAAAGTCATTGTGGGGCAGTGTTCTAGAGGGTTCATGTCCTGTAGGTTATTTTACTAGATTCTGCAGTATTGTCATTGCAACCGGATTGTAACGTAAATCACTGTGATTTGTTAGTGTGATTTGTCATTGTCGTGGGTGAACTCAGCTGTAGACGAGTACTTGGGAACACATATATTCTCCTGGTTATCTGGTAGGACATCGAAGTCCAGTATTCAGTGAGGTGATTGCGAGGCAATTAATATAACGTAACCAAGGGAACGCCCATTGCTTTTAGAGAATTTGTTCTTTGACAATTTGAGTAACGTAGAATACGTTTGGGTTAATTTACTTTCCTGCAAGCAGTAGGTAGTCTCGAGGAGTCTAGCCATCAGCCAGATAAGAATTAGAGTATTGTCGGTCGTAATTAACGGTCAGTGGGCCGGGTAGTTGACGTGTTTCAGGAAGTGAAAGTAATTAACCTCGATCCTTGTTTGATTGACTCACATGAAGGCTCCATTGTTCCATTAACGTAACGTCGTTATTTATCTGCCCGGAAGTACCGGCACTTGATTGACTCGTGGGAGGAGTAACGTCATTTTTGAATAACGTAAACGTGGGGCTAATTACTGTTATTAGCCACCTGAATTGGTCTGAGTATGGAAGGCTTAGACGGAATTCATACCTTAATGTAAATTGCTGAGCCAGTGTGAAAGGTTGCGTATTTTAATTGATTAATTATTGATGATTACCGTTCTCTTAGCACTTTGGACATTGTAAATCAGAGTTTACCATCGCTGAGTGATTAGTAACCGATTAACGTAAATTAACATAACTAGTAAAGAGGTTAATCAGCTGTCTGGAAGTACAGGGATTAATGGGATTTTCTCACTGAATGCTCGACGGGTAGAGTGTTGTGTAATTTCCACGTTACTAGTGACAGTTGTAAGAGTTATTAATTTAACGTAAAATGTTACCTTGTTATTAACGTAAATGTTATTGTGTTATTAACGTAAATCAATTGTTATTGGTTGTTGATCGTCCGTGGGACGGAGTGTTAACGTAAGGAGTAATTTGAGGAAGGGTGCTGGAGTTCCCAGTGAACCCATTAGTTATTGTTGTCATTGAAAGACTACTGATTTGATTGCATTGCAACCGCTATTGCAGGTGTAGACTGCACTGAGGCGTACAACAGTTAGGAGGTTACTGGAGACGTGTTTCAGAACCTACTGTGTCATTTGTTGTAATTGTGATTATAGATCTGTTAGTTCTTGTTTCTTGTTGATTCCTCTGTGGTCACGCTTATGTTCGAGTTAGTTCATTATGCAGTCCGAGGGGCTGGTGTCTAGCTGTCATTGATAGTGTCACAGGAAGGATTTTGAGTAACGTCATTGACATTTCTTTTGTTTTGTTGTAGTAGTTAGTACTTTATTGAATAAACTAAGTTGTTATGGTTAAGACTGTCTTTTCGTTACACCCCACACATTATTATTGTTATGCAAATGTTCTTCACACTCGACTAATAAAATTGAGACTGATTCTGAGCTTTGGACCAAATATACGGCACCACACAACAATAAATTATTGTTGTGAGAGCCCTTGACCTACTCGTTAAATTCGCTTCGGCGATTGGCGAAGGTCAGCGACCTAAGAGAGGGGATTTCAATTTTCATTGGGGTCTCGGCGTTTGCTCGCGCCTAGTCAATTGTTCATACATGGTCCCAAAGTGAGGAATGAGCTGCTTACTACACTGGTGTGTTAGCTAAGCAAGTCCTTCCTCAGGCGACCTAGTTGAATATCACGACAGGAATAAAGGTTAAAGAATAAAGAAAATTCTTAGAAATTTTCCGAGCTAAAATTCCTTATACCAATTACAATTTATTCCACAAATTCTCATAAAACTCTCACAGTTGTTTTAGAGAGTTTCTGTCACACCCAATAACATCCAACTCCTACCTTGAGGTGCTTCCGGGGCTTAGTGTCCCCGCGGCCCGGTCGTCGACCAGGCCTCCTCCAACACAATATTCCCCAGACAAATGACGTTCTCAAACAAACAGACAATCTCGCCAGTTCTCAATGGAGTACAATCCCACAAGCATATATAAACCTTAAAGTAAAACCCTCCATTAAATCCAAGAACTAAGCAGAATAACTCATTATCAGAGACAAGGAGATAATAATTACATATCATACGGCACGGTCTTAAGATTCGTCTGTCCAAACCTTAAATTTACTCCTATTGTCAGCACCAAAATGGCCCAGTTTGCTGCGCTGAGCGTCTTGAGTTGTGAATGCAGGTTGAGTCTGTTTGAGCCAGCATCTGCTGTATCAAGTCAGCCTGAAGTTATTTTCATCATAGACATTCAATTTTGTTATATCTAATTTTCTAAGTTGATATAATGGAGATTCATTTTTTACTAATACCTTGCAAGTTAAATATTGTAATTTTTTAACACGCCTCTTGCGTCTGCCGCGGGGGACGTCGCCAGCGTCCTTCCAGCCCCGGCATCCCCCTGTCCTCTCAGCAAGGCCCTTCCTCACCCATCCTAGCAACAAGTCCTTCACCCAGACGCCTATCCTAGGCTCTGGGGCTGCGGGAAGATTGATGATCCGATTCAAATTTCGTTCAGGAATTCAAACTTGTAGTGTTAGAGGAGAAATTAGTTTTTCATGGGCAATTAGTTAGTAATTACAGATTTGCATCTCAGGCGAGAGAGAGAGAGAGAACAAAAATTGAAAAGTGGAGCTGCCCTTTATTTTATTTCATATTTCAATATCACAGACACAGACTGTCTGTGATATTTGGTAATTTGACCCAATGACTACCTGTGGTAGTTAATAGTATTGACCTGTGACTTTATCAGGTAATTCTGACCGAGATTCTGCGGTTATGTTTTGTTTAAATAAATAATTGGAAATGAAGCGTAGTGTCTTTTGCATCTTAACACGCAAACTTCCGTCGAGTGTGGCAGCTTTGTGTGGACGCCTGCTTACACACACACACACACACACACACACACACACACACACACACTCACACACACACACACACACACACACACACACACACACACACAAAGACGTTTCCACCCTCAGGTGGAAACTTAGTACCCAGATGAGCCACAGAGATGTTAGAAAGAATTTTTTCAGTGTCAAGGTAGTTAACAAATGGAATGCATTAAGTAGTGTTGTGGTGGAGTCTGACTCCATACACAGTTTCAAATGTAGATATGATGGAGCCCAATAGACTCAGGAATCTGTACACCTGTTGATTGACAGTTGAGAGGCGGGACCAAAGAGCCAGAGCTGAACCCCCGCAAACACAACTAGGTGAGTACAACTATGTGAATACACACAAAATGGGACTAGGTGATAGGAGACCAAAGGAACAGTACACAATGAAGGGGAACAGCTTACCTGTGACGACGCGAGGAGACCTGGGCGTGGACGTAACACCTAATCTGTCTCCTGAGGCACATATAAATAGGATAACGACAGCAGCGTACTCTACACTGGCTAAAGTTAGAGCATCATTCAGAAACCTAAGTAAGGAGGGATTTAGGGCGCTTTACACTGCCTACGTGAGGCCAGTCTTAGAGTATGCCGCTTCATCATGGAGTCCCCATCTAAAGAAGCCTATAAGGAAACTGGAAAAGGTTAAGAAGTTTGCAACGAGACTAATCCCAAAGTTACGAGGTATGGGGTATGAAGAGCGCCTGAAGGAACTGTGCCTTACGACACTAGAAAAAAAAGGGATTGGGGGGATATGATAAGAACGTATAAAATACTCAGGGGGGATTGACAGAGTGTACAGAGACGAAATGTTCACACGGAATAGTAGCAGAAAGAGGGGACATGGGTGGAAGAAACTCAGATGAGTCACAGAGATATTAGGAAGTTTTCTTTTAGCGTGAGACTATTGGAAAAATGGAATGCACTTAAAAAGCAGGTTGTGGATGCAAATTCTATTCATAATTTTAAAACTAGGTATGATAGGGAAATAGGACCGGGGTCATTGCTGTAAACAACCGATGGCTGGAAAGGCGGGATCTAAGAATCAATGCTCGATCTTGCAAACACAAATAAGCGAGTACACACACAAACACACACACGCACACACACACACACACACACACTCACACACACACACACACACACACACACACACACACACACACACACACACACACACACATACACACACACACACACACACACACACACGTGCACTCTCAAATGTAGACATGATAGAGTTCTGGGATCTCAGGAATCTGTACACCAGTAGATTGATCGTTGAGAGGCGGGACCAAAGAGCCAAAGCACAACCCCTACAAGTACACAACCCGTTCTCGCAAATTTAATAAGTCAATATTGACTTATTAAATATGTGCATAGGTGACATACTTAACATAATAGACACCCTTAAAAAGATTCATAGAAAACACCGACCTTACCTAACCTACTTAGTATGTTAAGATAAGCATCTTATTGCTTCGTAATTACAATTATTACCTAACCTATAATAGGTATAGGTTAAGTAATAATTGTAATTACGAAGCAATAAGATGCTTATCTTAAGATACTAACAAGGTTAGGTAAGGTCGGTGTTTTCTATGAATCTTTTTAAGGGTATCTATTATGTTTAGTATATCACCTATGCACGTAGTTAATAAGTCAATATTGACTTTACGAATTTGCGAGAACGGGTTGAAGTACAACTAGGTGAGTACACACACACATATATGCACATTAGTTTACCCTTTTTTGTAATTACCACCAACAGCTAAACCTTTTAAATAAAAATTGCCTTCTGTAAATGGCAGTGATTATACAAAGTTTTTAATAATTATCCGCGAAATTTTTAGTTATTGTTGTTTTTATTGGTCGTCGCAATTAGCGGCAAACAAAGCGAATGGTTGTGTGTCGTTTTTAATCCTCCCATTTTCTTTGCCTATTTTCTTTAACCTTTTGTTTTGGCCAATTGCCCACAAACACCCATGAATTTGTGGGTATTCTCACCTGTGTTTGTTCCAGTGTGTCTCTCCTCTCGTTACCTGTAAGGTAGACTAAGGCTGAAATATTATCAACGCCGGTCCAGTGAGTTAGTCATTACTTATGCACCCCATACCCATCCCGTGGGCGGTGGTGGAATGGGGAACAGAGGCACATAATGGGTTCAGGAACTGAACAACATAATTCGTTTTGCTAAGCAAGTGGAAGTCTTGTGGAGCTAGTTACACAGTTGTTAATATTACACCCACCCACACACACACACACACACACACACACACACACACACACACACACACACACACACACACACACACACACACACACATGACATAGGGGGGACATGATCACCACATTCAAGATTCTGAAGGGGATTGATAGGGTAGATAAAGACAGTCTATTTAACACAAGGGGAACACGCACAAGGGGACACAGGTGGAAACTGAGTTCCCAAATGAGCCACAGAGATATTAGAAAGAACTTTTTTAGTGTCAGAGTGGTTGACAAATGGAATGCATTAGGGGGTGATGTGGTGGAGGCTCACTCCATACACAGTTTCAAGTGTAGATATGACAGAGCCCGATAGGCTCAGGAATCTGTACACCTGTTGATTGACGGTTGAGAGGCGGGACCAAAGAGCCAGAGCTCAACCCCCGCAAACACAACTAGGTGAGTACAACTAGGTGAGTACACACACACACACACACACACACACACACATGTCCCCCCTATCTCCTTAACCCACACCCTATCTGTCCCCTCTTCCCTTGAACCCCCCACACCCCACCTCAGGTGGTGGGACCCTGCACACCACCTCACAGATCTTCTCACCCAGGGAACAGCTTCCCACACCAGCAGAATGCTCGCCAAGAAGGGGACAAGAAAATGAACAGAAGAAAGTGAGCTTCAAGGCGATGTACACTAACATAAATGGGATTACAAACAAAACATGTGAATTCGGAGAGTGGGCACTAGAAGAAAACCCAGACATAATAGCACTCACAGAAACAAAGCTAACGAAAACCATAACAAACGCACTGTTTCCACAGGACTACTAAGTAGATAGGAAAAGAGAGAGAAGGGAGAGGAGGAGGTGGTGCAACTTTGCTGATAAGAAAAGGTTGGAGTTTTGAAGAGATGGTAAATCAGAACTGTGAAGGTTTCAGTGCCTACATATCAGGCACCATAGCAATTGGAGGAAAGAAAATTATAGTAGTAGTCATATATAACTCCCCACCGAACGACAGAAGACCCAGACAGGAATATGATAGAAACAACATGGCCACCAACAATATAATAGAGAGAGCAGCTTCTGTGGCTAGCAGGAACGGATCCAGACCGCTGATCACGGGAGACTTCAACCATGGGAAGATAGATTGGGAGAACAGAGACCTACATGGAGGCCCAGACACATGGAGAGCTATGCTGCTGGATGTGGCAATAAGAAACTTTCTAAGTCATCACGTTAAGGGAACGACAAGAATGGGAGGAGAGGATGAACCAGCCTTTCTTGATCTGATATTTACTCTAAATGAGTCGGATTTAAGGGAAGTTAAGTTGGAAGCCCCCTTGGGAATGAGTGATCATAGTGTATTGAGCTTTGAGTACCTGGTTGAGCTCGGAATTATCACCCCCAAAAGAGAACTGGGAAACAAAGGGCTGGCGTACCGAAAGAGAAACTATGAGGAGATGAATAAATTCCTAAGGGATATACATTGGGACACAGAAACTCGGAACCAAGTCCGTACAAGGCATGATGGACTATGTCACCCAAAAGTGTCAGGAGGCTGTACGCAGGTTTGTCCCAGCCCGACAGGAAAAAAAAAGAAGCAAAAGAAGAATCCATGGTTTAATAGGGAATGTATGAAAGCAAAGGAGCTGAACAAAAGGGCATGGAGGAACTTCCGTAATAACAGAACACCAGAAAGTAGAGAGAGATACCAGAGAACCAGGAACGAGTATGTTAGTGTGAGAAGAGCAGCTGAGAAAAGGTATGAAAATGATATAGCAAATAAAGCCAAGACCGAACCAAAGCTACTACACAGTCACATCAGGAGGAAAACAACAGTGAAGGAACAGGTGATGAAACTTAGGACGGGCGAGGACAGGTACACTGAGAAGATTGTGAGAAAAACCTAGTAACACATCTGGAGAGAAGAGACTTCGTGACAACCCATCAACATGGGGTTCAGGAAGGGTAAATCTTGCCTTACAGGCTTAATAGAAATCTACGATCAGGTGACAAAGATGAAGCAAGAAAGAAAAGGATGGGCGGACTGCATTTTTTTGGGCTGTCGGAAAGCCTTTGACACAGTACCCCATAAAAGGTTGATGCATAAGCTGGAGAAACATGCAGGAGTAACTGGTAGGGCGCTACAGTGGATAAGGGAGTACCTAGGCAATAGGAAGCAGAGAGTTACAGTGAGGGGTGAGACCTCAGATTGCCAAGAAGTCACAAGTTGAGTCCCACAAGGCTCTGTACGTGGACCTATCCTGTTTCTGATATCCGTAAATGATCTCCCAGAGGGTATAGACTCATTCCTCTCAATGTTTGCTGACTGCGCCAAAATTATGAGACGGATTAAGACAGGAGGACAGCTTGAGGCTTCAAGAAGACCTGGACAAGCTGCAGGAATGGTCGAACAAATGGTTGTTAGAGTTTAACCCAAACAAATGTAATGTAATGAAGATAGGGGTAGGAAGCAGGAGACCAGATACAAGGTATCATTTGTGAGATGAAATACTTCAGGAGTCAGAGAGAGAGAAAGACCTGGGGGTTGATATCACGCCAGACCTGTCCCCTGAAGCTCATATCAAGAGGGTAACATCAGCAGCATATGCCAGGTTGGCTAACATAAGAACGGCCTTTAGAAACTTGTGTAAGGAATCTTTCAGAACTTTATATACCACATATGTTAGACTAATACTGGAATATGCGGCTCCAGCATAGAGTCCATATCTAGTCGAGCATACGACTAAACTGGAAAAAGTTCAAAGGTTGGTCACCAGACTAGTACCCGAGCTGCGAGGTATGAAGTACGAGGAGAGACTACGGGAATTAAACATCACTTCGTTGGAAGACAGAAGAGTTAGGGGGGACATGATCACCACATTCAAGATTCTGAAGGGAATTGATAGGGTAGATAAAGACAGTCTATTTAACACAAGGGGAACACGCACAAGGGGACACAGGTGGAAACTGAGTGCCCAAATGAGCCATAGAGATATTAAAAAGAACTTTTTTAGTGTCAGAGTGGTTGACAAATGGAATGCATTAGGAAGTGATGTGGTGGAGGCTGACTCCATACATAATTTCAAGTGTAGATATGATAGAGCCCAATAGGCTCAGGAACTTGTACGCCTGTTGATTGACGGTTGAGAGGCGAGACCAAAGAACCAGAGCTCAACCCCCGCAAACACAACTAGGTGAGTACAACTAGGTGAGTACAACTCCCAACACATCATCCCCAGAGGTGAGGGGGAAACCCACAACCAGCTACCCAGTAATACCAGGGGGGAGGGCAACCACACCATTCTCTTCTGCATAGAAACCCCCCTACCCCAAACCCTCCCTGCCCCCACTCAAATGCTAAGAAAAATCTCCCTCCACCCACACCCCATTCCCACCCTGCTACCCCACCTCTCCTCCCGCCATGTCCCCCCTCCCCCCTTTCCCTTCCGGTCCTCCCTCCCCCTTCATCCCCTCCCCTCCCTGTCCCCCCCCTTCACTTGACCCCCGCCCCTCACCCCAGTATCCTCTGAGACCCCTTATCCACCTCACAGGTCCTCACACCCATGGAACAGCTTCCCCCACCAGCAGAACACTCACAAAGAAGCCGATTTGAGAAGGGACAGAAGAAAGTGAGCCTCAGGGCAAGGTACACTTACATAGATGGAATTACAAATAAAGCAAATGAGCTTGGAGAATGGGTACTAGAGGAAAACCCAAACATAATAGCACTCACAGAAACAAAGCTAACGAAAACCATAACAAATGCAGTGTTCCCACAGGAATATTATGTTATGAGGAAAAGAGAGAAGGAAGAGGTGGAGGTGGTGTAGCTCTGCTGGTAAGAAAGGGCTGGGACTTTGAGGAGATGGTCATTCAGGGCCATGAGGGTTTCAGTGACGACATAGCAGGTACCATAACAACTGGAGGACAAAAAATTATAGTCGTAGTCATATATAATCGACCACCAAATGACAAAAGACCCAGACAGGAATATGATAGAAACAACATGGCCACCATTAACATAATAGAGAGAGCAGCTTCTGTTGCCAGCAGGAATGGATTTGGACTACTAATCATGAGAGACTTCAACCATGGGAAGATAGATTGGAGAACAGAGACCCACATGGGGGACCAGAAACATGGAGAGCTAAGCTGCTGGGATATCAACAAGACACTTTGTAAGCCAGCACATCAAGGAACCAACAAGAATGAGAGAAGATGAACCAGCCATGCTCGATCTGATATTTACTCTAAATGAGTGGGATATAGGGGAAGTTAAGATGGACGCACCTTTGGGAATGAGTTACCACAGTGTATTAAACTTTGAGTACCTGGTAGAGCCAGGAATTATCTGCCCCCCTCCCTCCCCCCCCCAAAAAGAAAAAAAACACTATGAAACAAAAGGCTGGCATACTGAAAGGGGAACTATGAGGAGATGAGACGTTTCCCAAGGAAATATCTTGGGACACAGACCTCAGAGATAAGTCAGTACAAGATATGATGGACTATGTCACCCAAAAGTGTCAGGAGGCAGTAAACAGGTTCATCCCGTCCCAATGGGAAAAATCCGAGAAGCAAAAGAAGAATCCATGGTATAATAGGGCATGTATGGAAGCAAAGGGACTGAACAAAAGGGCGTGGAGGAACTTCCGGAATAACAGAACACCAGAAAGCAGAGAGAGCGATACCAGAGAACCAGGAATGAGTACGTTTGGGTGAGAAGAGAAGCAGAGAAAAAATATGAAAATTATATAGCAAACAAAGCCAAGACCGAACCAAAGCTACACCATAGTCACATCAGGAGGAAAACAACAGTGAAAGAACAGGTAATAAAACTTAGAACAGGCGAGGACAGGTATACAGAGAATGACAAAGAGGTGTGTGAAGAACTCAACAAGAGATTCAGGTCTACACAATAGAACAAGGTGAGATCACTGTGCTAGGAGAAAGGCAAGTAAACCAGGTGGCCTTGGAAGTGTTCGAAATTACAAGTGAGGAGGTCAAAAGGCACCTGCTGGATGTGGATGTTAGAAAGGCTGTTGGTTCAGACGGGATCTCACCATGGGTACAGAAAGAGTGTGCAGAGGCACTTTGCTTGCCACTCTCCATAGTGTATAGTAGGTCACTGGAGACGGGAGACCTACCAGAAATATGGAAGACGGCGAATGTGGTCCTAATATACAAAAAGGGCGACAGGCAAGAGGCACTGAACTACAGGCCAGTGTCCTTGACGAGTACTAACTTAGGCCCAGTTAAAGCTTCACTAGGTAATATTGAGGAATAACAGACACTTTAAGTTTTGGTAAAAATAAAAAAAAATGTATCAGTGTACGATTCACCTTTTGCAAGTTAAGGCTTGTAGTTTTGTATTTGTTTTTTCCGTGTAAAGAAGTATTTCATGTTTTTTTCTGTTTCGTGGATGGTTTTCTGTTTTTTTTTAATTATTCATTCTGACATGATTATTTTAATCTTTGTTTTATCTCTGTGATTTCTGTGTGTGTATGTTTGTGTTGTTGAGACACTTGCGGCTTCTTGAGTCTTACCAGAACCATTTTCCTTCTTCTCAATAATCTCCCAAGTCTCCTGCCAAGTTATACTTTTTCTGTGAGACATATTTTATGCAAATTGTATTTGCGTCGGTATTTCTTTCTTTCTCTCTTTCTGTGTTCCTTGTGTTGTGTTCCTTGTGTTGTGTTCCTGGTGTTGTGTTACCTTGTGTTGTGTTGCTTGTGTTGTGTTGCTTGTGTTGTGTTGCTTGTGTTGTGTTCCTGGTGTTATGTTGCTTGTGTTCCTTGTGCTGTGTTGCTTGTGTTGTGTTGCTTGTGTTGTGTTGCTTGTGTTGTGTTGCTTGTGTTGTGTTGCTTGTGTAGTGTTGTGTTGCTTGTGTTGTGTTCCTTGTGTTGTCTTCCTTGTGTTGTGTTGCTTGTGTTGTATTGCTTGTGTTGTGTTGTGTTACTTGTGTTGTGTTGTGTTGTTTGTGTTGTGTTGCTTGTGTTGTGTTGCTTGTGTTGTGTTGCTTGTGTTGTGTTGCTTGTGTTGTGTTCCTGGTGTTGTGTTGCTTGTGTTCCTTGTGTTGTCTTCCTTGTGTTGTGTTGCTTGTGTTGTATTGCTTGTGTTGTGTTGTGTTGCTTGTGTTGTGTTGCTTGTGTTGTGTTGCTTGTGTTGTGTTGCTTGTGTTGTGTTGCTTGTGTTGTGTTGCTTGTGTTGTGTTGATTGTGTTGTGTTGTTTGTGTTGTGGTCCTTGTGTTGTGTTGCTTGTGTTGTGTTGCTTGTGTTGTGCTCCTTGCGTTGTGTTCTTTGTGTTGTGTTGAATGTGTTGTGCTCCTTGTGTTGTGTTCTTTGTGTTGTGTTCCTTGTGTTGTGTTGTTTGTGTTGTGTTGCTTGTGTTGTATTGCTTGTGTTGTGTTGCTTGTGTTGTGTTGCTTGTGTTGTGTTGCATGTGTTGTGCTCCTTGTGTTGTGTTGCTTGTGTTGTGTCCCTTGTGTTGTATTGCTTGTGTTGTGTTGCTTGTGTTGTGTTCCTTGTGTTGTGTTGTTTGTGTTGTGTTCCTTGTGTTGTGTTGCTTGTGTTGTGTTCCTTGTGTTGTGTTTCTGGTGTTGTGTTCCTGGTGTTGTGTTCCTTGTGTTGTGTAGCTTGTGTTGTGTTTCTTGTGTTGTGTTTGTTGTGTTGTGTTCCTTGTATTGTGTTGCTTGTGTTGTGTTGTGTTGGTTGTGTTGTGTTGGTTGTGTTGTGTTGCTTGTGTTGTAATGCTTGTGTTGTGTTGCCTGTGTTGTGCTGCTTGTGTTGTGTTGCTTGTGTTGTGTTGCTTGTGTTGTGTTGCTTGTGTTGTATTGCTTGTGTTGTGTTGCTTGTGTTGTGTTGCTTGTGTTGTGTTGCTTGTGTTGTGTTGCTTGTGTTGTGTTGCTTGTGTTGTGTTCCTTGTGTTGTGTTGCTTGTGTTGTGTTCCTTGTGTTGTGTTGCTTGTGTTGTGTTGCTTGTGTTGTGTTCCTTGTGTTGTATTGCTTGTATTGATTCATTATTATTATTTGTGTGCATGTATTGTGTATGTGCTCTGTCCAGTAAATGTATTCCAATTTGCTGGTGTTTGCCCTTGTCCTAGTGAGGCTTCCCATGAAATAGTACAGAAGAAGAGAGAGAGAGAGAAAGAACCAAGAACCACTACTGTGGACAGGGTAGAAGGTAATACTAATAAGTCAAAAGGGGATTGAGGAAATCATATCACCTAAGGAGAGAGTGGGGAGTCACAGTGGCTCGAGTGGGTGTGTGCACGTGACAACGAGGCTAAGTGTTGGAGCCGCATCCCCTAAACGTGTGACGTTGAGCCCCTCTCCAAGAGCCAGAAGCGCCCAGGGTGATCTCCAAGTAAAGCACAAACACTCTACCGAGTTGTGGGTTGGGTTGTCCGTAGAGAAGGATCAACGACGACAACACCACCAATCCACAAGACTATAATAATACCTAGTTAAACACAAGACAAAGTTAGAGAAGATTCAGCAGTATGCCACCAGGCTCGTCCCGGAACTGAGAGGATTGAGCTACGAGGAAAGGCTAAAGGAGCTGAACCTCACATCCCAAGAAAACAGAAGAGTAACGGGAGACATGATAACCTCCTACAAAATTCTCAGGGGAATTGACAGGGTGGAAAAAGACAAACTCTTCAGCACGGGTGGGACACGAACAAGGGGACACAGGTGGAAACTTAGTACCCAGATGAGCCACAGAGACGTTAGAAAGAATATTTTTCAGTGTCAGAATAGTTAGTAAATGGAATGCACTAGGAAGTGATGTGGTGGAGGCTGACTCCATACACAGTTTCAAATGTAGATATGATAGAGCCCAGTAGGCTCAGGAATCTGCACACCAGTTGATTGACAGTTGAGAGGCGGGATCAAAGAGCCAAAGCTGAATCCCCCGCAAGCACAATTAGGCGAGTACAATTAGGTGAGTACACACACCCCTGCCCCCACACCATACACCCTGCCCCTACTACCATACTATAAACCCTACCCTTACTCCCACACACACACACACACCCCTGCCCCTACTCCCACACACACATACTCCCTGCCCCTTCTCCCACACACACATACACCTTGCCTCTACTCCCCCCCCACACACACACTGTCCCTACTTCCACACCATACTCCCCCTGCCGCTACTCCCACACCATACACCCTGCCTCTACTCCCACACACACATACACCCTACCCCTACACCCTCGCACACACACATACATACACCTTGCCCCTACTCCCACACACACATACACCCTGCCCCTACTCCCACCCACACACATACATACACCTTGCCCCTACTCCCAAAGACACATACACCCTGCCCCTACTTCCACAAACACACCTCAATGTGTTTCTCTCAATGTTTGCGGACGATGCTAAAATTATGAGAAGGATTAAAACAGAGGAGGACTGTTTGAGGCTTCAAGAAGACCTAGACAAGCTGAAGGAATGGTCGAACATATGGTTGTTAGAGTTTAACCCAACCAAATGTAATGTAATGAAGATAGGTGTAGGGAGCAGGAGGCCAGATACAAGGTATCATCTGGGAGAGGAAATTCTTCAGGAGTCAGAGAAGGAAAAAGACTTGGGGGTTGATATCACGCCAGACCTGTCTCCTGCAGCACATATCAAGCGGATAACATCAGCGGCATATGCCAGGCTGGCCAACATACGAACGGCATTCAGAAACTTGTGTAAAGAATCATTCAGAACTTTGTATACCACATATGTCAGGCCAATCCTGGAGTATGTAGCCCCAGCATAGAGTCCATATCTAGTCAAGGATAAGACTAAACTGGAAAAGGTTCAAAGGTTTGCCACCAGACTAGTACCCGAGCTGAGAGGTATGAGCTACGAGGAGAGACTACGGGAATTAAACCTCACTTCGCTGGAAGACAGAAGAGTTAGGGGGGACATGATCACCACATTCAAGATTCTGAAGGGGATTGATAGGGTAGATAAAGACAGTCTATTTAACACAAGGGGAACACGCACAAGGGAACACAGGTGGAAACTGAGTGCCCAAATGAGCCACAGAGATATTAGAAAGAACTTTTTTAGTGTCCGGTGGTTGACAAATGGAATGCATTAGGGGGTGATGTGGTGGAGGCTGACTCCATACACAGTTTCAAGTGTAGATATGACAGAGCCCGATAGGCTCAGGAATCTGTACACCTGTTGATTGACGGTTGAGAGGCGGGACCAAAGAGCCAGAGCTCAACCCCCGCAAACACAACTAGGTGAGTACAACTAGGTGAGTACACCCCTGCCCCTACTCCCACACACACACATACCCCTGCCACTACTCCCACACACACATACACCTTGCCCCTACTCCCACACACTCACACACACCCTGCCCCTACTCCCACACCATACACCCCTGCTCCTACTCCCACACACACTTACCTCCCTGCCCCTACTCCCACACACACACACCCTTGACCCTACTCCCACACACACATACACACCCGTGACCCTACTCCCTCCCACACACACACACACCCCTGGCCCTAAACCCACTCACACACACCCCTGCCCCTACTCCCACACATATACCCTGCAAGTACTCCCACACACACACACACACACACACACACACACCCTGCCTCTACTCCCACACACACACCCCTGCCCCTACTCACATACAAATACCCTGCAACTACTCCTACACTCCTACTCCTACACACACACACACACACACGCACACACACACACACACACACACACACACACACACACACACACACACACACACACACACACACACACACACACACACACACACACACACACACACACACACACTAAAGAAATTGTTCATGACTTTTGTTAGGCCAAAGCTAGAATACGCAGCTGTTGTGTGGTGCCCATATCTTAAGAAGCACATGAACAAACTGGAAAAGGTGCAAAGACATGCTACTAAGTGGCTCCCAGAACTGAATGGCAAGAGCTACGAGGAGAGGTTAGAAGAATTAAATATGCCAAAACTAGAAGACAGAAGAAAAAGAGGTGATATGATTACTACGTACAAAATAGTAACAGGAATTGATAAAATCGACAGGGAAGACTTCCTGAGACCTGGAACTTCAAGAACAAGAGGTCATAGATTTAAACTAGCTAAACACAGATGCCGAAGAAATATAAGAAAATTCACCTTCGCAAATAGAGTGGTAGACGGTTGGAACAAGTTAAGTGAGAAGGTGGTGGAGGCCAAGACCGTCAGTAGTTTCAAAGCGTTATATGACAAAGAGTGCTGGGAAGACGGGACACCACGAGAGTAGCTCTCATCCTGTAACTACACTTAGGTAATTACACACAAATGGAATGCATTTGTGCATTCAGAGTAGGCAGTAGGACGGCGGTCAGTGAACAAGGGTAGTACGTGCAGTCCGCGAATTACTTCAATATTCTCGGGATATTTACGTACCAGTGAGCCCAAAACATAGTTTTTGGTCATATGAAAGGTACAGCAACGCAGTGATAACGCAACATAGTGAATTCTTATAACGTTTGATAAGAAAAAAAATTGAAAAAGAACGAGATTGTGGCAAGACGGTGGCACCAGAGGCTGCGAAGGGAAGAGTTTGGACCACCACGTGGGGAGGACCTCTGGCGGGGACGTCAACAACAATATCGGACATCGCTTCATAAATCACCTAATTGTGCTGTGGGATGCTTACTCGGAGGTGAGTGCCTCTCAAAGTCAGTCATATAAGGTGTACAGTGTTTTTTATATAGTAATTAGCTTTGAACATAAGTTAATTAAAATACGAAAAAGTAGCTCAAGAGCCTCAGCTTGGTACTAGCTTCTCACACCTGTGTGTTACATTACACCGCCACTGACTAGACCTACCCCCCCCTCCTCCTCACCATAACACGCCAGTGTAAACACACACACACACACATGCACGCACGCACACACTGGTGACCGCTCACTCACCCACCCTCACCCCTCACGTTCCCACGCCTTACACTGCCCCAAGACACCCCCCTACCCCTCCCCCTATACACAAACACCCCCGCACTCAACACACACACACACACACACACACACACACACACACACACACACACACACACACACACACACACACACACACGCACGCACGCACACACACACACAGTTAGTTAGGCTAAGACTTGTTGAGCACCTGGAGAGCATTGGGTTTGTAAACAAGCACCAACATGGGTTCTGGACAGGGAAATCATGCCTAACAAACCTTTTAGAATTCTATGATAAAGTAACAAGGATAAGGCAGGACAGAGAAGGCTGGGCAGACTGCATATTTCTTGACTGCCAAAAGGCCTTTGATACGGTACCGCACATGAGACTGCTATACAAACTTGAGAGGCAGGCAGGAGTAAGCGGAAAGGCCCTAGTATGGGTGAAGAACTACCTAACAGGAAGGAGCCAGAGGGTAATGGTAAGGGGCGAAAAGTCGGACTGGCGAACAGTAACAAGTGGAGTACCTCAAGGATCGGTGCTGGGCCCAATCCTCTTTCTAATTTACGTAAATGATATGTTTACAGGAGTGGAATCATACATGTCAATGTTTGCAGATGACGCAAAATTAATGAGAAGAGTTGTGACAGACGAGGATTGTAGGATCCTCCAAGAGGACTTAAACAGGCTGCAGAGATGGTCAGAGAAATGGCTACTGGAGTTTAACACCAGTAAATGTAAAGTTATGGAAATGGGATCAGGTGACAGGAGACCAAAGGGACAGTACACAATGAAGGGGAACAGCCTACCTGTAACGATTCGAGAAAGAGACCTGGGAGTGGATGTGACACCTAATCTAACTCCTGAGGCACATATAAATAGGATAACGACAGCAGCGTACTCTACACTGGCGAAAATTAGAACTTCATTCAGAAACCTAAATGAGGAAGCTTTTAGGGCGCTTTACACTGCCTACGTGAGACCCGTCTTAGAGTATGCCGTGCCATCATGGAGCCCTCACCTGAAGAAACACATAAAGAAACTGGAGAAGGTTCAGAGGTTTGCGACGAGGCTTGTCCCAGAGCTACGAGGGATGGGATATGAAGAGCGGCTGAAGGAACTGAACCTTACGACACTAGAGAAAAGAAGGGAGAGAGGAGATATGATAGGGACATATAAAATACTCAGGGGAATTGACAAAGTGGAAATAGATCAAATGTTCACACGTAATAATAACAGAACGAGGGGACATGGGTGGAAACTGGAAACTCAGATGAGTCACAGAGATGTTAGGAAGTTTTCTTTTAGCGTGAGAGTAGTAGAAAAATGGAATGCACTTGGGGAACAGGTTGTGGAAGCAAATACTATTCATACTTTTAAAACTAGGTATGATAGGGAAATGGGACAGGAGTCATTGCTGTAAACAACCGATAGCTAGAAAGGCGGGATCCAAGAGTCAATGCTCGATCCTGCAAGCACATATAGGTGAGTACATATAGGTGAGTACACACACACACACACACACACACACGCGCGCACACTGTTATGATCTCAGCCTACAGGAGGAACGAGTCTCCCTCCTTGAGAGTTATTCGTCAAGCCTGACCTGATTAGAAGGTCTAGCGAATATTGAAGTGATAACGCATATGTAAAATAGTTGCTTGGATATGTATAACAGTTTGAGATCATGGGCAATGAAGAAGAAAACAGATAAATGACTGGCGAGGAGATGTGGACATTTTGCTGGAGGCGTGAGGCTCGCTTCCGGAGGACCTTGACCTCACTTGAGTGCCAGACATCGCAGGGGGAAGCCGCGCTCCATTTGAGCTCCCGCCAGAAGGGAACCCCCAGTGATATATCTCGAAGAGAAGAGAAGTGTGTAGACGTGCCAGCTGTGGAACCGAGCTGGGAACGTTGTGGTATCAAGTCCTGGTCGACGAGCAGAGTTTAATAAGCTACTCAGAGGCATTTTCGTGGGCTGTGTGGAGCGCCCTGACCAGACGCCGTCAGAGGAAAAGCGCCCTCGATCAGTTAATCTGTGGTAAGCACGATATATGCCAGTTCATAGTGATCACTTGTAGTTGGTCGTGTGCCCAGCGACGGTAGCAATGTTTATTTATAAGTTAGACATGTTTTAATAAGGCAGAAAGCCTGAAATAGGAGAGTGAAGAGGGAGGAGCACGGAGCGACGTCCGCCCCCTCTGAGCGCTGGCAGACGACTGAGGGAGCCTGGCTCTTGACGGAGGAAGACCCTCCCAGCGAGTGAGGACCGCCGCCAGGCGAGGTGGAGTATGGACCCGCCCAAAACGGGGGAGTCCACTCTCACTGTATGTAGAGAACAGATAGAGGTTTGAGGCAAGCATATTGTGTGGTTATTTTTTTGTTTATGTGTTAAAGGGGAACATTTTATTGGAGTGTCGATGGGTTGCAGGTTTGTCTTTTGGGGAAGAAGTTGCTGAGAACTTCGAAGCCAGCAGATGAAGTAGCTGATGAGACTCCAAGGTAGTGGAGCAGAGGACCTCGAGCTGTGAGGAGAAGCAGCAGTGAAGAGGAGTGTCACGCGCTTCTGTAGAGGTGGAGAAGCACCATAGTTGCTCGAGGAAACTTCATGGTGTAGCAGCCAAGAGAGCTGTGGAGGACCCTAGCAGAAGGGTGAAGCACCGTAGTTGCTCAAGGAAACTTCATGATAGCAGCCTGGAGGAGCTGCAGAGGATCCTGGTAGTGAAGCCCGGAAGAACCTAAGGATATTAGGGTAGTGAACTTCCAGAGGTGGAAGGGGAAGTTCTGGTGGATTACTTATAGGGAGTTGATAGTGTTTGGTTGTCATTAGCGTGCAAGACGCAGTGAGAGGTGAGTGACTGTTTGCATTCTTATGTCAAGGAGTTTTTTATACTGAAGTATCAATGAACATTTATACTGGTATATGTTATTGCATTCAAATGCTGATTTTCTATATATAT
Organism: Procambarus clarkii; assembly: GCF_040958095.1. Lineage (NCBI taxonomy): Eukaryota > Metazoa > Arthropoda > Malacostraca > Decapoda > Cambaridae > Procambarus > Procambarus clarkii. The sequence continues at coordinate 15,392,281 of NC_091202.1, read as the reverse complement.
ATATGTTATCTTGCTGATGATGCAACAGTGTATGTAGGCTTGGATAGTATCAGGTGGTGAACCAGGAGATAGGATACCACTTGATAAGCTGATAATAGAGTTCTGATGGTGTTGGAGTGCAACCTGATTGTGATATTATAGAGTATAGGATTCATTATTATTATATGTGTGTATGTATCGTGTATGTGCTTTGTCCAGTAAATGTGTCACAATTTGCTGGTGTTTGCCCTTGTCCTAGTGAGGCTTCCCAGGAGGTAGTAAAGAAGGAGAGAGAGAGAGAAAGAACCAAGAACCACTGCCGTGGACAGGGTAGGAGGTAATACTAGTAAGTCATAGGGGATTGAGGAGATCATATCTCATAAGGAGAGAGTGGGGAGTCACAGCGGCTCGAGTGGGTGTGTGCACGTGACAACGAGGCTAAGTGTTGGAGCCGCATCCCCTAAACGTGTGACGTTGAGCCCCTCTCCAAGAGCCAGAAGCGCCAAGGGTGATCTCCTAGTATAAGCACTCTGCCGAGCTGTGGGTTGGGTTGTCCATAGAGAAGGATCAACGACGACAACACCAACCAACCCACAGTCTATAATAAATTGGGGGCCTGTGTCCGGGAGAGTGAACTGACACACCCACACCCTGTCCAAGAGTGGATTTGTACACCCCTGCTGAGATAAACTGTGTGACCGCAGGTGTATACTCTCTCTCTTGGGAAGACTCACAGGACAGGATGACAGCAGTCCTGAATTTTAGAGGTTCGGAGAAAGACCTAGCGAGAGCCCAGAAGTACATTGATACAGGGGATGATGAAATCTTGCAAAATTGTACCCAGGAACAACTTTGGTTGATCGGTAAAATGTATGGTGTTAGGTTGAAGTCAAACAGGGCGTCTAGTAAACGAAAGGAAATCAAGGCAATAATGCAGATAGACAGAGTAAGCATGTTCTGCAAAACTCGTGACGAGAAGATTCTAGACATGTGCACTAGGAGGCAGATAAGGATGTTGGAAGACCATTTCGGCCTAAAGGGTAGGCATGATAAGGTAGAGGATGGACGCGAGGCGCTGCGGACTTGGTTAAGGGAACAAAAAGCAGAAGAAGAGAAGGAAGCGAAACGCCAATGTGAACAAGAGGAAACACAGTGCCAGCAAGGAGGAGCTGAAGCCCTGCCTCAGAATGAAGTACCCGATAGGTTGGAAGAAATTTCAGAGGAAACGGATGATGCGCCAAGTGACGAAGGAATTAATGTAAACTCAAGTAGCAGCAGGGAAAGCAGCCTTGAGAGGCGCGAGATGGAACCAAAGTTGGAACCAGGAGACAATGAGGTACAGCTGCAACGTGAAGAGAGGCAGGCTCGGCTTGAGCAAGAGAAAGCCAAAGCCGAGCAGGAGCGAGCTAAAGCTGAGCAAGAGAAAGCTAAAGCCGAACAGGAAAAAGCTAAGGCCGAACAGGAAAAAGCTAAAGCTGAACAGGAAAAGCTTAAAGTCGGACAAGAGAGAGCCAAGGCCGAACAAGAAACGGCCAAGGCTGAACTGGCTATTATAAAGATGGAGGCCGCTAAAGCAGAACAAGAGAGAATTAAGACAGCACGAAGAGAGAACAGAGTGAGAAGTGAGGCGAGATGCAGCAATGGCAGACCCAATGGAGTCTGGGGAGGAAGAAATTATGAAAGACCCAGAGGAGTCTGGGGTGAGAAAAATTTTGATAAATGGGCAGATAAAAGTAAGTACCCTAAAACTCAGAAGAGTAGGTCGCGCACTTCGTCTGAAAGTGAAGATGGAGGAGCAAAACGAGAAACTGATCGTTATCCAGGAAATCAAGAGTCCAGTAAAGCTCCACAGAGTACGAGTAGTACGTCTGGCACGAGGAACTCCAATACGAGTGAGCAGAGTCAGAGCTACTCTGGTACGTATAGGAGAGATTTTTCCCAGATGAGATGTTACAATTGTAACGGATTGGGTCACGTGATGCGAGATTGTCGGCAGGGCAAGAGAGTTGTGACCCTGGCCATGTGTGACCCCCGAAGTAAATATACTAATGTGTTCCGAGACAAACCACAGAAAGCGAACTTAGTGAACGAGAGGTATAGGCCGTTCATGAGCAAAGGTTGGATCAGGATAGGAAGCCAACCTGAAGTAGAAGTTGGTATCTTAAGAGATACCGGAGCTAATCAGAGCTTGATTGCGAGAAGCCTGATTGGGAATGATCGACGGTTAGCTGGCAGGAGTAAGATGAAGGTATATGGGTTGTTGTCTGAAAGTGACATGCCCGTGTGTACTGTCCAGCTAAGGTCGGAATATGTGTCGGCAGAGGTGATGTTGGGAGTGTGCCCCGACATACCTATTCCAGGAGTCCAAGTGATCCTGGGAAATGACTTGTGCGGGACAAAGGTGTTGCCAAGAGTCATAGCGGAGACTGTGCCAGAGGAGTGCCCAGAAGGCCACGGCACGGGTGGGACACCTGAGAGTGTGAACCTGACTGACATCCGAGGAGATGAGTCAGGAGACCGCCAAGCCATTGAAAACCCTGTCTCGGTAGTGATGAAGGCAGAGGTGGCCGACGAAGAAGACACTGGAGAAGATAAGACAGTGTCGATTCAGCCGGTGGAAGATATCGACGTAGATATAGCATGGCTGTTTGATGAAGGTCCAGCCCAGGAAAATGAAGTCTCGGTGAGGTCAAAAGTGAGGATGACCCAGCCGAAGAAGAATCACATGAAGAGAGCGGACCTGAGTAGAGCCCAGACTGCTGAAACTAAGAGTCGGAAGGTGAATGCAACTGTCCTGAGTAGGAATGAGGAAAGATGTGGACAGACTGAGGACGGGAGTAGAGCGTCAAGTGGTCCACGAGCACAGAGGCATATGGATAGTGGAGTTAAGTTGTTTGAGATGTCAGGAGTCGACATGTTTCACAGAAAACGTGGAGGAGAGATAGTGAAGAAGAGTGATAGCCGAGAAAATGAAAGGAGAAGAGACAGTATGTGTGGGGAGATGCTCACGAGCACTCTAGGAGAGGTAAAGCGACATGTACGGTCGAGTGCTGTTGGCTGTAGTACAGAGCTCGAAGAAACTTTTAGGGAACGAAGAAGAGTTGAAGGAGAAGAAATGGAGTTGTATAGAGGTGAGAGGTGTGAGAAGAGGATGATGATGCAAGCATGGATGAATAGAAGAAAGCCGAGGACTCGATGGAGGTCAAACAGGATGAGCTCTCGGATAAAGGAGGAGACGGAAGGGAGGATAGTCGGTGAAGACGAGGGAGTGAAGTATGATGACAGGAGACGGAAATATAATGGCAGTAGATGGAAGTATGAAGACGACAGAGGAGGTACAGACAGTAGATGTCTGACTCTGGACGAGAAGAGAAGAAGACGAGGAAACGGAGGGTGGAGACAGTAAGTAGAGTGGACCAATGGATTGCAGGCGTCCAAGGTGGACAGCCTAGCCAAGAGGTGTCAGAGAGGTCAAATCGTTTATGAGAAGATCATGTTTCTGGAGAGAGGTGAGCCAGATGTTGCAAGGAGCAACGAACTAGTTGTAGACTCCTACGGGAGTATGTAAACAGACTAACCGGTCGAACCAATCGGTTGAAGAACGAGATAGTGTAGTGGCGGATGTATTATCCCGAGCTTTGCCACTGGAATAACTCTCAAAAATAAGGGGAGGGGAGTGTTATGATCTCAGCCTACAGGAGGAACGAGTCTCCCTCCTTGAGAGTTATTCGTCAAGCCTGACCTGATTAGAAGGTCTAGCGAATATTGAAGTGATAACGCATATGTAAAATAGTTGCTTGGATATGTATAACAGTTTGAGATCATGGGCAATGAAGAAGAAAACAGATAAATGACTGGCGAGGAGATGTGGACATTTTGCTGGAGGCGTGAGGCTCGCTTCCGGAGGA
>NC_091202.1:15260894-15385894 GCF_040958095.1 Procambarus clarkii | reverse complement strand
CTCTCTCTCTCCCTCCCCTCTCTCTCTCCCTCCCCTCTCTCGCTCCCACTCCTCTCTCTCTTCCTCCCCCTCTCTCTCTTCCTCCCCCCTCTCTCTCCCTCCCCCCCCCCTCTCTCTCTGTCTCTGTCTCTCTCTCTCTCTCTCTCTCTCTCTCTCTCTCTCTCTCTCTCTCTCTCTCTCTCTCTCTCTCTCTCTCTCACACACACACACTCATAGGGAAATTATGGAAGGGAGACGAACTCTGACTGCCAAACGCAGGACATTCACAACTGGAACAAACACAGAGGATGGGATGGAACAGGAAGCCTGGATGAAGGAAGTACTCCAGCAAATGAAGAATGAATTCAGTGAAGGACTGAGGGTAATGAGGGAGACAGTAGCCAACCTGCAAGATGATTTAAGGGCAGCAAAGGAGGAGATAAGATACCCAAAGGAGACTCTTCCACAATACCAGGCACAAACCGTACCCCAGGGAGATGGGAATGCTACTGTGGAGGGGACCACCACAACCCAGATCTCATTTGCTGAAATGCTTAAAAAGAGCCCTGAAGCTAGGTCTGCGGTTAAGGAAGTTGCCATGGAAGTGGCTTCCTCTCAGGAAGCAGCTAGATGTACTAGCCGGCTGATAGAGAGAAATAGAGCAGTAGTAGTAGCAGGCATTAAAGAACAAACAGGGACCAGACCAAAGGAGCGGAGAGACAAGGACAAAAACATGATTAAAGAGATCCTTAAAGAGGTAAGGATGGAGGGAGCTGAGCGAAATGTTGAAAAGGTTTTCAGGCTTGGAAAGTACAACAAGGACAGAGACCGAATGATAAAGGTGGTTTTCATGAGCGAAATCGCGAAAGAGGAACTGCTAGCAAGGAAGTGTTGTCTAAAAGGTGTAGAGAAGTTCAAGAAAATATTCCTGCAGAGGGATATGACAAGGGAAGAGAGAATACGGACAGCAGACGCGAGGAAGGAGCGCAGGGAGAGAGAAGGAAATCAGAGTACCACAACCCAGAACCCTACAATCCCAGAGGGAAGTGGAGAACCCTCCTCAAACAGTGCAACAGCCACAGGGATTGGGGCACCACCCCCACATTCTACCCAACAGACACCCAACCTGCCCCATCCCCTGTCAGCCCCCCCACTAAGTACCCACCTAGGGCACCCTCCCCCCACCCACCCCCCTCCCCCCACTCACCCCCCTTCTCCCCCTCACCCCTCTCCCCAGGACCTCCCTTCTCCCCCATCCCCCATGCCCTCCCTTCTCCCACATGCCTTCCCGTCTCTCCCACCCCCATGCCCTTCCTTCCCCCCCTCCCCCCTAAGCCCCCCACTCTCCCCCACCCCACCTAAGTCTTCCCCTCTCCCCCACTCCCCTAAACCCTCCCCTCTTCCTCACCCACCTCAGCCCTCCCTTTTCCCCAACGCCCCCCAAGCCCTCCACCCTTTTCTCTCCCCCCAAGCCCCCCCATCTCCCCTATCCCCCACAGCCTCTCCTCCCCCCATGCTTCCCCAACCCTCCCTCTCTTACCCACCCCCTGTACCCTCCCCCTCTTATCCACCCCCTGTACCCTCCCCCTCTTATCCACCCCCTGTACCCTCCCCCTCTTATCCACCCCCTGTACCCTCCCCCTCTTATCCACCCCCTGTAGCCTCCCCCTCTCCCCCACCACCCCAAGCCCTCCCTCCTCCACCAATCCCCCCGTGCCAGGTCCCCCCAGCTCCCACTCACCCCAGATCCCAAAGGTCCCCCCCAGAAAAGAAGCAGAAGAGAGTCAGTTTCAGGGTGATGTACTCGAACATAGATGGGATCACAAGCAAGACAAGTGAACTAAGGGAAAGAGCACAAGAAGTTAACCCAGATGTAATCGGACTCACTGAAACAAAACTCTCTGGAATCATAACGAATGCCGTGTTTCCCCAGGAGTATACAGTAATAAGGAAAGAGAGGGAAGGTAGGGGAGGAGGCGGAGTGGCCCTACTCATGAGAAGGGAATGGAGTTTTAAGGAGATGGCCATCCCGGGCTGTGAGGAGTTCAGAGACTACATAGCAGGCACCATAACAATGGGAGGACCAAGAATAGTAGTAGCAGTAATATACAACCCTCCACCAAATGACAGGAGACCCAGTCAAGAGTATGAAAACAACAGCAAGGCAGTTAACACTATAATTGAGAGGGCAGCCTCTGCTGCCTGTAGAAATAGATCCCACCTGCTCATCATGGGCGACTTCAATCACGGAAAGATTGACTGGAAGAACAAGGAACCGCATGGAGGCGAGGATACGTGGAGAGCCAAACTATTGGAGGTGGTGACAAGCAACTTTTTAACCCAGCATGTCGGAGAACCCACAAGGATGAGAGGCAATGACGAACCAGCGAGGCTCGACCTAGTCTTCACTCTGAACGACTCCGACATAAGAGAAATCGGTTTTGAGGACCCAGTAGGAATGAGCGACCACAGTGTACTGGTGTTTGAGTACTTGATTGAAGAAGGGTTATTGAACTCGAGGAGGGATACCGAAACCAAAAGGTTAGCATACCGAAAGGGAAACTATGAGGGGATAAGAAAATTCCTAACAGATATAGCATGGGAAACAGAGCTCAGGGGAAAGACAGCCCAAGATATGATGGATTACATCACGCAGAAGTGCAAGGACGCAGCAAACAAGTTTGTCCCAGTCCAAAAGGAAAACAGAGAAATGAAGATGAGAAACCCATGGTTTAATCAAAGATGTAGGCTAGCTAAGCAGCAAAGTAAAAGGGCATGGAGAAACTATAGGAATAACAGGACACTGGAGAGCAGAGAAAGATACCAGAATGCCAGGAATGAATATGTCAGGATGAGAAGAGAGGCAGAAAGACAATACGAAAATGACATCGCAAGCAAGGCAAAGACTCAGCCTAAATTGTTGCATAGCCACATTAGGAGAAAAACAACAGTAAAGGAACAGGTTATGAGATTAAGGATAGGGGTGGAAGGATTCACTACAAATGACAAGGAAGTGTGTGAGGAATTGAATAAGAAATTCCAGGAGGTCTTCACCTTAGAGCAAGGAGAAATTCCAGAGGTAAGTGAGGGAATAGCTAACCAGGAACCACTGGAAGAGTTTGAGATTACCAGTGGGGAAGTAAGGAAGTGTTTACTAGAGTTGGATGTGACGAAGGCTATAGGCCCAGATGGAATCTCTCCTTGGGTTCTAAAGGAAGGAGCAAGAGAACTGAGCCTACCACTCTCCATAGTGTATAACAAATCACTGGCAACAGGGGAACTGCCAGATATTTGGAAAGCAGCTAACGTAGTCCCGATATACAAGAAAGGGGATAGACAGGACACACTGAACTACAGGCCAGTGTCCCTAACCTGCATACCATGCAACCTGATGGAGAAGATTGTGCGAAAAAAACTAGTGGAGCACCTGGAGCGAAGGAACTTTGTAACACAGCATCAACATGGGTTCAGGGATGGCAGGTCCTGCCTCACAGGGTTACTTGAATTCTACGACCAGGCAACAAAAATAAGGCAAGAAAGAGAATGGTGGGCAGACTGCATATTTTTGGATTGTCAGAAAGCCTTTGATACAGTGCCACACAAGAGGCTAGTGCGAAAGTTGGAGATGCAGGCTGGAGTGAGAGGGAAGGTACTCCGGTGGATAGAGGAGTACCTAAGCAACAGGAGACAACGAGTCTGTGTGAGGGGTGAGGTCTCAGATTGGCGAGACGTCACAAGTGGAGTCCCGCAGGGGTCAGTCCTTGGACCTATACTGTTTCTGGTATATGTAAATGATCTCCCAGAGGGTATAGATTCGTTCCTCTCGATGTTTGCCGACGATGCAAAAATTATGAGGAGGATTGAAACAGAGGATGATAGTAGGAGGCTACAAGATGACCTGGATAGACTGAGTGAATGGTCCAACAAATGGCTGTTGAAGTTCAACCCGAGTAAATGCAAAGTAATGAAACTAGGCAGTGGAAACAGGAGGCCAGGCACAGGATACAGAATAGGAGATGAAGTACTTAATGAAACAGACAGAGAGAAAGATCTAGGAGTTGATATCACACCAAACCTGTCTCCTGAAGCCCACATAAAGAGAATAACGTCTGCGGCATATGCGAGGCTGGCTAACATCAGAACGGCGTTCAGGAACCTGTGTAAGGAATCATTCAGAATCTTGTACACCACATATGTAAGACCAATCCTGGAGTATGCGGCCCCAGCATGGAGCCCGTACCTTGTCAAGCACAAGACGAAGCTGGAAAAAGTCCAAAGGTATGCTACTAGACTAGTCCCAGAACTAAGAGGCATGAGTTATGAGGAAAGGCTGCGGGAAATGCACCTTACGACACTGGAAGACATGATCTGAAGTAAGGGGGGACATGATCACAACCTACAAAATCCTCAGGGGAATCGACCGGGTAAACAAGGATGAGCAATTCAACACTGGTGGGACGCGAACAAGGGGACACAGGTTGAAGCTGAGTACCCAAATGAGCCACAGAGACGTTAGAAAGAACTTTTTCAGTGTCAGAGTAGTTAGTAAATGGAATGCATTAGGAAGTGATGTGGTGGAGGCTGACTCCATACACAGTTTCAAATGTAGATATGATAGAGCCCAATAGGCTCAGGAATCTGTACACCAGTTGATTGACGGTTGAGAGGCGGGACCAAAGAGCCAGAGCTCAACCCCCGCAAGCACAATTAGGTGAGTACACACACACATGTCAAGCGGATAACATCAGCGGCATATGCCAGGCTGGCCAACATACGAACGGCATTCAGAAACTTGTGTAAAGAATCATTCAGAACTTTGTATACCACATATGTCAGGCCAATCCTGGAGTATGCAGCCCCAGCATGGAGTCCATATCTAGTCAAGGATAAGACTAAACTGGAAAAGGTTCAAAGGTTTGCCACCAGACTAGTACCCGAGCTGAGGGGTATGAGCTACGAGGAGAGACTACGGGAATTAAACCTCACTTCGCTGGAAGACAGAAGAGTTAGGGGGGACATGATCACCACATTCAAGATTCTGAAGGGGATTGATAGGGTAGATAAAGACAGTCTATTTAACACAAGGGGAACACGCACAAGGGTACACAGGTGGAAACTGAGTGCCCAAATGAGCCACAGAGATATTAGAAAGAACTTTTTTAGTGTCAGAGTGGTTGACAAATGGAATGCATTAGGGGGTGATGTGGTGGAGGCTGACTCCATACACAGTTTCAAGTGTAGATATGACAGAGCCCGATAGGCTCAGGAATCTGTACACCTGTTGATTGACGGTTGAGAGGCGGGACCAAAGAGCCAGAGCTCAACCCCCGCAAACACAACTAGGTGAGTACAACTAGGTGAGTACACACACTCACACATCTTGCCTCTACTTCCACACACACACCCCTGCCCCTACTCCCACACACACACACCTCGCTGCCCCTACTCCAAAACACACACACCTCTGCCCCTACTCTCTCACACACACACCCCTGCCCCTACTCCCACACACACACCCCTTCCCCTACTCTCACACACACACCCCTGCCCGTACTCCCACACACACACACCTCGCTGCCCCTTCTCCCAAACACACACACACCTGCCCCTAATCCCACACACATACACCACTGCCCCTACTCCCACACACACACACCCCCTACCCCTACTCCCAGACACACACCCCTGCCCCTACTCCCACACACACACCCCTGCCGTTACTCCCACACACATACACCCCTGACCCTACTCCCACACACATGCACCCCGGCCCCTACTCCCACACACACACACACACACCCCTACCCCTACTCCCACACACATACACCCCTGCCACTACTTCCACACACACACACACACACACACACACACACACACACACACACACACACACACACACACACACACACACACACACACACACACACACACACACACACACACCTGCCCCTACTCCCACACACGCACATCCCTGCTCCTACTCCTAAACACATACACCCCTGCCCCCTACTCACACACACACACACTCCGGCCACTACTTACCCCCCCCCACACACACACCCTGCCCTTACTTCCACACACATACTGCCCCTACTCCCACACACATACACCCCCTGCCTCTACTCCCACACACACTCACATACACCCTGCCCCTACTCCCCCCCCCCACACACACACTCACACCCTGCCCCTACTCCCACACACACACCCCTACCCCTACTCCCACACACACACACACAGACACAAACACACACACACACACACACACACACACACACACACACACACACACACACACCCTGCACCTAGTCCCCACACACACACACACATACACCCTGCCCCTATTCCCACACACTCACACACACCCTGCCCCTACTCCCACACACTCAAACACACACACACACACCCTGCCCCTACTCTCCCCTTCCACACACACTCACACTCTGCCCCTACTCCCGCACACACACCCTTACCCCTACACCCACACTCACACACACACATACACCCTGCTCCTACTCCCACACACTCACACACACACACACCCTGCCACTACTCCCACATACACACACCCTGCCACTACTCCCACACACACACTCTCCCAAAACACTCCCCCCCCCCCACCACACCCACTCTCACACTAGGACTATTATTGCTCTCTCTCTCTCTTGTCAAGGGCAAAATGGCAAGTGGACGCAATAGGGACACAGGGAACAGCCAGAGTGACCAAACGAAGGACATATTAACCCAATTTCTGGAGGCATTCAGGAAGGAGATGCAGGAAATGAGTATTAAAATTAACAACCTGCAAAGTGAGCTGACATCAGCAAGGGAGGAAATCAAATCCCTCACAGAGAAAAATAAAGAGACTGAGCATCAGATTATCATCCAAAGGGAGGGTGGGAATGTTACAATGGAAGGAAATGCCTCTGTTCCTGAAACATTTGCGGACATACTGAAAAAGAGCTCAGAAGCTATGGACACAGTGAGGGAGGTAGCCATGCAAGCAGCCACCTCACAGGAAGCAGCAAGGTGCACCACTCAGCTGCTGGAGAGAAAAAGATCAGTGGTAGTCGTAGGCATCAAAGAACAGGAAGGATACAACAGGCAAGAATGGAATAGCAAGGATAGAGAGGCAGTACAAGGGCTACTAAAGGGGTTACAGATGGAAGGGGCTGAATGGAACATTGAGAAAGTTTTCAGGTTGGGCTGGTACAACAAGGACAGAAACCGACTTGTAAAGGTGGTGTTTACAAACGAAACCACGAAGGAGGATATTCTCAAAAGGAAGAGTCGACTGCAGCATGTGGAGGGATTCAAGAAAGTATTCCTGCAAAGGGACAGGACGAAGGAGGAGAGAGCCAGGGCAGCAGAGGCAAGGAGGAAGTGCAGGGAGAGAGGAGCAAACCAGGAAACCAGCCCCCAACACAACAGTCCTAGAGACAAGAGGCAAACCCAAAACCAGCATCCCAGCAACACCAGAGGGGAGGGCAACACCACCACCCCCTCTGCATAGAAACCCTCTCTTCCCCCTCACCCTACCTGCCCCCACCCAACCCTCCCTCCCCCCTCACCCCAATCTTACCCTGTCACCCCTTCCCCATTCCCATCATGTCCCCCCTCCCACCTTTCCTCCCCTGTGACCCCTCCCCCTTCATCCCATACTCTCCCTATTCCTCCTCCCACCTCACCCCGTATTCTCCATGTCCCCCCTACCTCCTTAACCCACACCCTACCTGTCCCCCTTCACTGAAACCCCCACCCCTCACCCCAAATTCCGCTGAGACCCTGCAAACCACCTCACAGATCTTCTCACCCACGGAACAGCTTCCCACACCAGCAGAATGCTCGCCAAGAAAGGGACAAGAAAATGAACTGAAGAAAGTGATCTTCAAGGCAATGTTCACTAACATAGATGGGATTACAAATAAAACAAGTGAACTCGGAGAATGGGCACTAGAAGAAAACCCAGACATAATAGCACTCACAGAAACAAAGCTAACAAACACCATAACAAATGCAGTGTTTCCACAGGGCTACTATGTAGTGAGGAAAGAGAGAGAAGGGAGAGGGGGAGGTGGTGTACCTTTGCTACTAAGAGAAGGTTGGAGTTTCGAAGAGATGGTAATTCAGAACTGTGAAGGTTTCAGTGACTACATATCAGGCACCATAGCAACTGGAGGACAGAAAATTATAGTAGTAGTCATATATAACCCCCCACCGAATGACAGAAGACCCAGACAGGAATATGATAGAAACAACTTGGCCACCATCAATATAATAGAGAGAGCAGCTTCTGTGGCTAGCAGGAACGGATCCAGGCTACTAATCATGGAAGACTTCAACCATGGAAAGATAGATTGAGGGAACAGAGACCCACATGGAGACCCAGAAACAAGGAGAGCTAAGCTGCTGGATGTGGCAACAAGAAACTTTCTAAGTCAACACGTCTAGGGACCGACAAGAACGAGAGGAGGTGATGAACCAGCCTTGCTTGATCTGATATTTACCCTAAATGAGTCGGATATAAGGGAAGTTAAGTTGGAAGCCCCCTTGGGAATGAGTGATCACAGTGTATTGAGCCACATTGGGACACAGAACTCGGAACCAAGTCCGTACAAGACATGATGGACTATGTCACCCGAAAATGTCAGGAGGCTGTAAGCAGATTTGTCCCAGCCCAACAGGAAAAAATAGAGAAGCAAAGGAAGAATCCGTGGTTTAATAGGGAATGTATGGAAGCAAAGGAGCTGAACAAAAAGGCATGGAGGAACTTCCGTAATAACAGATCACCAGAAAGTAGAGAGAGATACCAGAGAACCAGGAACGAGTATGTTAGTGGGAGAAGAGCAGCTGAGAAAAGGTATGAAAATGATAAAGCTAATAAAGCCAAGACCGAACCAAAGCTACTACACAGTCACATCAGGAGGAAGACAACAGTGAAGGAACAGGTGATGAAACTTAGGGTGGGCGAGGACAGGTACATAGAGAATGACAAAGAGGTGTGTGAAGAACTCAACAAAAGGATCCAGGAGGTCTTTACAATAGAACAGGGACAAGTCACGGCGCTAGAAGTGGTGGCAGCAAACCAGGTGACCTAGGAAAAGTTCGAAATTATAAGAGATGAGGTCAAGAAGCACCTATTGGAGCTGGATGTGAGAAAAGCTGTTGGGCCAGATGGAATCTCACCATAGGTATTGAAAGAGTGTGCAGGAGCACTTTGCTTGCTACTCTCCATAGTGTATAGTAGGTCACTGGAAACGGGAGACCTACCAGAAATATGGAAGACTGCTAATGTAGTACCAATATTTAAAAAAGGTGACAGAGAAGAGGCACTGAACTACAGGCCAGTGTCCTTAACTTGTATACCATGCAAGATGATGGAGAAGATTGTGAGAAAAAACCTAGTAACACATCTGGAGAGAAGAGACTTCGTGACAACCCATCAACATGGGCTCAGGGAAGGTAAATCTTGCCTTACAGGCTTGATAGAATTCTACGATCAGGTGACAAAGATTAAGCAAAGAAAGAGAAGGATGGGCGAACTGCATTTTTTTGGACTGTCGGAAAGCCTTTGACACAGTATCCCATAAAAGGTTGATGCATAAGCTGGAGAAACAGGCAGGAGTAACTGGCAGGGCGCTCCAGTGGATAAGGGAGTACCTAAGCAATAGGAAGCAGAGAGTTATAGTGAGGGGTGAGACCTCAGAATGGCGTGAAGTCACCAGTGGAGTCCCACAGGGCTCTGTGCTTGGACCTCTCCTGCTTCTGATATACGTAAATGATCTCCCAGAAGTTATAGACTCATTCCTCTCAATGTTTGCTGACGACGCCAAAATTATGAGAAGGATTAAGACAGAGGAGGACAGCTTGAGGCTTCGAAAAAACCTGGACAAGCTGCAGGAATGGTCGAACAAATGGCTGTTAGAGTTTAACCCAAGCAAATGTAATGTAATGAAGATAGGGGTAGGAAGCAGGAGACCAGATACTAGGTATCACTTGGGAGATGAAATACTTCAAGAGTCAGAGAGAGAGAAAGACCTGGGTGTTGATATCACGCCAGACCTGTCCCCTGAAGCTCATATCAAGAGGATAACATCAGCAGCATATGCCAGGTTGGCTAACATAAGAACGGCCTTTAGAAACTTGTGTAAGGAATCTTTCAGAGCATTATATACCACATATATCAGACCAATTCTGGAGTATGCGGCTCCAGCATGGAGTCCATATCTAGTCAAGCATAAGACTAAGCTGGAAAAGGTTCAAAGGTTTGCCACCAGACTAGTACCCGAGCTGAGAGGTATGAGCTACGAGGAGAGACTACGGGAATTGAACCTCACTTCGTTGGAAGACAGAAGAGTTAGGGGGGACATGATCACCACATTCAAGATTCTCAAGGGAATCGACAGGGTTTATAAAGACAGGCTATTTAACACAAGGGGCACACGCACTATGAGACACAGGTGGAAACTGAGTGCCCAAATGAGCCAAAGAGATATTAGAAAGAACTTTTTTAGCGTCAGAGTGGTTGACAAATGGAATGCATTAGGAAGTGATGTGGTGGAGGCTGACTCCATACACAGTTTCAAGTGTAGATATGATAGAGCCCAATTGGCTCAGGAATGTTGATACACCTGTTGATTGACGGTTGAGAGGCGGGACGAAAGAGCCAGAGCTCAACCCCCGCAAGCACAACTAGGTGAGTAATCACACACACACACCCCTGCCCCTACTCCCACACACACACACATCCCTGCCCCTACTCCTCCCAACACACACACCCCTGCCCTAACTCCCACACACACACACACCCTGCCCCTACTCCCACACACATACACCCCTGCCCATACTTCCACACACATTCACCCTGCCCCTACTCCCACACACATACATCCCTGCCCCTACTCCCACACACGCACCCTGCCCCTACTCCCACACACACACCCTACCCCTACTCCCACACACACACACACCCCTGCCCCTAATTCCCACGCACACCCCCACACCCTTCCCCTACTCCCACACACATACACCCTTGCCCCCACTCCCACACACCCCTGCCCCTACTTCCACACACACATATACCTTGCCCTTACTCGCACACTTATACTCACCCTGCTCCTACTCCCACACTCATACACACCCTGCCCCTACTCCCACTGTTATGATCTCAGCCATCAGGAGAAACGAGTCTCCTCCTTGAGAGTTATTCAGCAAGACCTGGCCTGAATAAGAGGTCACAGACGTGTGGACATGAAGATAAAGATGTAAAATAATTGGTTGGATTTGAAAGACAATTTAAGAATATGGGCAGTGAATCAGGATATAGAGAAATGACTGGTTATGAGATGTGGATAATTTGCTGGAGGAGTGAGGCTCGCTTGAGCTGAAGAAATTGTGAGGAAAAGCCGCACTCCGTATTTGCTCCTGTTAGAGAGGAACCCCTAGTTGATATACCTTCAAGAGGAAGGAAGTGGACAGACGTCTCAACTGAGGAATAAGTTAGGAGGCGTGCCAGCTCAAGTCAGGAACTGCAGAAGGTGTTGAGGGGACAGTTAAGGCAGTTTTGTGGGTTGCCTGAGGTACCCTGAGCTTCGCTGCCCCATCTGAGAGCGCCCTGCATGAGACCTTATTGTGGTAAACCCAAATTTAGCCAGTGATTGCCGGTAATTGATTGTGGGCCCAGCGATCATAGCGAATGTTTATTGGTACGTTAGACATGTTTTGGTAAGGCAGGAAGCCTAAATAAGAGAACGGAGATGAGAGAGACAGCTGGAGGGACGAGCAGCATGTCCTCTCCAGTCGACCACCTGGAGCCAACTGACTGGCCTGGCGGCCGAGGACCCTCCCAGAGTGAGGAGCCGCCCGCCGAGCAAGGCGGAGCATGGACCGGCCCAAACGGGGGAGTCCACTCGCACAGTATGTAGAGAGCAAAGAGATGTTAGGTGCGAACATATTGTGTGGTTATTTTCGTTTGTGTTTAAAGGGAAACATTTTTATTGGCGTGTCAATGGGTTGCAGGTTTGTGTTTGGAAGGAGTTGCTGAGATAACTTCGAGGCCAGTAGAGGAGGATTCAGTGGATGGAATTCCAAGGCTATTGAAGAAATA
The DNA here is from genome assembly GCF_040958095.1 of Procambarus clarkii. Taxonomy (NCBI): domain Eukaryota; kingdom Metazoa; phylum Arthropoda; class Malacostraca; order Decapoda; family Cambaridae; genus Procambarus; species Procambarus clarkii. The sequence goes on along the minus strand of NC_091202.1, from coordinate 15,373,809 downwards.
CTGAGCTCTGTGGAAGAACAGTCCCTATAGTGAGGAGTTGGACCTCAAGCTGTGAGAGAAGCAGTTGAGAAGAGTTTACATGCTTTTGTGATACCTGTGGTGAAGCACCATTGTTGCTCAAGGAAGACTTCATGGTGTAGCAGCCTGGAAGAGCTGCAGAGGATCCTGGTAGATAAACCCGGAAGAACCTGATGATGTCAGGGTAGTGAACTTCCAGATGTGGACGGGAAGGTCTGTTTGATTACTTGTAGGGAGTTGGTGGAGCGTTTTGTTGTCATTAGCGTGCAAGACGCAGTGAAAGGTGAGTGATTGTTTGCCGTTTTATTGCCAAGGAGTACTTATACTGAAGTATAGGGTTACAACCGTAGGCTGGATTACCTGCAGAGACATACATAAGTGTTCTAGGACTGATAGGGTGATCGATTTGTCATTGTTGTATATCAAGGAACTTTTATACTAATATCAATGTTATTGCGGTCGAACGCTGGTTTTCCTTGTATGAGTTTATAGATATATATATTCTCTTGCTGATAGTGTAACATTGTGTTATAAGACTTGACCTATTTGAAGAGGTTGGTAGTATCAGGTGGTGAAAGAGGAGAGAGGATACCACTTGATGAGCCGATGATAGAGTTCTGATGGTACTGGAGTGCAACCTGACTGAAATAGTATAGAGTGTAGGATTTATTATTATTGTTATATCTGTGTATGTATTGTGTAGGTGCTTTGTCCAGTAAATGTATTCAAATTTGCTGGTGTTTACCCTTGTCCTAGTGAGGCTTCCCAGGAAGTAGGTAAGAGAGAGAGAGAAAGAACCAAGAACCACAACTGTGGACAGGGTAGAACGGAATAGTAATAATAAAACAAAGGGGATTGAGGAGGTCATACCACATAAGGAGAGAGTGGGGAGTAACGGCGGCACGAGTGGGTGTGTACACGTGACAACGAGGCTAGTGTTGGAGCCTAGGGTGATCTCCGGGTTTTGGGTTGGCTTGTCGCAAAGGAAGGACGAACAACGACAACACCAATCACAATACCACACACATACACCCTGCCCCTACTCCCACACACATACCCTGCCCTTACTCCCACACCCATACTCCCTTGCCTCTACTCCCACACACATACCCTGCCCTTACTCCCACACACATACTCCCTTGCCTCTACTCCCACACACACACACCCTGCCCCTACTCCCACACACATACACCCCTGCCCCTACTCCCACACACACAAACCCTGCCCCTACTCTCACACACATACACCCCTGCCCCTACTCCCACACACACACCCTGCCCTTACTCCCACACACACACACCCTGCCCTTACTCCCACACACACACACCCCTGCCCCTACTCCCACACACACACCCTGCCCTTACTCCCACACACACACACCCTGCCCTTACTCCCACACAAATACACCCCTGTCCCTTCTCCCACACACATACTCCCTTGCCTCTACTCCGACACACACACACCCCTGCCCCTACCCCCCACACACATACACCCCTGCCCCTACTCCCACACACATACTCCCTTGCCTCTACTCCCAAACACATACTCCCTTGCCTCTACTCCCACACACACACACACCCCTGCCCCTACTCCCAAACACACACACCCTGCCCCTACCCCCACACACATACACCCCTGCCCCTACTTCCACACACATACTCCCTTGCCTCTACTCCCACACACACACACCCCTGCCCCTACTCCCAAACACACACCCCCTGCCCCTACCCCCCACACACATACACCCCTGCCCCTACTCCCACACACATACTCCCTTGCCTCTACTCCCACACACATACTCCCTTGCCTCTACTCCCACACACACACACCCATGCCCCTACTCCCAAACACACACACCCTGCCCCTACCCCCCACACACATACACCCCTGCCCCTACTCCCACACACATACACCCCTGCCCCTACTTCCACACACATACTCCCTTGCCTCTACTCCCACACACACACACCCATGCCCCTACTCCCAAACACACACACCCTGCCCCTACCCCCCACGCACATACACCCCTGCCCCTACTTCCACACACATACTCCCTTGCCTCTACTCCCACACACACACACCCATGCCCCTACTCCCAAACACACACACCCTGCCCCTACCCCCCACCCACATACACTCCTGCCCCTACTCCCACACACATACTCCCTTGCCTCTACTCCCACACACATACTCCCTTGCCTCTACTCCCACACACATACTCCCTTGCCTCTACTCCCACACACACACACCCATGCCCCTACTCCCAAACACACACACCCTGCCCCTACCCCCCACACACATGCACCCCTGCCCCTACTCCCACACACATACTTCCCTGCCTCTACTCCCACACACACACACACCCCTGCCTCTACTCCCACACACACACCCCTGCCTCTACTCCCACACACACACACACCCCTGCCTCTACTCCCACACACACACACCCTGCCCCTACTCCCACAAACTCACACCCTGCCCCTTTACCTACACACATACACCCTGTCCCTACTCCCACACACACACACACCCTGCCCCAACTCCCACACACATACACCCTGCCCCAACTCCCACACACACACACCCTGCCCCTACTCCCACACACACACACCCTGCCCCTACTCCCACAAACTCACACCCTGCCCCTTTACCTACACACATACACCCTGTCCCTACTCCCACACACACACACACCCTGCCCCAACTCCCACACACATACACCCTGCCCCTACTCCCACACACACACACACACCCTGCTACCTACCTTGAGGCTACCTTGAGGTGCTTCCGGGGCTTAGTGTCCCCGCGGCCCGGTCGTCGACAAGGCCTCCTGGTTGCTGGACTGATCAACCAGGCTGTTAGACGCGGCTGCTCGCAGCCTGACGTATGAGTCACAGCCTGGTTGATCAGGTATCCTTTGGAGGTGCTTATCCAGTTCTCTCTTGAACACTGTGAGGGGTTTGCCAGTTATGTCCCTTATGTGTAGTGGAAGCGTGTTGAACAGTCTCGGGCCTCTGATGTTGATAGAGTTCTCTCTCAGAGTACCTGTTGCACCTCTGCTTTTCAACGGGGGTATTCTGCACATCCTGCCATGTCTTCTGGTCTCATGTGGTGTTATTTCTGTGTGCAGGTTTGGGACCAGCCCCTCAATTATTTTCCACGTGTAAATTATTATGTATCTCTCCCGCCTGCGCTCAAGGGAGTACAGATTTAGGCTCTTTAGTCGGTCCCAGTAATTTAGATGTTTTACTGAGTGGATTCTAGCAGTAAAGGATCTCTGCACGCTCTCTAGGTCAGCAATTTCTCCAGCTTTGAAAGGGGCTGTCATTGTGCAGCAGTACTCCACTCTAGATAGCACAAGCGTTTTGAAAAGTATCATCATCGGTATAGCATCTCTAGTGTGAAAAGTTCTTGTTATCCAACCTGTCATTTTTCTTGCAGTTGTGACGGCTACTTTATTGTGTTCTTTAAAGGTAAGGTCTTCCGACATGAGTACACCCAGGTCCTTTACATTGCCTTTTCGTTCTATGTTATGATTTGCCTGCGTTTTGTACGTGGTTTCTGTTTTTATATTTTCAATTTTTCCGTAGCGCATGAGCTGAAACTTATCCTCGTTGAATACCATATTATTTTCTGTAGCCCATAGAAAGACCTGATCAACATCTGATTGGAGGTTTGCCGTGTCCTCTATGTTGCCAACTCTCATGAAAATCCTAGTGTCATCTGCAAAGGATGATACAGTGCTATAGGTTGTGTTCTGGTCTATGTCCGATATGAGGATGAGAAAAAGTACTGGAGCAAGCACAGTACCCTGGGGGACTGAGCTCTTCACGGTTGATGGGCCCTGCCCCTACTCCCACACACACACACCCTGCCCCCACTCCCACACACACACACCCTGCCCCTACTCCCACACACACACACACCCGGCCTCTACTCTCACACACACACACCCTGCCCCTACTCTCACATACTCACACCCTGTCCCTACTCCTACACACATACACCCTACCCCTACTCCCATACACACACACACCCTGCCCCAACTCCCACACACATACACTCACACCCTGCCCCTACTCCCACACACACACACCCTGCCCCAACTCCCACACACACACACTCTGCCCCTACTCCCACACACACACACACACACACCCTGCCTCTACCCCCCCCCCACACACACACGCACCTTGCCCCTACTCCCACACACACACACACACCCCTGCCCCTACTCCCACACACACCCTGCCCCTACTCCAACACACACACACCCCTGCCCCAACTCCCACACACACACACCCTGCCCCTACTCCCACACACACACACACACCCTACGCCTACTCCCACACACACACACCCTGCCCCTACTCCCACACACATACACACCCCTGCCCCTGCTCTCTCACACACACACCCTGCCCCTACTCCCACACAGACACCCCCCTGCCCCTACTCCCACACACACACACCCCTGCCCCTGCTCTCACACACACAGGTGTTTCTCACAGGTGGAAACTGAGTGCCCAAATGAGCCACAGAGATATTAGAAAGAACTTTTTTAGTGCCTGAGTGGTTGACAAATGGAATGCATTAGGAAGTGATGTGGTGGAGGCTGACTCCATACACAGTTTCAAGTGTAGATATGATAGAGCCCGATAGACTCAGGAATCTGTACACCTGTTGATTGACGGTTGAGAGGCGGGACCAAAGAGCCAGAGCTCAACCCCCGCAAACACAACTAGGTGAGTACACACACCCTGCCCCTACTCCCACACACACACACCCCTGCCCCTTCTCCCACACACACACACCCCTGCCCCTACTCCCACACACACACACCCTGCCCCTACTCCCACACACACACACCCCTGCCCCTTCTCCCCCACACACACACCCCTGCCCCTTCTCCCACACACACACACACACCTGCCCCTACTCCCACACACATACTCCCCTGCCCCTACTCCCACACACACACACACACACACACACACTGCACCTACTCCCACACACATACACCCCTGCCCCTACTCCCACACACACACACACACACACACACCCCTGCCCCTACTCCCACACACATACACCCCTGCCCCTGCTCCCACACACACACACACACACACACACACACACACACACCCTGCACCTACTCCCCCACACACATGCACCTGCCCTTACACCCACACACATACATCCCTGCCCCTACTTTCACACACATACACCCCTGCCCCTACTCCCACACACACACCCCCTGCTCCTACTCCCACACACACACACACACCCTGCCCCTACTCCCACACACATACATCCCTGCCCCTACACCCACACACATAGGGGGCCTGGTAGCTTGGTGGATAGCGCGCAGGACTCGTAATTCTGTGGCGCGGGTTCGATTCCCGCACCAGGCAGAAACAAATGGGCAAAGTTCCTTTCACCCTGAGTTCCCCTGTTACCTAGCAGTAAATAGGTACCTGGAAGTTAGTCAGCTGTCACGGGGTGTTTCCTGGTGTGTGTGTGTGTGTGTTCGTGTGTGTGTGTGTGTGTGTGTGTGTGGTGTGGGGAAAAAAGTAGTTTGTAAACAGTTGACTGACAGTTGAGAGGCGGGTCCGAAAGAGCAAAGCCCAATCCCCGCAAACACAACTAGGTGAATACAACTAGGTGAATACATACATCCCTGTCCCTACTCCCACACACATACACCCTTGCCCCTACTCCCACACACACACACCCCTGCCCCTACTCCCACACACATACACCCCTGCCCCTACTCCCACACACACACACCCCTGCCCCTACTCCCACACACACACCCTGCCCCTACTCCCACACACACACCCTGCCCCTACTCCCACACACATACACCCCTGCCCCTACTTCTACACACACATACACCCCTGCCCCTACTCCCACACACACACACCCCTCCCCCTACTCCCACACACACACCCTGCCTCTACTCCCACACACACACAGCCCTGCCCCTACTCCCACACACACAGAACGAGGGGACATGGGTGGAAACTGGAAACCCAGATGAGTCACAGAGATGTTAGGAAGTTTTGTTTTAGCGTGAAAGTAGTGGGAAAAATGGAATGCACTTGGGGAACAGGTTGTGGAAGCAAACTCTATTCATAATTTTAAAATTAGGTATGATAGGGAAATGGGGCAGGAGTCATTGCTGTAAACAACCGATGGGTGGAAAGGAGGGATCCAAGAGTCAATGCTCGATCTTGCAAGCACAAATTGGTGAGTACATACACACCCCTGCCCCTACTCCCACACATACACCCCCTACCCCTATTCCCACACCCATACACCCTGCCCTGACTCCCACACAAATACACACCCTGCCCGTACTCCCACACACATACACACCCTGCCCGTACTCCCACACACACACACCCTGCCCCTACTCCCTCACCATACTCCTTGACACCTCCATAAAATCTATCCCAATGTGCTCCTCTGAGGGGAAGTACTACATGACCACCACTCTCCCACCGCACGTCCTTAAGAATATACCACGTGATTTTTCCAGCCTCAAGTATCTCTTTAGAGGATTTATATTATTATAAGCTTTCAGAGAGTCGTAAAGCTGCCTCACCGCTCCCAGCAAGACAACTTAGCCCATTCTAACTTTCAAATATGGACAGTAAAAGTTAGAAGAAACCCCCTCGTAAATACACATGAGTTTTACGTTCTAAATAGGCCTTTTGCAGGCCAGGGAAGAGGCAGAGACGCCTTAGAGAGAGAGAGAGAGAGAGAGAGAGAGAGAGAGAGCGAGAGAGAGAGAGAGAGAGAGAGAGAGAGAGAGAGAGAGGGAGAGAGGGAGAGGGAGAGGGAGAGAGAGGGAGAGGGAGAGAGAGAGAGAGAGAGAGAGAGAGAGAGAGAGAGAGAGAGAGAGAGAGGGAGAGGGAGAGAGAGGGAGAGGGAGAGAGAGGGAGAGGGAGAGAGAGAGAGAGAGAGAGAGAGAGAGAGAGAGAGAGAGAGAGAGAGAGAGAGAGAGAGAGAGAGAGAGAGAGAGAGAGAGAGAGAGAGAGAGAGGGAGAGAGAGAGAGAGAGAGAGAGAGAGAGAGAGGGAGAGGGAGAGAGAGGGAGAGGGAGAGAGAGAGAGAGAGAGAGAGAGAGAGAGAGAGAGAGAGAGAGAGAGAGAGAGAGAGAGAGAGAGAGAGAGAGAGAGAGAGAGAGAGAGAGAGAGAGAGAGAGAGAGAGAGAGAGAGAGAGAGAGAGAGAGAGAGAGAGAGAGAGAGAGAGAGAGAGAGAGAGAGAGAGAGAGGGAGAGGGAGGGAGAGGGAGAGGGAGAGGGAGAGGGAGAGAGAGAGAGAGAGAGAGAGAGAGAGAGAGAGAGAGAGAGAGAGAGAGAGAGAGAGAGAGAGAGAGAGAGAGAGAGAGAGAGGGGGGTCGAGGGAGGGAAAAAGGGAAGAAATGAGAGAAAGAAGGAAGAGAGACGAGAGATGAAATGAGTGTAAGGTAAGATAATTATCAAGAGAAAGCTATTACAATTATATAGTCCCTGGATATGAGGATCAGGATTTAAGATAGAATGGATGAAAAAAAAATGGTGGCCGACCATATGAACATGAATTTCACAGCAGAAATCTACAACGAAGCGTTGATAATGATTGAAGATTTGTGCTTAGAAATCGCGAACAAAGTTTTCAATCAATTGGGAATGTCATCACCGAATCGATCTGCTGCTGCTTCGTTCGATGTATAATTGCGTCGTGAACAAAATTACAACACGGGTGATCTGTTGTCGTATGTGCAATCAAAATTAAAGCTAACGCTTGAGCGAAAAGGCATTTACCATCAAATAATTCAAACTGTCAATAATGGGTTTGGAGAAATCTTCTACGATGCGTCAGGAACTGTAAAACCTCTCTAAATAGATTGATTTTAGCAGCATTTCGTTCCCAAAATGGCATAACCTTAGCTCTTGCATCGTCCAGAATAGCTGCGACATTGCTACCAGGTGGAAGAACTGCTACTTCAGCTTAGAAATTGCCATTGAACACGCAATTCATTGAAACTCCCACGTGCAACATTTCCAAAGCATCCGGCATGGGAAAAGTATTGCAGAAATGTAAACTTATTGTTTGGGATGAATGCACAATGGCCCACAAAAAATCGCTCGAGGCGATCGATCGATCATTGCAAGATTTGCGTTGAAACATCAGACCATTTGGTAACGCATTAATATTGCTTGCAGGAGATTTCATGCAAACATTACCTGTAATTCCTCCATCGACACCAGCGGAATAAATAAATGCTTGCCTGAAATACTCTACTCTGTGGCGCTGTTACGAACCCGGATCCAGCGTCCGAGCACGGAGCAGTAACGACCGCGCCATCTGTGGGTCAGCTCCCAAACCCCCCGCCAAACGACGACGACACCTGGTGCGGACGGCGAATACCGGCCACAAGGGCCAGTTTCCAGTCCTGTGCAGCTCACAACACAGCCGCTGCTGACCTCTGGTGAGGTGGTGCTCAGACACCAGCGCAATCTATGGAGTGGATAGGTGGGCGTTTGTGTCTGAGCCTGTAAGTGAGGTGCCTTAGTGTGTCCCAGTTATTGATGACGTGTCTGCTTACAGAGTCGACCTGGGACTGCTGTGATGGGAGTTGAGGCAGTCTACCCGAGGCAGCCGTCTCCATACCTTGCACTTTGCTGCAGTAGTTGTGAAGTCATCCCCCCGGAAGAACACTGTGGTGTTTTACCCTGCCAGTGGAGTGGCAGTAGAAGGATTACCCGGGACCGACTGTTGGAGACGATCATCCACTGGGGTATTGAGGACAGGAGAGTGATTTGTGGTGTCACACGAGGCTCCTGTCTAGGGCGTTCCCCTAATATCGTTCGTGGAGTGGCCTGACCCGTATTGCGGGTCCGGAACCTGCCAGCAGACCAGCTGGACGTGTGGTTGACGGCCTCCACGGCGGTGCCCCCAGTGGACCTGTGTTTTGGCTGACCTGTGGCCAGGGTAGGCTCAACTTCTCAGAGGATTCGTTGTGGGGCCACGAAGAAGCACCGAGGACTCAGCACCGAGAGCGAGGATCCATAGTCTTCAGGAGAAGACGTTTGTGTACCATGTTAATACCCCTCCCCACGTGTAATCATTTTATATATTATTTATTGGTGGTGGGCAATATATTATATTAAGTTTTTGCCTTTATTTCCCTTCCCCTTTAATTTACTTGCGTCACGGATCACATCCCTTGAAAGCCACTACTGGCTTGGGGTCGGATACAACTTCCTCTAACAACATCAGAGTAAGAACCCCGTTGCGTCCCGAGAGGGTCGTAACAGGCGCCACGTAAAGATGTTAAAATTAACTACAAATATGCGTGTCCAACTGCAAAACAACTCATCAGCTGAGATATTCTCACATCAATTTCTGGAAATTGGGAACGTAAACGTGGCAGTCACATACAAGTCCGTCGATACTGTGGTGGAAGCACTTGAAGCGGTTAATTATCCAACAGAATTTTTTAATTCACTCGATCAGCCAGAGATACCACCACCGCACGAATTGTAGTTGAAAATCGGCGAGCCAATTATCATGTTGCGAAATATCAACCAGCCAAATCTTAGCTATGGCACGTAGCTTGAAGTAAAAAATGATTCAGCAACGTCGAAGAAGTAACAATCTTGACAGGACCTTTCAAAAGTAAAGATGTCCTCATTCCTCGCATTCCTATGATTCCAACGAATTTGCCAATTCAATTTAAGAGATTGTAATTCCCAATTCGATTGGCGTTTGCAATCACCATCAACAAAGCTTAGGGCTAATCTTTAGAATTGTGCGGTTAAGATACGGATTGTTTCTCACAAGGACAATTATATGTTGCGTGTTCTAGAGTCGGCAATCAGACAATCTCTATATCTTCACAGACAGTGGAACAAGAAAAAATATTGTATACCCACAAGCATTGTGAAATTAAACATGTTAGAAACGAGTATTTTATCTTTTCTTTCTTTTCCATTTAACCAGACTGAGCCACAGCAACGCGTGGCGGGTACTGCTAGTATATATATATATATATAAATATATATATATATATATATATATATATATATATATATATATATATATATATATATATATATATATAAAACTGAAAACTCACATCCCAGAAGTGACTCGAACCCATACTCCCAGAAGCAACGCAACTGGTATGTACAAGACGCCTTAATCCACTTGACCATCACGACCGGACAAAATGAGGTGATAGCCGAGGCTATTTGAACCACCCCACCGCCGGCACTCGGATAGTAATCTTGGGCATAGCATTTTACCAAATCACCTCATTCTTTGGGGCACACGTGAGGAACACAAATGCGAACAAGCCTGAATGGTCCCCAGGACAATATGCAACTGAAAACTCACACCCCAGAAGTGACTCGAACCCATACTCCCAGAAGCAACGCAACTGGTATGTACAAGACGCCTTAATCCACTTGACCATCACGACCGGACAAAATGAGGTGATAGCCGAGGCTATTTGAACCACCCCACCGCCGGCACTCGGATAGTAATCTTGGGCATAGCATTTTACCAAATCACCTCATTCTTTGGGGCACACATGAGGAACACAAATGCGAACAAGCCTGAATGGTCCCCAGGACAATATGCAACTGAAAACTCACACCCCAGAAGTGACTCAAACCCATACTCCCAGAAGCAACGCAACTGGTATGTACAAGACGCCTTAATCCACTTGACCATCACGACCGGACAAAATGAGGTGATAGCCGAGGCTATTTGAACCACCCCACCGCCGGCACTCGGATAGTAATCTTGGGCATAGCATTTTACCAAATCACCTCATTCTTTGGGGCACACGTGAGGAACACAAATGCGAACAAGCCTGAATGGTCCCCAGGACAATATGCAACTGAAAACTCACACCCCAGAAGTGACTCGAACCCATACTCCCAGAAGCAACGCAACTGGTATGTACAAGACGCCTTAATCCACTTGACCATCACGACCGGACAAAATGAGGTGATAGCCGAGGCTATTTGAACCACCCCACCGCCGGCACTCGGATAGTAATCTTGGGCATAGCATTTTACCAAATCACCTCATTCTTTGGGGCACACGTGAGGAACACAAATGCGAACAAGCCTGAATGGTCCCCAGGACAATATGCAACTGAAAACTCACACCCCAGAAGTGACTCGAACCCATACTCCCAGAAGCAACGCAACTGGTATGTACAAGACGCCTTAATCCACTTGACCATCACGACCGGACAAAATGAGGTGATAGCCGAGGCTATTTGAACCACCCCACCGCCGGCACTCGGATAGTAATCTTGGGCATAGCATTTTACCAAATCACCTCATTCTTTGGGGCACACGTGAGGAACACAAATGCGAACAAGCCTGAATGGTCCCCAGGACAATATGCAACTGAAAACTCACACCCTCATATATATATATATATATATATATATATATATATATATATATATATATATATATATATATATATATATATATATATATATATATATATATATATATATATATATATATATATATATATATATATATATATATATATATTTATATATGTCGTACCTAGTAGCCAGAACGCAGTTTTTGGCCTACTATGCATGGCCCGATTTGCCTAATAAGCCAAGTTTTCCTGAATTAATATATTTTCTCTAATTTTTTTCTTATGAAATGATAAAGCTACCCATTTAATTATGTATGAGGTCAATTTTTTTTTATTGGAGTTAAAATTAACGTAGATATATGACCGAACCTAACCAACCCTACCTAACCTAACCTAACCTATCTTTATAGGTTAGGTTAGGTTAGGTAGCCGAAAAAGATAGGTTAGGTTAGGTTAGGTAGGTTAAGTAGTCGAAAAACAATTAATTCATGAAAACTTGGCTTATTAGGCAATTCGGGCCTTGCCTAGTAGGCTGAGAAGTGCGTTCTGGCTACTAGTTACGACATATATATATATATATATATATATATATATATATATATATATATATATATATATATATATATATATATATATATATAAATATGTGAGGGTACCACCTCTGGTGCCAATGTGGGGACCCATAGCCTCAGAGAAGAAAATAAAAAGTATTCAGAGGAGACCTTGTGGTTTCTCACTGAACACTAATATTATCTTCTCCTACCACCCCCATTCTTTTGTATGTACACATATATATTTACTTTATTTGAACCTTGTTACAAAAAAAGGAGGAGAGGAGTATATATATATATATATATATATATATATATATATATTTATTGGTGTATACTGGCAGCAGGTTTTCTTTCAAACATGTTTCATTGAATATGACCGCATATTCTGTATTTATTATTTTCTGGTTTAGGGCTTCTATCCCTCTAACTATTTTCTTAGCATCAGGGCTTAATTGGAATAGGAGTTCTCCAAAACTCATTTTCGTACTTTTAAGGTGAAGAAAAGAAGTGATTTACTATAGAGTGTATTACACTTATTTGTATAATTTGCACGACGTTTCGAACCTCCATGGTTCATTCTCAAGTGAACAGATCTTACAATACTATATATAGTATTGTACAATACTATATTTAGTATTGTAAGATCTGTTCACTTGAGAATGAACCATGGAGGTTCGAAACGTCGTGCAAATTATACAAATAAGTGTAATACACTCTATAGTAAATCACTTCTTTTCTTCACCTTAAAAGTACGAAAATGAGTTTTGGAGAACTCCTATTCCAATTAAGCCCTGATGCTAAGAAAATAGTTAGAGGGATAGAAGCCCTAAACCAGAAAATAATAAATACAGAATATGCGGTCATATTCAATGAAACATATATATTTATATATATATATATATTTATATATTATTAAATATGACCGAAAAAGTAAGATTAATAATTCTAACACGAATTTTCTCAATCTTTCGTACATTACGCTTCACTGTTGGAGGTAAATCAAAAATCAATTCTCCAAAATTCATTTTTATTTCTGGTCTGACGCGACACGGGCGCGTTTCGTAAAACTTATTACATTTTCAAAGTCTTTAGTTCACAAATACACAGCTGAATAGAACTTACGTATCTCCGATTTTATATCTACATTTGAGTGAGGTGGAAGGGGTGATGTGGCATCAACACAAGACAGAACAAAATGTGGTATTAATAGGGTATTAATTTCATCAACACAAGACAGAACAAGAGTATTAATAGGGTATTAATTTCATCAACACAAGACAGAACACGAAACAATGGGTATTGAAATGGAAGTGATTGTAGAAAGCCTATTGGTCCATATTTCTTGATGCTTCTATATTGGAGCGGAGTCTTGAGGTGGGTAGAATATAGTTGTGCATTAATTGGCTGTTGATTGCTGGTGTTGACTTCTTAATGTGCAGTGCCTCACAAACGTCAAGCTGTCTGCTATCGCTGTATATATCGATGATGTCTGTGTTGTTTACTAGGATTTCTCTGGCGATGGTTTGGTTGTGGGAAGAGATTATATGTTCCTTAATGGAGCCCTGTTGCTTATGCATCGTTACACGCCTAGAAAGAGATGTTGTTGTCTTGCCTATATACTGGGTTTTTTGGAGCTTACAGTCCCCAAGTGGGCATTTGAAGGCATAGACGACGTTGGTCTCTTTTAAAGCGTTCTGCTTTGTGTCTGGAGAGTTTCTCATGAGTAGGCTGGCCGTTTTTCTGGTTTTATAGTAAATCGTCAGTTGTATCCTCTGATTTTTGTCTGTAGGGATAACGTTTCTATTAACAATATCTTTCAGGACCCTTTCCTCCGTTTTATGAGCTGTGGAAAAGAAGTTCCTGTAAAATAGTCTAATAGGGGGTATAGGTGTTGTGTTAGTTGTCTCTTCAGAGGTTGCATGGCGTTTCACTTTCCTTCTTATGATGTCTTCGACGAAACCAAAGGTGATTTTTGAATTACCTCCAACAGTGAAAAGAAATGTACGAAAGATTGAGAAAATTCGTGTTATAATTATTAATCTTACTTTTTCGGTCATATTTAATAATATATGTATACATATATATATATAGATATATATATATATATATATATATATATATATATATATATATATATATATATATATATATATATATATATATATATATATGTATACATATATACATATATACATATATATATATATATATATATATATATATATATATATATATATATATATATATATATATATATATATATATATATATATGTATACATATATACATATATACATATATATATATATATATATATATATATATATATATATATATATACATATATATATTTTTTTTTTTTTTTTTTTTTTTTTTTTTTTGCTAAAGAACATTTTATTAGCCATACATAACTGAACACAATCGTTTTGAACAAATCCACAAGGGCCGTGATGAGGGTTCGAACCACCGCATCAAGGCTCTTGTGGATTTGTTCATTTGATATATCACGCTAATTGTGATTTCTGAGTGTATACAATAGTTTTGTTACTGGCTGCAGCGCCACTAATTGGATACAATGCCACTTATCCTCTCCCTATTACAATGCCACATATAATGCCACTTATCCTCTCCCTATTACATATATATATATATATATATATATATATATATATATATATATATATATATATATATATATGTATACATATATATATATGTATACATATATATATATATATATATATATATATATATATATGTATACATATATATATGTATACATATATATATATATATATATATATATATATATATATATATATATATATATATATATATATATATATATATATATATATATATATATATATATATATATATATATAATCATTCTGAGGCAATGGAGTTACTTGAACTCGTGTTCTGGTGATTTCCAGATGCTTTTCTTAACTGACTCGACCACGATGGCAGGTGCATGTGGGTGTGGCACACAGGTGCATGTGGGTGTGGCACACAGGTGCATGTGGGTGTTGCACACAGGTGCATGTGAGTGTTGCACACATGTGCATGTGAGTGTTGCACACAGGTGCATGTGGGTGTTGCACACAGGTGCATGTGGGTGTTGCATACAGGTGCATGTGTGTGTTGCACACAGGTACATGTGGGTGTTGCACACAGGTGCATGTAGGTGTTGCACACAGGTGCATGTGGGTGTGACACACAGGTGCATGTGGGTGTTGCATACAGGTGCATGTGGGTGTGACACACAGGTGCATGTGGGTGTGACACACAGGTGCATGTGAGTGTGGCACACAGGTGCATGTGGGTGTTGCATACAGGTGCATGTGGGTGTGACACACAGGTGCATGTGAGTGTGGCATACAGGTGCATGTGGGTGTTGCATACAGGCGCATGTGGGTGTGACACACAGGTGCATGTGGGTGTGGCACACAGGTGAATGTGGGTGTGGCTCACATGTGCATGTGGGTGTGGCACACAGGTGCATGTGGGTGTGGCACACAGGTGCATGTGGGTGTTGCACACTGGTGCATGTGGGTGTGACACACAGGTGCATGTGGGTGTTGCATACAAGTGCATGTGAGTGTGGCACACAGGTGCATGTGGGTGTTGCATACCGGTGCATGTGGGTGTGGCACACAGGTGCATGTGAGTGTGGCACACAGGTGCATGTGTGTGTGGCTCACAGGTGCATGTGGGTGTGACACACAGGTGCATGTGGGTGTGGCACACAGGTGCATGTGGGTGTGGCACACAAGTGCATGTGGGTGTGGCGCACAGGTGTATGTGGGTGTGGCACACAGGTGTATGTGGGTGTGGCACACAGGTGCATGTGGGTGTTGCACACAGGTGCATGTGGGTGTGACACACAAGTGCATGAGGGTGTGGCACACAGGTGCATGTGGGTGTAGCACACATGTGTATGTGGGTGTGGCACACAGGTGCATGTGGGTGTGGCAATCAGGTGCATGTGGGTGTGACACACAGGTGCATGTGGGTGTGGCACACAGGTGCATGTGGGTGTTGCACTCAGGTGCATGTGGGTGTGGCTCACAGGTGCATGTGGGTGTGGCAAACAGGTGCATGTGGGTGTGGCACACAGGTGCATGTGGGTGTGACACACAGGTGCATGTGGGTGTTGCACACAGGTGCATGTGGGTGTGACACACGGGTGCATGTGGGTGTGGCACACAGGTGCATGTGGGTGTGGCACACAGGTGCATGTGGGTGTGACACACAGGTGCATGTGGGTGTTGCACACAGGTGCATGTGGGTGTGACACACAGGTGCATGTGGGTGTGGCACACAGGTGCATGTGGGTGTGGCACACAGGTGCATGTGGGTGTGGCACACAGGTGCATGTGGGTGTGGCACACAGGTGCATGTGGGTGTGGCACACAGGTGCATGTGGGTTTGGCTCGCAGGTGACACACACTTGTGTTTATATTCTCCCGCGGCAGTAAAGTGCCACAGTTGTTTATAGTAATGTCGAGTTTCTTATTTACGATCATTTTGGAATTCCGTTTGCGTCGTATTTACAAGATTTACGACAGCTGGGAGAACCTTTTACGATTGTGTGTAAATTTGGGCATATTTGATCCCTCAATGTGTACAGAAAAACTTTCTCAAGCTTCCGTTGCAGTGTTGGAAATATCAACAAAGTGTGGTAGAACTCTCATCGGTGCGTATTTAAGACGTTTCTTTGCCCGTGAGGGAAACAACAGCCGCTGCCTTCAGACACATTTCCCTGGCGACTGTCAAAGGATGCGTTTGAAAGACCGCTTATGCACTGGTGCAGAAAAGCACACGAGATAAAAGCAATAATGCACTCGACAATTGGTGAATAGTCTTCAAAGGAGAACCTATTAGCAAATGGGCCTTTACAAAAACTCGTTCAATACCTTTTCAGATTTAGTTTTTCCTTGTTTCTAATTTTAGAGGACGTTTTGATATGTTGTATTGTTAAGATTGATGTAATTTATTTGCAGTTATATAATTTATTTGCAGTTTTGTAATTTATTTGCAGGCTGATGGATTGAAGCTACAGGACAAGTACGTATCGGTAAGTGCAGAGGAATCAGCGTCTTCTGAAGTTACAATTAACTTTACATGTATAAGCTGTGTCCTGCTCTCAGCACCTTGTTTGATCCTTCAGTTATGTGTTCTCACATAGGGACTTTAGAACTCAAAACTCCTTTTCATTATTTTTGTCAAAGTCGAAGAGTGGATATCTAATTGTGACGAAGGTTTCTCCATGTTCATGCCTGAGATATTTATTAACATGATTGAACAACGATTTTTCATGATCCAGAGGACCAGAGCGCACTGTTAACTTATTCTTTGTCAACTTCTAGGATATGGTTCCTATCATGTATTAACACATTTTTTAGGAATGCACTGTAGACAGGAAGGGAAATAAGGGTATATATAAATATATATATATATATATATATATATATATATATATATATATATATATATATATATATATATATATATTCCATTGAATATGACCGCATATTCTGTATTTATTATTTTCTGGTTTAGGGCTTCTATCCCTCTAACTATTTTCTTAGCATCAGGGCTTAATTGAAATAGGAGTTCTCCAAAACTCATTTTCGTACTTTTAAGGTGAAGAAAAGAAGTGATTTACTATAGAGTGTATTACACTTATTTGTATAATTTGCACGACGTTTCGAACCTCCATGGTTCATTCTCAAGTGAACAGATCTTACAATACTAGTTGATTTTATACCCGCATTAGGTCAGGTGATAATACAATGAAGGTGAAAACATGGGGGGATACATAAGGGATAAACATAGGGGCTGCAGAAGGCTTATTGGCCCATACGAGGCATCTCCTATCTAAACACAAAGATTAATCCAGTGTAATTGGCCTGTTATGTTGGACATTGTCTTCTGTGTTGGCATCGGTATGTTCTTGTCTTGTACTTACTCTCATGGTGGGTAGAGTAAATAGTTCCGTGATTTGGGTGTTCATGGTAGGTCGCTCTATTCTTATGTGAATTGCCTCAAGAATTTGTAATCTTCTTGAATCTTGGGTTTTGTCTATTATGCAAGTATTCTTGTTCAACATTTCTCTTGTTAGAGTAATGTCATGGGCTTGTCTCATGTGATTCCTAGGGGCACCAGATTGAAGATGGCATGTCAAACGCCTCGTCAGCTTGATCGACGTCATACCTATGTACTTACATTGAAGGTTACATCCTTCGTGGGGGCAAGTGTACATGTATACAACGCTTGACTGCTGTAGAGGGTTCTCCGTCGGCTTCGGGCTGTTTTTGATAAGGCGTTCGGAAGTCTTCTTGGTTTTGTAGAATATTATCAGGTTTATGTTTTGGTTAGGAGTAGTGCTTTTTACTCCTTTACGGATTATTTCTTTCATTATTCTTTCCTCTTTTATATGTTCACTGTGCATGGTTGATTTGTAATATAATTTTATTGGGGGTGTTGTGGTTTCTGTTCTAGGTTCTGAATTATACCAACGGTCCAAGTGTCTTCTTATAGCAGCGTTTATTTCCGCGTTGCTATATCCGTTGTTCACCAATACCTGAGTTACTCTTTCAAACTCTCTACTCACGTTGCTCCATTCAGAGCAGTGGGTAAGCGCTCGACGAATATAAGCATTGAGAACACTGGCTTTCTATCTTTGGGGGCACTCACTTCTACCGTTCAGGCATAATCCTATGTTGATGTGCTTGGTATATACGTTGGTGCTTAAAGAGGTTCCTGTTTTTGTTATTAGTACATCCAAGAATGGCAGACTGTTATTTTCACTATTTTCATGTGTAAATCGGAGTACTGACTCTCTCTCTAGGTGTCTTTTTAGGTCAATTAGTTCATCTGAGTCTTTTACTATTACGAATATGTCATCTACATAACGGCAGTATACAGTTGGTTTTTGTCTGCTACTGAAGACCCTATCTTCGATGGTTCCCATATAAAAATTAGCAAATAAAACTCCTAAGGGGGAGCCCATTGCTACTCCGTCTATTTGTAAATACATGTCTCCTTGTGGACTGATGAAAGGGGCTTCCTTTGTACATGCTTCGAGAAGACTTTTCAAGTGTGGCTCAGGTATGTCTAATTTGGGAGTGCTCTCGTCTCTGTATACTCTGTCCAGTATCATTCCTATGGTTGTGTCGACTGGGACGTTGGTAAAAAGGGATTCAACGTCCAGGGAAGCGATGATTCCATCGGGCTGGGTAGATTTGATCAATTCTAGGAAATCTGCTGATGATTGTAAACTAAACTTACTTGGAGTGTATGGAGTTAGGAGTTCATTGAGTTTCTTTGCCAGGTGATAAGTTGGGGTTGGTATTTGGCTGATTATAGGGCGTAGTGGGTTACCTGGTTTATGCGTCTTGACATTGCCGTAGGCATATCCTAAGCCATAGTCGCCTTGAAGTTTATTGAAATGCACACTACCTTTCTTTGCGTTGATTGCTGTAATTGTTTTGTTTACTTTCCGCTTAAGGTCTTCTACGGGGTTCCTCGTGATTCGTTGAAATTTGGAGTCGTCACTTAGGATGTCGCTAATTTTGTTCATGTATTCATGGGTAGGAATCAATACATATGCTGCTGTTTTGTCGGCTTTTCTTATTGTTACGTCTTTCAGATTTTTTAGTTGTTTCGCTGCTTCTTTGAGTTGTGGGGTTAAGATTGTAGATGAATATGTTCCTCGTTTTTTCCCTGCTTCTGCAAGTAGTTCAGCTTGAAGTGTGTCAGTGGTGATGACTTTTTTGTTGTCTTCTAGCTTATGGATATCGTCCAGAAGCATTTCGATTTCCAGGCGTTTTTGATGCATCTTTGGTTTAGATAAGAATTGACAATTTAGACCAAGATTTAAGAGGTCTCGTTGGTCCTGGGTAAGATCATAAGAAGTCAGGTTAAAGTAGACATCTTTAGGACGAGGGATTTTTAGCTGTCCACCGTTTAGGGATGTTAACTTACGGAGTGTCTTTGTTTCTACAAGAGTTTTATGTTGTTGTTTCAGGTTAAATAGTTCACTGTTGATGGTTTGCATGAGTTGGATAGGGATGTCGTACTGGGTCCATTTGTTTAACAGATGCTCCGCCTGCTCTATAAAGGTTTGGAGGGCTTCCTTCTTCTTGTTTAGTTGATGCCGAATGAGCTCTTGCCTATACCTATAGGTAAACTCTGTATTGCGGACTGCTGGGTCATGTGGGTTTATATTGGTGTATACTGGCAGCAGGTTTTCTTTCAAACATGTTTCATTGAATATGACCGCATATTCTGTATTTATTATTTTCTGGTTTAGGGCTTCTATCCCTCTAACTATTTTCTTAGCATCAGGGCTTAATTGAAATAGGAGTTCTCCAAAACTCATTTTCGTACTTTTAAGGTGAAGAAAAGAAGTGATTTACTATAGAGTGTATTACACTTATTTGTATAATTTGCACGACGTTTCGACGTTTTCGAAACGACGTTTCGACGTTTCGACAATTATTTGTATAATTTCGTCAACGACGTTTTCAGAACCTAGAACAGAAACCACAACACCCCCAATAAAATTATATTACAAATCAACCATGCACAGTGAACATATAAAAGAGGAAAGAATAATGAAAGAAATAATCCGTAAAGGAGTAAAAAGCACTACTCCTAACCAAAACATAAACCTGATAATATTCTACAAAACCAAGAAGATTTCCGAACGCCTTATCAAAAACAGCCCGAAGCCGACGGAGAACCCTCTACAGCAGTCAAGCGTTGTATACATGTACACTTGCCCCCACGAAGGATGTAACCTTCAATGTAAGTACATAGGTATGACGTCGACCAAGCTGACGAGGCGTTTGACATGCCATCTTCAATCTGGTGCCCCTAGGAATCACATGAGACAAGCCCATGACATTACTCAAACAAGAGAAATGTTGAACAAGAATACTTGCATAATAGACAAAACCCAAGATTCAAGAAGATTACAAATTCTTGAGGCAATTCACATAAGAATAGAGCGACCTACCATGAACACCCAAATCACGGAACTATTTACTCTACCCACCATGAGAGTAAGTACAAGACAAGAACATACCGATGCCAACACAGAAGACAATGTCCAACATAACAGGCCAATTACACTGGATTAATCTTTGTGTTTAGATAGGAGATGCCTCGTATGGGCCAATAAGCCTTCTGCAGCCCCTATGTTTATCCCTTATGTATCCCCCCATGTTTTCACCTTCATTGTATTATCACCTGACCTAATGCGGGTATAAAATCAACTAGTATTGTAAGATCTGTTCACTTGAGAATGAACCATGGAGGTTCGAAACGTCGTGCAAATTATACAAATAAGTGTAATACACTCTATAGTAAATCACTTCTTTTCTTCACCTTAAAAGTACGAAAATGAGTTTTGGAGAACTCCTATTTCAATTAAGCCCTGATGCTAAGAAAATAGTTAGAGGGATAGAAGCCCTAAACCAGAAAATAATAAATACAGAATATGCGGTCATATTCAATGAAACATGTTTGAAAGAAAACCTGCTGCCAGTATACACCAATATATATATATATATATATATATATATATATATATATATATATATATATATATATATATATATATATATATATATATATATGCGAACAAGCCTGAATGGTCCCCAGGACAATATGCAACTGAAAATATATATATATATATATATATATATATATATTATATATATATATATATATATATATATATATATATATATATATATATATATATATATATATATTAGTATATTTTGGTAGCAGTCTTTCCTGTAGACATATATTATTAAATATGACCGAAAAAGTAAGATTAATAATTCTAACACGAATTTTCTCAATCTTTCGTACATTACGCATTCACTGTTGGAGGTAAATCAAAAATCACTTCTCCAAAATTCATTTTTATTTCTAGTCTGACGCGACACGGGCGCGTTTCGTAAAACTTATTACATTTTCAAAGACTTCACAAATACACAACTGATTAGAACTTACGTCTCTCTGATATTATATCTACATTTGAGTGAGGTGGGAAGGATGATGTGGCATTAACACAAGACAGAACAGGGGATATTAATAGGGTATTAAAAGTATCAACACAAGACAGAACAGAAACAATGGGTATTGAATAGAAGTGTTTGTAGAAAGCCTATTGGTCCATATTTCTTGATGCTTCTATATTGGAGCGGAGTCTTGAGGTGGGTAGAATATAGTTGTGCAATAATTGGCTGTTGATTGCTGGTGTTGACTTCTTGATGTGTAGTGCCTCGCAAACGTCAAGCCGCCTGCTATCGCTGTATCTATCGATGATTTCTGTGTTGTTTACTAGGATTTCTCTGGCGATGGTTTGGTTATGGGAAGAGATTATATGTTCCTTAATGGAGCCCTGTTGCTTATGCATCGTTAAACGCCTAGAAAGAGATGTTGTTGTCTTGCCTATATACTGGGTTTTTTGGAGCTTACAGTCCCCAAGTGGGCATTTGAAGGCATAGACGACGTTAGTCTCTTTTAAAGCGTTCTGTTTTGTGTCTGGAGAGTTTCTCATGAGTAGGCTGGCCGTTTTTCTGGTTTTATAGTAAATCGTCAGTTGTATCCTCTGATTTTTGTCTGTAGGGATAACGTTTCTATTAACAATATCTTTCAGGACCCTTTCCTCCGTTTTATGAGCTGTGGAAAAGAAGTTCCTGTAAAATAGTCTAATAGGGGGTATAGGTGTTGTGTTAGTTGTCTCTTCAGAGGTTGCATGGCTTTTCACTTTCCTTCTTATGATGTCTTCGATGAAACATCATCGAAGTTTCAAGAGAGAGATTTGGCCTCCTCTTTCCTATCGTCATGTTACTTCAGTACAACATCTAGATACTACAAGCAAGTGAAGTGCATATTTGGTCAAATACGTTTTGCCAGGCGCAAACGTATACCACTCGCTCTCCACCTCCCCCCTCCCTCGTCACCGATCACCAAACAAGCATTTCCAGCCTGCCCGCTTCTGATTGGTGAATCGACGTCTGCACCACTGCACTTCTGCACCTCAGCGTCATCTACCTAGCCGATGTCTGGGTCTGCACCAGCCATTGGAGTTAGAATATCCTGTGCTCTCAAGCTGAAACGACCATCTGATATACGCTCTGTCTATTAGTGGATGTTCTCAGCCAGCGCTTTATTCTCAGCACCTGTTAATTTCATTTTGTCTTTATCCATTTTAGAGTAACGTCACCATTATATTGTTTTATGTTATTTTCTTAATCTTGTGAGTTTGCACTGTACATAGCCAAGAAATTGTCTTATTCTTAATTTGTTTTCAATCTATTTAAAGTTTCATTGTTCATACTATATGTTTTGCTTGTTTTGCCTTACTTTGCCACAGGACACAACAGCTATGCAGTCATCTTTTTTTTCTTAATTGTGATAGGCATTGACACCAGCCATTGGGAGGACTGCCGAACACCTACACTTCTTTTTTTCCATCACAATATATATATATATATATATATATATATATATATATATATATATATATATATATATATATATATATATATATATATATATATATATATATATATATATATATAGGGGGGTACCATCTCTGGTGCAATTATAGGGACCCACAGCCTCAGAGAAGGGAACACAGAGCATTCAGGGAAAAACTTGCCATTTAACTCTGAATACGTAAGAGTGTTTGCTTCTACCACCCCCCCATTTTTTTTATGGTGTAAACTTTATTATGCAAGGTTATACAGTTACAAATCTGATTTTATACAAAAAAAATTAACATTGAGAGGACACACAAAAAAGTTTGCTTCCCAGAGGCTGTAGATTTCCTCGAACTCCTCCGACGTTGGGCAGGAACCGAGGATGCAGCGGGCATTCCCCCTCTGGATCGCGACACTGAGGCGCTGAAAGAGAACACTTGCCGCTCTAGGGTCTCTTGTGGTGTCAATGAGCTTGGAACCAAGATCCTTAAGAAACCTTCTTGCACTCTCTCCCCATGGGCCTAGGGTCTGAGACCCTATTGGAACGAAGTTGTACTGATGATCTAATTGCCTGTACTTGGCTGACTTGTCTCATTCTCTGCGTGTCGCTGCGGCTCCTGCTGTGTCGGCAGAGAGGTTGATGTATGTGGTTGCCAGGGTGGATACACAAGTATAGTCACATGCCAACTGTCTGCCACCCTTCCATGGACGCAGTGTGATTCCGTCTGGTCGGCCAGCAAAGCTAACAGAGTCACGGTTCAGTAGGTTGCGGGGCTCTCTCTCCGCTGGACACTGAGCAGAGGTAAGGCTTCTTTTAATGATGCCATTGACTTCGTCGTGTCTAGTGTGCCAACCACCAGATTTTCCACAGTGCAGGCCATGCAATCCACGTTCGTCAGCATCTCCCTCGCCGCAAATACACCTATGAACAGTGTGGATAGGGGCAGCAAGATGGAAAGCGAATGCAATACGGAGCTCCTGCGGATCAAGACGTGTGCCTGTCACAGACATAGGGACTGCCAGAAGGAAGTCCCCTGCATGGGGAGCCTGCACAGCTGGGAGGCGTGCACGATCACTGGGGGTTGTTGCTGCCTCCAGCAAAGCTGTGGCTTCTTTGTCTACAATGGGGCTGTCCCAACTGGATTGTTTCTTGGCTTTCGGCATGGCTGGTCTGAGTGCTGGGTCTGCCATGGCACCCCATTTCGTGTCGCATTCCGTGTAGTGGGGGTCCTGTATCCCCGCTACATCACTCAGGGTGTCAGGTAGAATTTTCTTAAACAGGTCATCTGATGCTGATATATATATATATATATATATATATATATATATATATATATATATATATATATATATATATATATATATATATATATATATATATATATATATATATATTGACGGTAAAGTGTTGGAGTGTTGATGTTCGGCAGTCCTCCAATGGCAGGTGGCAATGCCTTGCCACATTTACAGAAAAAAAAGAGACTGCTTGCCTGTTTGTCTGTGGTAAGGTAATGGGAAGACATGCAAAACACAAAATATAAACAATGAAATTTTAATTACTTTAGAAAACAAGATATGAACAAAGACAATCCCTTGGCTTACGTAAAATTCAAAACAAGTCAACAAACAAAACATGAATAATTAATAGGTGTGAAATTTACTATAAAACAAAATGAAGTGCAAGACAATAATAATATTAATCAGGTGCTGAGAATACTGGCTAAAGCTGCCACCTCCCTTAGTACACGACAGCCAGGGCTTAGTCTACCAGAGAGAGAGGTCAACTTCTAAGAGCACAGAGATATTCTGAGGAGAATGGCGCGAGCTGGCACAGACGTCGACTAAGGTATAGGGCGTGAGTGCAGGTGCAGGTGCGGCCGGCGATACACCAGCCAATCAGGAGCAGGCAGCCGGAGAATGGGTAGTTTGCTCGTTGACGACGGGCGGAGCCGGCGTGTCGGGTGGTGCAAGGTACGCTTTTCTTCCTATGCAAAACGTTTTGTGATACTGGTGGACGTATCTTCAATATAGTATCTTGTACTTGTAGAATGAGGTAAATGATATAGGGAAGAGCAGGCTCAATCTCTCTTGAAAGAGATTATCGTCACAATATATATATATATATATATATATATATATATATATATATATATATATATATATATATATATATATATATATATATATATATATATGTATATATATATATATATATATATATATATATATATATATATATATATATATATATATATGTATATATATATATATATGTCGTACCTAGTAGCCAGAACGCACTTCTCAGCCTACTATGCAAGGCCCAATTTGCCTAATAAGCCAAGTTTTCATAAATTAATATATTTTCTCTAATTTTTTTCTTATGAAATAATAAAGCTACCCATTTCATTATGTATAAGGTCAATTTTTTGTTATTGGAGTTAAAATTAACGTAGATATATGACCGAACCTAACCAACCCTACCTAACCTAACCTAACCTATCTCTATAGGTTAGGTTAGGTTAGGTAGCCGAAAAAGTTAGGTTAGGTTAGGTTAGGTAGGTTAGGTAGTCGAAAAACAATTAATTCATGAAAACTTGGCTTATTAGGCAAATTGGGCCTTGCATAGTAGGCCTAGAAGTGCGTTCTTGCTACTAGGTACGACATATATATATATATGTATATATATATATATATATATATATATATATATATATATATATATATATATATATATATATATATATACATATATATATATATATATATATATATATATATATATATATATATATATATATATATATATATATATATATAACCTCCACCAACCAGCACATAATAGAGCAAATAAAGGTTGTTTTGCCTGACATTCATACAACCAACCCTGAGGACAGCACACTCCTAGGTGCTCCTCTTGGAAGGAATGCCTTCGACGGGGTCCTTGGTAAGAAGATCACTGACCTGAAGAGGATGAACGAGAGGATTGAAGACATCGATGCTCATGATGCACTTTACCTCATCACCAGATGCTTGTCCCTCCCCAGGCTGACCTACTTTCTAAGATGTTCGCCATCTTTCAACAATATTAAATTAGAAGAGTACGACAGCTTGCTGAAATCAACACTAGAAAAAGCCCTCAATCTTTCCCTCAGCGACTTACAGTGGAAACAGGCCTCCCTTCCTGTCAGACTCGGGGGCCTCGGCGTGCGCACAGCAACACAAATTGCTGTACCAGCGTTCCTGTCCTCTTCAGTGGGGTCTGACAACTTGGTGAAGGAAATCCTACCTGAGCACCTAGTTCAACAGGCTGGGGTACATGATCCCAGCTTCACAGACTGCACAACCAAATGGGTATCTCTCGCAGGACCAGCACCCCAACCACCGCCTTCTGAAGCCCATAAGCAATCCAGCTGGGATCGCCCCATAGCCGACCAAGAAGCTGCGACTTTGTTAGAAGCTGCGACAACACCACATGACACTGCCCGACTTAGAGCTGTAGCAGCTCCCCATGCAGGTGATTTCCTATTAGCAACCCCAATGTCAGCAACCGGCACCCGTCTCACACCGCAGGCCCTCCGAATTGCCGTGGCTCTCCGCCTCGCTGCCCCAATCCACACCGAATACAGGTGTATTTGCGACGAGGCAGAGGCCGACAGATACGGACGGCATGGCCTTCTCTGCCAAAGGACAGGAGGATGGCATGCAAGACACGGCGAGGTCAATGACATTATTAAGAGAAGCCTTACCACAGCCGGTTGTCCAGCATAGAGAGAGCCCCGTTACCTAATGTCCCGCAACTCTGATGAGCCTGTCGGTCGCCCAGTCGGAATCACGGTGAACCCCTGGAAGAATGGTAGACAGTTGGTGTGGGACTACACATGCGTTTCAACTTTAGCCAATACCTATATTGACTTCAGTGCTACACAAGCAGAAGGAGCTGCCAATCACCGGGAAGCGGCCAAGTCACGTAAATACAGAGACCTTGAGCACCACTACAATTTTGTCCCCATTGCCTCAGAGACACTTGGTGCCTGGGGTAAAAGTGCTGCTAGCTTTTTGAAGGAGTTGGGGTCTAAGCTAATCGAAACAACTAGAGACCCTAGAGCTGCCAGTTTCCTTTCTCAGCGCCTTAGTGTGGTAATCCAGAGAGGAAATGCTCACTGCATCCATGGTTCCTGCCCGCCATCTGAGGAGCTGGAAGAGCTGTACAACTTGTGACAAGCAGCCTTGCACCCTGCATGTAATCAATATTGTAACTTTTTTTGTGTAATGACATTTTCAAATACAGTTAGATAAATATACACACATACCAAAAGAATAGGGGTGGTAGGAGAAGAAAATATCAAAGTGTTCAGTGAGGATCCACAAGGTCTTCTCTGAGTACTCTTTATTTTCTTCTCCGAGGCTATGGGTCCCTACACTTGCACCAGAGGTGGTACCCCTATATATATATATATATATATATATATATATATATATATATATATATATATATATATATATATATATATATATATATATATATATATATATATATATATATATATATATATATATATATATATATATATTAGTATATTTTGGTAGCAGTCTTTCCTGTAGACATATATTATTAAATATGACCGAAAACGTAAGATTAATAATTCTAACACGAATTTTCTCAATCTTTCGTACATTACGCTTCACTGTTGGAGGTAAATAAAAAATCAATTCTCCAAATTTCATTTTTATTTCTAGTCTGACGCGACACGGGCGCGTTTCGTAAAACTTATTACATTTTCAAAGACTTTTATTTCACAAATACACAACTGAATAGAACTTACGTATCTACGATTTTATATCTACATTTGAGTGAGGTGGGAGGGGTGATGTGGCATTAACACAAGACAGAACAAAAGGGGATATTAATAGGGTATTAAAAGTATCAACACAAGACAGAACAGAAACAATGGGTATTGAATAGAAGTGTTTGTAGAAAGCCTATTGGTCCATATTTCTTGATGCTTCTATATTGGAGCGGAGTCTTGAGGTGGGTAGAATATAGTTGTGCAATAATTGGCTGTTGATTGCTGGTGTTGACTTCTTGATGTGTAGTGCCTCGCAAATGTCAAGCCGCCTGCTATCGCTGTATCTATCGATGATTTCTGTGTTGTTTACTAGGATTTCTCTGGCGATGGTTTGGTTATGGGAAGAGATTATATGTTCCTTAATGGAGCCCTGTTGCTTATGCATCGTTAAACGCCTAGAAAGAGATGTTGTTGTCTTGCCTATATACTGGGTTTTTTGGAGCTTACAGTCCCCAAGTGGGCATTTGAAGGCATAGACGACGTTAGTCTCTTTTAAAGCGTTCTGTTTTGTGTCTGGAGAGTTTCTCATGAGTAGGCTGGCCGTTTTTCTGGTTTTATAGTAAATCGTCAGTTGTATCCTCTGATTTTTGTCTGTAGGGATAACGTTTCTATTAACAATATCTTTCAGGACCCTTTCCTCCGTTTTATGAGCTGTGGAAAAGAAGTTCCTGTAAAATAGTCTAATAGGGGGTATAGGTGTTGTGTTAGTTGTCTCTTCAGAGGTTGCATGGCTTTTCACTTTCCTTCTTATGATGTCTTCGATGAAACCATTGGAGAAGCCGTTATTGACTAGGACCTGCCTTACCCTACAGAGTTCTTCGTCGACTTGCTTCCATTCTGAGCTGTGGCTAAGAGCACGGTCGACGTATGCGTTAACAACACTCCTCTTGTACCTGTCAGGGCAGTCGCTGTTGGCATTTAGGCACATTCCTATGTTTGTTTCCTTAGTGTAGACTGCAGTGTGGAAACCTCCGCCCTTTTCCATGACTGTTACATCTAGAAAAGGCAGCTTCCCATCCTTTTCCGTCTCGTAAGTGAAACGCAGCACGGAACTCTGCTCAAATGCCTCCTTCAGCTCCTGCAGATGTCTGACATCAGGTACCTGTGTAAAAATGTCGTCAACATACCTGCAGTATATGGCCGGTTTCAAGTTCATGTCGACTAAGACTTTTTGCTCGATGGTACCCATGTAGAAGTTTGCAAACAGGACACCTAGGGGAGAACCCATGGCGACCCCATCTACTTGCTTATACATGTGCCCATCCGGGCTCAAGAAGGGGACCTCTTTAGTACAAGCTTGGAGTAGTTTCCTCAGAATACTTTCTGGCATGTCAAGAGGAGTACAGGCTGGATCACGATACACTCTGTCGGCTATCATTCCGATTGTCTCGTCCACAGGTACGTTGGTAAACAGCGATTCTACGTCCAACGAGGCTCTTATCCCTGTGGCCCGTGTGCCCCGCAGTAAGTCCACAAATTCCTTTGGAGACTTCAGGCTGAAGGCGCAAGGAACATAAGGAGTCAGCAGGCCGTTGAGTCGCTTCGCCAGTCTGTACGTGGGTGTGGGTATCTGGCTAATGATTGGCCGAAGTGGGTTTCCAGGCTTGTGCGTCTTGACATTTCCATACGCATATCCAGGTTTATATTCCCCAATGATCTTTGGCAGGTGGAGTCCGGATTTCTTGGCGTTCACAGTTTCGATCAGTTTGTTGACCTTTGCTTTTAATTCGGCTGTAGTGTCCTTCGTTACCCTTTGGAACTTAGTTTGGTCAGAGAGTATGATGTTCATTTTCGCCAGATATTCGTCTTTTTTAAGAATGACATATATTGGCGACTTGTCACCTCTCCTGACAACTATCTCCTTGTTCTCACGAAGGCTTTTAGCTGCCGCTTTAAGCTTGGGGGACAGTATGGTGCTTCTGTAGTTGCCTCGATTCTTTGATTAAAAGAGACTAACGTCGTCTATGCCTTCAAATGCCCACTTTGGGACTGTAAGCTCCAAAAAACCCAGTATATAGGCAAGACAACAACATCTCTTTCTAGGCGTTTAACGATGCATAAGCAACAGGGCTCCATTAAGGAACATATAATCTCTTCCCATAACCAAACCATCGCCAGAGAAATCCTAGTAAACAACACAGAAATCATCGATAGATACAGCGATAGCAGGCGGCTTGACATTTGCGAGGCACTACACATCAAGAAGTCAACACCAGCAATCAACAGCCAATTATTGCACAACTATATTCTACCCACCTCAAGACTCCGCTCCAATATAGAAGCATCAAGAAATATGGACCAATAGGCTTTCTACAAACACTTCTATTCAATACCCATTGTTTCTGTTCTGCCTTGTGTTGATACTTTTAATACCCTATTAATATCCCCTCTTGATCTGTCTTGTGTTAATGCCACATCACCCCTCCCACCTCACTCAAATGTAGATATAAAATCAGAGATACGTAAGTTCTAATCAGTTGTGTATTTGTGAAGTCTTTGAAAATGTAATAAGTTTTACGAAACGCGCCCGTGTCGCGTCAGACTAGAAATAAAAATGAATTTTGGAGAAGTGATTTTTGATTTACCTCCAACAGTGAAGCGTAATGTACGAAAGATTGAGAAAATTCGTGTTAGAATTATTAATCTTACTTTTTCGGTCATATTTAATAATATATGTCTACAGGAAAGACTGCTACCAAAATATACTAATATATATATATATATATATATATATATATATATATATATATATATATATATATATATATATATATATATATATATATATATATATTTATATATATATATATATATATATATATATATATATATATATATATATATTTATATATATATATATATATATATATATATATATATATATATATATATATATATATATATATATATATATATATATATTTATATATATATATATATATATATATATATATATATATTTATATATATATATATATATATATATATATATATATATATATATATATATATATATATATATATATATATATATATATATATATATAAATGTCGTACCTAGTAGCGAGAACGCACTTATCGGCCTACTATTCAAGGCCCGATTTGCCTAATAAGCCAAGTTTTCATGAATTAATTGTTTTTCGACTACCTAACCTACCTAACCTAACCTAACCTAACTTTTTCGGCTACCTAACCGAACCTAACCTATAGAGATAGGTTGGGTTAGGTTAGGTAGGGTTGGTTAGGTTCGGTCATATATCTACGTTAATTTTAACTCCAATAAAAAAAATTGACCTCATACATAATGAAATGGGTAGCTTTATCATTTCATAAGAAAAAAATTAGAGAAAATATATTAATTCAGAAAAACTTGGCTTATTAGGCAAATCGGGCCTTACATAGTAGGCTGAGAAGTGCGTTCTGGCTACTAGGTACGACATATATATCTATCGATATATACAGCGATAGCAGGCGGCTTGAAGTCTTCGAGGCACTACA
This sequence comes from Procambarus clarkii, assembly GCF_040958095.1. Lineage (NCBI taxonomy): Eukaryota > Metazoa > Arthropoda > Malacostraca > Decapoda > Cambaridae > Procambarus > Procambarus clarkii. Next base: position 15,341,974 of record NC_091202.1, on the reverse strand, counting down.
CATCAAGAAGTCCACACCAGCAATCAACAGCCAATTAATGCACAACTATATTCTACCCACCTCAAGACTCCGCTCCAATATAAAAGCATCAAGAAATATGGACCAATAGGCTTTCTACAATCACTTCCATTTCAATACCCATTGTTTCGTGTTCTGTCTTGTGTTGATGAAATTAATACCCTTTTAATGCCACCTCTTGTTCTGTCTTGTGTTGATGAAATTAATACCCTATTAATGCCACCTCACCCCATCCACCTCACTCAAATGTAGATATAAACAAAATCGAAGATGTGTAAGTTCTATTCAGTTGTGTATTTGTAAACTAAAGTCTTTGAAAATGTAATAAGTTTTACGAAACGCGCTCGTGTCGCGTCAGACTAGAAATAAAAATGAATTTTGGAGAATTGATTTTTGAATTACCTCCAACAGTGAAAAGAAATGTACGAAAGATTGAGAAAATTCGTGTTAGAATTATTAATCTTACTTTTTCGGTCATATTTAATAATATATGTCTACAGGAAAGACTGCTACCAATATATATATATATATATATATATATATATATATATATATATATATATATATATATATATATATATATTTATATATATATATATATATATATATATATATATATATATATATATATATATATATATATATATATATATATATGTCGTACCTAGTAGCCAGAACTCACTTCTCAGCCTACTATTCAAGGCCCGATTTGCCTAATAAGCCAAGTTTTCCTGAATTAATATATTTACTATAATTTTTTTCTTATGAAATGATAAAGCAACCCTTTTCTCTATGTATGAGGTCAATTTTTTTTTATTGGAGTTAAAATTAACGTAGATATATGACCGAACCTAACCAACCCTACCTAACCTAACCTAACCTATATTTATAGGTAAGGTTAGGTTAGGTAGCCAAAAAAAGCTAGGTTAGGTTAGGTTCGGTAGGTTAGGTAGACGAAAAAACATTAATTCATGAAAACTTGGCTTATTAGGCAAATCGGGCCTTGAATAGTAGGCTGAGAAGTGCGTTCTGGCTATTAGGTACGACATATATATATATATCTAATGCGTTATGCGTGGTTTCCTCCGAGGCTATGGGTCCCCCTTCTTCCAGCTAGAGGTGGTACTCCCTTCCCTATATATATATATATATATATATATATATATATATATATATATATATATATATATATATATATATATATATATATATATATATATATATATATATATATATATATATATATATATATATATATATATATATATGTCGTACCTAGTAGCCAGAACTCACTTCTCAGCCTACTATTCAAGGCCCGATTTGCCTAATAAGCCAAGTTTTCCTGAAATAATATATTTACTATAATTTTTTTCTTATGAAATGATAAAGCAACCCTTTTCTCTATGTATGAGGTCAATTTTTTTTTATTGGAGTTAAAATTAACTTAGATATATGACCGAACCCAACCAACCCTACCTAACCTAACCTAACCTATATTTATAGGTAAGGTTAGGTTAGGTAGCCAAAAAAAGCTAGGTTAGGTTAGGTTAGGTAGGTTAGGTAGACGAAAAAACATTAATTCATGAAAACTTGGCTTATTAGGCAAATCGGGCCTTGAATAGTAGGCTGAGAAGTGCGTTCTGGCTATTAGGTACGACATATATATATATATATATATATATGTGTGTGGTACCTAGTAGCCAGAACGCACTTTTCGGCCTACTTTGCAAGGCTCGATTTGCCTAATAGGCCGAGTGATTTTCTTTATTTTCAATAAATTGTTTCCAATTAGTTTATTTGAATTATTATTATTATATTATATTAGGAACATAAATTATTGACTTTGTTGTGTTAGTTTAGGTTAGGTTAAGATAGGTTAGGTTAGGTAGGGTTGGTTAGGTTCGGTCAAATATCTACGTTAGTTTTAACTCAAATTAAAGAAAAATAACCTATACATAATGAAATAGACAGATTTATCATTTCATAAGATATAAAATTAGAAAAATATATAAATTCAGGAAAACTTTGCCTATTAGGCAAACCGGCCCTTGCACAGTAGGCTAAGTACGACGTTCTGGATACTAGGTACAATATATATATATATATATATATATATATATATATATATATATATATATATATATATATATATATATATATATAAATATATATATATATATATATATTATGCATGCACACAACGTGGAGAGATCAAGCATCGAAAACAGAAACAGGAAAAAGTTACATAAAACGGGTGACATAACTTCTTCATGTACAGGTTTGTATATTTCTCATCACAGATCTTACCAATTATGAAGTTGTTTTAATGTTGAGAATCCTAGACTTATATTTATGGTTTTACAGGGAGCCAGTCACGCCTGTCGAGCTTAGATAACGTTCCCTGGCAGTCACTAAGACAGGATACATAGTAGTAGGATGGCGTCTGTGAAAAAACAAAAAATAAAAACACACATTTTCACAGTGTTCCCCATAAAACACCAATATACAAGATGGATAAGGGCTGACGTACTTGTGAGGAGTGTTAGACTGGTTAAAGAATGCCTCACAAACGAGGAAACGGAGGGTCGTATTGAGAAAAAACGTCTCCGTAGAAAAGTAGCAAGAGAAGCTTTAGCGAAGCAAGAGAAGGGCTTGGAGAAAAGATCTTAAATAACAAGCTTAGAGATATATATATATATCTGTTACGATCACCAAACCACACACCAGAAGATGAGGCGACAATGACGCTTTGGTCGACTTGATAATGGTCCGGGACGGACCGAAACGTCGTCGTCTTTTCATCTTGTGGTGTGTAGTTTGGTCATCATATCTTCGGTCATGTTATTGTGACTCATCGTCTGAATAATCTGTTACTGCTTGAACTTCTATATATAAACTTGTTAGTACTAGAACCTGAGGAAGTATAAATGTATTTGGTACTGAGGCGAGGCCTTAGAGTTAACTCCTGTTCCTTGCAGGCATTGCCAGGTAAGTGTGTGCACGGAATAACACGCACCCATGCTCACATGTATATGCCCCCCTTCACACACACACACACACACACACACACACACACACACACACACACACACACACACACACACACACACACACACACACACACACACACACACACACACACACACACACACACACACACACACACACACACACACACACACACACACACACAGACGAAGCCGGAAAAAGTCCAAAGGTATGCTACTAGACTAGTCCCAGAACTAAGAGGCATGAGTTATGAGGAAAGGCTGCGGGAAATGCACCTCACGACACTGGAAGACAGAAGAGTAAGGGGGGACATGATCACAACCTACAAAATCCTCAGGGGAATCGACCGGGTAAACAAGGATGAACTATTCAACACTGGTGGGACGCGAACAAGGGGACACAGGTGGAAGCTGAGTACCCAAATGAGCCACAGAGACGTTAGAAAGAACTTTTTCAGTGTCAGAGTAGTTAGTAAATGGAATGCATTAGGAAGTGATGTGGTGGAGGCTGACTCCATACACAGTTTCAAATGTAGATATGATAGAGCCCAATAGGCTCAGGAATCTGTACACCAGTTGATTGACGGTTGAGAGGCGGGACCAAAGAGCCAGAGCTCAACCCCCGCAAGCACAATTAGGTGAGTACACACACACACACACACACACACACACACACACACACACACACACACACACACACACATATATACACACACAGTACATTAGTTGTGATTAGTAAAGCCCCGTGTTCATTAGCTGATTGACAGTTGAGAGGCGGGACCAAAGAACCAGAGCTCAACCCTCGCAAGCAGAACTAGGTAAGTACAACTAGGTAAGTACACAGTCAGTGTTGTCTTACACTAGCCAGTGTTACGGTCATACTGGCGGATGTTACAACCCGTCACACTCTCTCACTGTATAGCGGAAACCGATAACACCTTAGCAACAAAAGCAACAAGACAGAGTGTCTGCGGTATCCGGACAGAGCCGCACACTGCTGGGAAAACAAAACAAAACCAGCGTATCCGATATCCTCACCGGGGGATTTATAGCCATGGTTTATTTCGGATTTAATGTTGCGAAAATGAAGCAAAAAAATTATTTGCTTCGTGTTTGTTTCGAGAGGCAGTGTGAAGCACAGAACTGGTAACGTTGGAGGAGATTGTTTATTGGTATTTAAAATACCTGTATAACTTGCATCAGTTGTTGTTGCGTGTGTTTGGAGTCAGATGTTTGTGACGATGTCGGCCTTGACCACAGCAAAGCCTTTGGTAGTGGACCTCACCACGGACGGCAGCTGAGGAAGGTAGATTAAGCGCCCGGTACTGAGGGGCAGTGGAGCAACCCGTCCTCCAAAGATTTGCCGACGTCAATTAACCGTCGTACTAACGTGCTCTTATCCCTAGCCTACCAGACAACCCCAAACAGAAAACGGGACAGTATGTCAATTTCTCCAGCCGCTACTATTTTCTAGTGCGACGATTTTTGGCCTTAGAGTAAACGTCAAAAGGCGACGTTCTTTTAGGAGGACGGATTGGGTGGAGAATGTTAAGGGCGAGAGTAAAATAAGTCGAATGAGAGTGGGGAAACTATTACAACTTAACTACTCGGGGCTCTTACCCCAGGGACGTGTCTTGCTTGTCATGTATAAAAACAATTTAGAAAGAACTGAAGAGCAACATCAGCGAATTAGACGTTGACGCTCATCTAGACTAACCATAGAAATAAATTTTGGTTCAAGATCGACACAGAACTACTGCTTAAAATTGACAGTTGATGGGATATACAGATTAATATACATCCTCTCGGACGTATGTTCGAACCCTCGTCATGGCCCTTGGGGATTTGTTTATACAAATTAATTCTGAGAGCTGTAGGGATGTGAGTGATTTTTCTTCTCAGTAAGGAAGGATCTGAGACGTATCTAAGTGGTTCCTGCACATACCTTAGCAGTGTTTCAGGCCGTTAAAAGTTTGAAACTCTGGAAGTAAATTTCTCCTCTTCCTTTCATGTGAAGGAGGGTCTTAAGAAACGTTTAGAAGCTTTGCACCAGAATCATTGATTTTTCTTCGTAGTATTTAATATCACATGCACACACGCGCACGCACACACACACACACACACACACACACACGCACACACACACACACACACACACACACACACACACACACACACACACACACACACACACACACACACACACACACACATGCACACACACACACACACACACACACACACACACACACACACACACACACACGATGGTCACAAGACAAGACTTGTCTTGTGACCATCGTGTTGGGTGGACGTGGGTTGGGAGCTCCTGGTTCACTTGTGGAGTGGGAGGGGTAATCAGGCAACTTCGAAGTGAAAAAGACTATAAGTGAATGTACAAGTGAATGAAAAAACCTTGGGTTTTGACCAGAGCCATAAGGTAGGGAAGAAAAACAGTTTAATTAGCGTAATTCAAAATAGTTGAGGAAATACTGTACAGTGTGGAAGCAGACATCACCGACCTCTGACCGCGGGACCTCACCTCGCAGCAACCCTTCTACCACCACGTGGGTCGACGATTGGAGATTCACTCACCTATTGTGTTGGCAGATTGTGCAAGGTATTGAGGAGCGCCTTTTTGGCTAGATTGTTACTGCAATGACTAGAAGGGGTTCCAGGTCAATCACCAGCAGGGATGAGGAGGAGGACAGATTTATAGACAAATTAATAGGGAAATTTGTAGAGAGATGGAGTGATTGGTTGGAGGATCTAATCCAGGGGATTAAAAGTGAGGTATTTCAGCAAATACAGGATGCGGTAGAGAGGCAGAAACAAGAACTTATGCTCTATGTTCAGGAAGAGATTAGGAAGGGAAGAGAGGACTGGGAGAGGGAATGTGCTCGTATCACAAACGAATTAGGAAGGATTAGCAGCATGGCTAAGGATAGAGGATTTGTGGGGGATGGGTTAGTGACTGTGGTTGGGATGGGGAATCCCCAGGGGACAGGCTACCAGCATGACAATGAATTACTGAGGAGACGGTCTATTATAATACATGGATTATTCGAATCTAGGGCACCAACAAGACAAGAGAGAATAGAAACAGAAAAATACGAATTACACGAGATATTGAGGTGTATTGGAGCAGAGATGGCAGAACGCGAGGTGGATATCAATCGACGGGTTGGACCTTACAATTGTACCAAGAATAGACCTGTTCTGGTGCAATTCTCCAATGAGGAGGCAGTGGAGTACATAATGAGGAGCAAGCATTTACTCAGAGGAAGTGAAACCCATTACAATGTGTTTATAGAGAGGTTTATGACGAAAGATGAGCAAACAGCCCACAAAAATAGATGGCAACAACGACACCGAAATAGTCTCTTAGGTAGTCTCACCTCCCAGGTCACATCCCAGGTCACCTCCCAGGGCACCTCCCAGGTCACCTCCCAGGTCGCATCCTCCCCAACTCAGCCCTCCTATACATCCCCCCTGCCTCAGCCTCCCACAACCCCCCTGTCCCTTCCACATTTGCACCTCCACAACGATTCCCCTGCCCCTGCTACATCACACTTGTCAGCGACCCCAGTGGGTCAAGCCATGCCCTCCCCAAACCCACCTTCCCATCCCCCCTCCCCAAATACCCCTTCCCACTCCCCTGCCCCTTCTACCATAGTGACTTCAATTCCAACTACTCCATCCCAGCTTCCACTGCACCCCTCTTCCACTCACCCCCAAACCCCACCCAACCCTCACCCCTCCCATGCACCTCCAGCCCACATTTAACCCCCTCACCTTGTGACCCCCTAACACCTTCCCCCATCTCCCTCTTCCCCTCTTCTACCCCAAAACCCCCACCTACCCCCGATTCCCCCCTAACTAATATACCCTCTCTTCCACTCCCAGCACCCATGCTCCATTCTCATCTCAGCTCTCCGCCCTCAGTATCCCTCTTCCCCCCAACCTCTCAACCTCTATCTGACTCTCAGTCTCTCTCTATTTCTCAACCCCCCTATGCTATTCAGACCCCTAACTTTCAGACCCATTATGCCCTTCCTACCCCCCTAGATGCCCAGACCCCATTCGCCTACCAGGCACTCCCAGGCACCCCCCTAGCACCCCCCCCACTCACCCCCACAGCCCCCACTTGCCCCCCAGACACCCCCCAGTTCCCCCCAGACCCCTGGTGAAAGGGGGAACTCTGACACCCGAGTTTCCAAGAAGAGTCTCAAGGTTTGGTACACCAATGCTGATGGGGTAGCCAATAAAGCAGAAGAGATAAAAGAAAGAGTTAGTGAGGCAGACCCAGACATAGTGGCAATAGTGGAAACTAAAATAAATGGCATGATCTCGGATGCAATCTTTCCAGAGGGGTACCAGGTGATAAGAAAAGAAAGGACACAGAGACAGGGAGGAGGAGTGGCACTACTAATAAAGCGGAAATGGAAGTTTGATGAGCTGGAAAATCCGGGTACCAATGAAAGCACAAGCTTCATACATGGAACTCTGACAGTGGATGGGAAGAAGATTGTAATCTTGATACTCTACAATCCCCCACCAAACAGTAGAAGGCCCAGGCAGGAGTACGAGGACAGCAACAAGACATGTATGGATGAACTGCAGAGGGCAGCAACTTTAGCGCATAGAATGAGAGCGAAGCTGCTGGTCATGGGGGACCTAAATCACGGAGAGATAGATTGGGAAACGAGGAATCCCCATGGCGGGGAGGAGACCTGGGGAGCGAAGCTGGTAGACGTTATTGACAGGAATTTCCTAACACAGCATGTGAAAGAAGATACTAGGGAAAGAGGAGGGGATACGCCCAGCCTATTAGATCTCATTATCACTCAGAATGTAGAAGACATCGAGCAGTTGGAACATGAAATACCACTAGGAGCTAGTGACCATTGTGTCCTAGTCTTTGACTACATGATGGAGCTTAAAATTGTGACCAAAGGACAAGAGGTCCGGGAAAGGAGACTTGATTACAGAAAAGGGGACTACAGAAGGATAAGGGACTACCTGGGAGAAGTGCAGTGGGAGGAAGAACTTAGAGGAAAAACAGTGCAAGGTATGATGAACCAAGTCATATTGAAATGCAAGGAGGCTGAAGATAGATTTATTCCAACAATAAAGGAAAAAAGCAGGAGGGAATATAATAACCCATGGTTTAATAGACAGTGTCAGGAAGCAAAGGTGAGAAGCAGGAGGGAGTGGAGGAAGTACAGAAGACAAAGGACAGAGGACAACAGGATTAGATGTAACAGAGCTAGGAATGATTACATTAACATAAGACGAGTGTCGGAAAGAAATTATGAGAACGATATTGCAGTCAAAGCGAAAAAGCAACCAAAATTACTACATAGCCATATAAGAAGGAAGATGTCGGTAAATGACCAAGTGACAAGACTGAGGAAAACAGAAGGGGCATATACAGAAAGCGACAAGGAAATCTGCGAGGTACTGAATGCAAAATTCCATGGAGTGTTCACAACCGAGCCTGAGCAGCTCCCATTGTTAGAAGAGATTACCCAAGATGAAAGACTATCGGATATAGAGGTGACAGCAGAGGATGTAATGAAACAGTTGACAACACTGGATGCAAATAAAGCTGTTGGACCAGACAAAGTATCACCGTGGATACTTAAAGAGGCAGCGCAGGCTCTCAGCGTGCCTCTTGCAATGATCTTTAATGAGTCACTTATGTCGGGAGAATTGCCCAGTTGCTGGAAGGAGGCAAATGTCGTACCGATTTTCAAAAAGGGTGATAGGGAGGAGGCACTTAACTACAGACCCGTATCACTGACAAGCATCCCCTGCAAAATACTTGAAAGAATAATTAGGCTAAGACTTGTTGAGCACCTGGAGAGCATTGGGTTTGTAAACAAGCACCAACATGGGTTCTGGACAGGGAAATCATGCCTAACAAACCTTTTAGAATTCTATGATAAAGTAACAAGGATAAGGCAGGACAGAGAAGGCTGGGCAGACTGCATATTTCTTGACTGCCAAAAGGCCTTTGATACGGTACCGCACATGAGACTGCTATACAAACTTGAGAGGCAGGCAGGAGTAAGCGGAAAGGCCCTAGTATGGGTGAAGAACTACCTAACAGGAAGGAGCCAGAGGGTAATGGTAAGGGGCGAAAAGTCGGACTGGCGAACAGTAACAAGTGGAGTACCTCAAGGATCGGTGTTGGGACCAATCCTCTTTCTAATTTACGTAAATGATATGTTTACAGGAGTGGAATCATACATGTCAATGTTTGCAGATGACGCAAAATTAATGAGAAGAGTTGTGACAGACGAGGACTGCAGGATCCTCCAGGAGGACTTAAACAGGCTGCAGAGATGGTCAGGGAAATGGCTACTGGAGTTTAACACCAGTAAATGTAAAGTTATGGAAATGGGATCAGGTGACAGGAGACCAAAGGGACAGTACACAATGAAGGGGAACAGCCTACCTGTAACGATTCGAGAAAGAGACCTGGGAGTGGATGTGACACCTAATCTAACTCCTGAGGCACATATAAATAGGATAACGACAGCAGCGTACTCTACACTGGCGAAAATTAGAACTTCATTCAGAAACCTAAATGAGGAAGCTTTTAGGGCGCTTTACACTGCCTACGTGAGACCCGTCTTAGAGTATGCCGCGCCATCATGGAGCCCCCACCTGAAGAAACACATAAAGAAACTGGAGAAGGTTCAGAGGTTTGCGACGAGGCTTGTCCCAGAGCTACGAGGGATGGGATATGAAGAGCGGCTGAAGGAACTGAACCTTACGACACTAGAGAAAAGAAGGGAGAGAGGAGATATGATAGGGACATATAAAATACTCAGGGGAATTGACAAAGTGGAAATAGATGAAATGTTCACACGTAATAATAACAGAACGAGGGGACATGGGTGGAAACTGGAAACTCAGATGAGTCACAGAGATGTTAGGAAGTTTTCTTTTAGCGTGAGAGTAGTAGAAAAATGGAATGCACTTGGGGAACAGGTTGTGGAAGCAAATACTATTCATACTTTTAAAACTAGGTATGATAGGGAAATGGGACAGGAGTCATTGCTGTAAACAACCGATAGCTAGAAAGGCGGGATCCAAGAGTCAATGCTCGATCCTGCAAGCACATATAGGTGAGTACATATAGGTGAGTACACACACACACACACACACACACACACACACACGCACACACACACACACACACTCAACCATGTTGATTGACAGTTGAGAGGCGGGACCAAAGAGCCAGAGCTCATCCCCCACAAGCACAATTAGGTGAGTACACACACTAGACAGGGGTACCCGGTGGTGCACGGGTCTGTCTCTTTCTTCCTCCCTCCCTCACTTTATCATATTCTCCCTCCCTATGTCCAGTTCTCCCTCTCGTTCTCCCTACCGCTCTCCTAGTCTCGCTCACTCCCTCCAATAATCTCTTAGTCCCTCCAATTATCCCTCACTCTCTCCCTACGATTTCTTTCCCCTCCATTTCTCCTTCTCTGCCTTCCTCACAGTTTCCCTCCCTCCCTCTCTGCCTTCCTCACAGTTTCCCTCCCTCCCTCTCTGCCTTCCTCACAGTTTCCCTCCCTCCCTCCCTCCCTTTATCCCTCTCGTTCTCTCTGGGCAAAACATACTCGAGTAACCTTAAATTAACTTTATCAATTCTGAATTAATGTTGATAACAGCTGAGAAATCTGTTGGTAAACACTCTATGGACAATCAACCGCACATTTCAGACCTCATAGTGGTAGTTGGGTGTTGCAATAAGAGCCAGTTGTAATTGTAAAAAGGGGGGGCTTAGGAGTCGGCGCCAACCACTCTGTGACTTTCCTCTCACCAAGGAAAGTTTGTATGAGGCTACCCGCAACAGTCTGGCCTCCGACCTCGAGCATACACACATTCTCCTATACAAATAGGAGTTCTCCAAAACTCATTTTCGTACTTTTAAGGTGAAGAAAAGAAGTGATTTACTATAGAGTGTATTTACACTTATTTGTATAATTTGCACGACGTTTCGAACCTCCATGGTTCATTCTCAAGTGAACAGATCTTACAATACTAGTATTGTAAGTATTTAGTATTGTAAGATCCGTTCACTTGAGAATGAACCATGGAGGTTCGAAAGGTCGTGCAAATTATACAAATAAGTGTAAATACACTCTATAGTAAATCACTTCTTTTCTTCACCTTAAAAGTACGAAAATGAGTTTTGGAGAACTCCTATTTCAATTAAGCCCTGATGCTAAGAAAATAGTTAGAGGGATAGAAGCCCTAAATCAGAAAATAATAAATACAGAATATGCGGTCATATTCAATGAAACATGTTTGAAAGAAAACCTGCTGCCAGTATACACCAATATATATATATATATATATATATATATATATATATATATATATATATATATATATATATATATATATATATATATATATATATATATATATATAAATATATATATATATATATATATATATATATATATATATATATATATATATATATATATATATATATATATATATATATATATATATATATATATATATATATAACATATATAGTTTTTCGTACACCATCAAAATCATCTTTATTCGACTCGCGTAATCTGATCTCTGGAAAATCCGGTTTAGCCAGGTTATTGAGGAGTCACCGAACACCGACTGACTAGAGTTGCCTAAGCAATTTTGTGATGTGATTGTATCATCTCTTTAAGGCAACAGAATGAGACAGAAAACAGTGTGAGGGACAAAGAGAGACAAGGACAGAACGACAAAGAAACTTGATTGACCTAGGAACCACCAGGTATAGTGTGCGTGCGCGCGAGTATGTGTACGTGCCTGCGTATGCGTGTATGTGTGCGCTAGTCGGGTCAGTCTGTCTATCCTTAGTCTATCCATCCATCTATCTCATTAATCTATCCATCCATCTGTCCAGTCATCAATCTATCCATGCATCTATTTACTTCACCTATCCATCCATCTTTATGTCTATCTCAGTCTGTTTCAGGCGCTCAGCTGTGTGAAATAATAAAAAAGTAGAATAGTTACCCACATTTACTTTGAGAAAGGCACGAGGCTTAATAAACTTTTGAGGGTGTGGTAGGGTAGTCTGTTTTATGATACTGTTGACAAATTATGGATAGCAGGAAATTTCTGTTAAATTCCCCAAATCATTAAATAGTTGTGTATATTACTAAAAGAAAACATATATTGTTTTGAAATGTTTGTTTTCGAAGTGTTTAATTGGTTTTTAAAGAGGGCAGTGCCAAAAATAGTTGTATTCAACTAGTTGCATTCACCTAGTTGTGCTAGCCTAGTTGAGCTCTGCTCTTTCGGCCCGCCTCTCAACTGTCAATCAATCAACTGTTACTAACTACTAACTATTTTATTTTCACACACACACACACACACACACACACACACACACACACACACACACACACACACACACACACACACACACACACACACACACACACACACACACACACACACACACAGTGAGGGAGGTAGCGATGCAAGCAGCTACCTCACAGGAAGCAGCAAGGTGCACCACTCAGCTGCTGGAGAGAAAAAGATCAGGGGTAGTTGTAGGCATCAAAGAACAGGAAGGATCCTATTCTTTGATGCCTGTTCTTTTCAACTGCCCTACAACAATCAGTACTGGTCAGAACAAACTCATTATGTCCTCGCATAATGGGCTTGCCGAAAAAGTCTCCCATTCAAACTTTCACTAATAGAGTAACCTCATTCATCTTTGCCAACATACAAGGACTGAAAACAAGAACAAACAGCAAAGTACAGTTCATAAATGGCCTCCTCACGGAGTCAAATGCAGTATTTGGAGCTTTCACAGAAACCCATGCAGGGGAATTGTTGGACAGTGAGATCTGGATTCCAGGATATAACCTATACAGATGTGATAGGAAAATTAGGTCACATGGAGGAGTGGGTCTGTATATTAGGGAAGACCTTGTATGCTCGGAGCTCCTAAACGTTACAAATGAGGTGGTAGAGGTACTGGGATTAAAAATAGAGAAAATAAATTTAGTGATTTTTCTAATATACAAACCGCCAGATGCAACGGCTGAGGAATTCACAGAACAGATAAACAAAATAGAGAATAGCCTTGATAATTTGGAGAACCCGATACCTGATATTATCTTCCTAGGTGACTTCAACTGGCCTAGTCTCAGGTGGAGAATAGCAAACAATAATATTATACCAGGAAATCTAACGAGACCTAACCAACCACAGATTAGAGAATTACTTAGATTCTGTGACAAATTTTCACTCAATCAGCAGATATCGGAGCCAACAAGAAATGAAAATATTCTAGATCTGGTCTTTACGAACAATGAAGACATTATCAGAGACATTACGATATCAGATACTACATACTCAGATCACAAGCTCATTGAAGTGCAAACGACCATCAATACTCAGAATAGAACTAAAACGTTGATAAAGCGAGAGGGGCTATTCAGTAAATTCAATTTTAATAATAAAAGGATAGACTGGGAGATAATAAACAGGGAACTTACAAACATTTCATGGGAAACTGTTCTAAGTAATACAAGTCCTACAGAAGGAATAGAAAAAACTTACTTCGGAAGCGTATCAAGTCTATCTGAAACATGTTCCTTTGAGGAAAGCCAGAAAGAGATCTAACCTAGAAAGAGAACGAAAGAGAAAGAGATGACAGTATAAACGCAGGAAAAAAAAACGGAACTGCTTATGCAGACACGAATTTCCAGTCAAAGAAGGAATAATTTAAAGAGGGAGATTGAAGAAATCGAGCGGAAATTGAAACACTCATATGAAACTGAAGAAAGGCAGTTAGAACAGAAAGCAATTCAGGAAATAAAGAAAAATTCAAAATATTTCTTCTCATATGCAAAATCAAAAGCAAAAACCACTGCCAGTATTGGACCTATTCGTACAAGTGAAGGTTCATACACGGAGGATGACAAAGAAATTAGTGAAATCCTAAAAAAGCAGTATGAGGACATGTTTAGCACTCCAATAAACAACATGAAAGTGGAAGATCCAGACAATTTCTTTATGCGGGATATTCAAACCCCTGTAAATATAATTGATATCAACACGAACGCACTAAATTTTGAAAGAGAAATTGAAAACATGCCCATGCACTCAGCCCCGGGTCCAGACTCATGGAATTCAATATTTATAAAGAAATGCAAAGTGCCGGTAGCACAGGCACTCAGTATAGTTTGGAGGAAGAGCTTGGACACTGGAGAGATACCAGATGCACTTAAAGTAGCAGACATAGCCCCTTTACACAAGGGGGGTAGCAAAGCATTGGCAAAGAATTATAGACCAGTTGCACTAACATCGCACATCATAAAAGTATTTGAGAGAGTGATTAGGAGTCAGGTCACCAATTTCACGGAGACCAATGATCTTCACAACCCAGGCCAACATGGATTTCGAGCGGGAAGATCGTGCCTCTCACAGCTACTTGAGCACTACGACAAAGTCACTGAGGCATTAGAAGAAAAACAGAATGCTGATGTGATATACACGGACTTCGCAAAGGCTTTCGATAAATGTGACCATGGCGTGATAGCACACAAAATGAAGTCAATGGGAATAACCGGTAAAGTAGGACGCTGGATACTCAGTTTTCTGTCAAACAGGACTCGGCGAGTAACGGTAAACCATATGAAATCTAGTCCAAGTTCAGTTAAAAGCTCTGTACCTCAGGGTACAGTCATTGCACTGCTGCTTTTCCTTATTCTCATATCAGATATAGACAAAAATACAAGTCACACCTTCGTATCATCCTTTGCAGATGACACAAAAATCAGTATGAAAATTTCTTCGGCTGAAGACATTGAAAAACTTCAAGCTGATATTAATAAAGTTTTCGACTGGGCATCAGAAAATAACATGATGTTTAACAGTGATAAATTCCAGGTACTCAGGTACGGTAAAAATGAGAACCTTAAACATAATACAGAGTACAAAACACAATCAAATGTACCCATAGTAGGAAAACAGCATGTAAAGGATTTGGGAATAATAATGTCTGACGACCTAACGTTTAAGGAGCATAACCAAGCAAATATTGCGACAGCCAGAAAAATGATAGGATGGATTACAAGAACTTTCAAATCCAGGGATCCCATCACAATGGTTGTACTCTTCAAGTCATTTGTGTTGTCCCGTCTTGAGTACTGCTCAGTACTCACTTCCCCCTTCAGAGCAGGAGGGATTGCTGAAATAGAGGGAATACAGAGAACATATACGGCACGCAAAGACGCAATAAAGCACCTAAATTATTGGGATCGTCTCAAAGCCCTCCAAATGTACTCACTAGAAAGAAGACGAGAGAGATATCAAATAATATACACCTGGAAGATACTGGAGGGCCAAGTACCTAATCTACACAGTAAAATAACAACGTACTGGAGTGAACGATATGGAAGAAAATGCAGAATAGAACCAGTGAAGAGCAGAGGTGCCATAGGCACAATCAGAGAACACTGTATAAACATCAGAGGTCCGCGGTTGTTCAACGTCCTCCCAGCAAGCATAAGAAATATTGCCGGAACAACCGTGGACATCTTCAAGAGGAAACTAGATTTATTCCTGCAAGGAGTGCCGGACCAACCGAGCTGTGGTGGGTATGTGGGCCTGTGGGCCGCTCCAAGCAACAGCCTAGTGAACAAAACTCTCACAAGTCAAGCCTGGCCTCGGGCCGGGTTTGGGGAGTAGAAGAACTCCCAGAACCCCATCAACCAGGTATCCAACAGGCAAGAATGGAATAGCAAGGATAGACTGGCGGTGCATGGGCTACTGAAGGGGTTACAGATGGAAGGGGCTGAACAAAATATTGAGAAGGTTTTCAGGTTGGGCTGGTACAACAAGGACAGAAACCGACTTGTAAAGGTGGTGTTTACAAACGAAACCACGAAAGAGGATATTCTCGAAAGGAAGAGTCGTCTGCAGCATGTGGAGGGATGCAAAAAATTATTCCTGCAGAGGGACAGAACGAAGGAGGAGAGAGCCAGGGCAGCAGAGGCAAGGAGGAAGCGCAGGGAGAGAGAGGAGCAAACCAGGAAATCACAGCCCCCAACACAACAGTCCCAGAGACAAGAGGGGAACCCACGACCAGCATCCCAGCATCACCAGAGGAGAGGGCAACACCACCACCCCCCTCTGCATAGAAACCCTCCCTTCCCCATTCCCGTCATGTCCCCCCTCCTACCTTTCCCCCCCTGTCTCCCCTCCCCCTTCATCCCATACCCTCCCTATCCCTCCTCCCCCCTCACCCCATATCCTTCATGCCCCCCCTATCTCCTTAACCCACACCCTACCTGTCCCCCCTTCCCTTAAACCCCCACCCCAAAATCCTCTGAGACCCTGCAAACCATCTCACAGATTTTCTCACCCACGGAACAGCTTCCCAAACCAGCAGAATGCTCGCCAAGAAGAGGACAAGAAAATGAACAGAAGAAAGTAAGCTTCAAGGCAATGTACACTAACATAGATGGGGTTACAAATAAAACAAGTGACCTTGGAGAATGGGCACTAGAAGAAAACCCAGACATAATAGCACTCACAGAAACAAAGCTAACAAAAACTATAACAAATGCAGTGTTTCCACAGGGCTACTATGTAGTGAGGAAAGAGAGAGAAGGGAGAGGAGGAGGTGGTGTGCCTTTGCAACTAAGAGAAGGTTGGAGTTTCGAAGAGATGGTAACAAGAACTGTGAAGGTTTCAGTGACTACATATCAGGCACCATAGCAACTGGAGGACAGAAAATTATAGTAGTAGTCATATATAACCCCCCACCGAATGACAGAAGACCCAGACAGGAATATGATAGAAACAACTTGGCCACCATCAATATAATAGAGAGAGCAGCTTCTGTGGCTAGCAGGAATGGATCCAGACTACTAATCATGGGAGACTTCAACCATGGGAAGATAGATTGGGGAACAGAGACCCACATGGAGGCCCAGACACATGGAGAGCTAAGCTGCTGGATGTGACAACAAGAAACTTTCTAAGTCAACACGTCAAGGGACCGACAAGAATGAGAGGAAGGGATGAACCTGCCTTGCTTGATCTGATATTTACCCTAAATGAGTCGGATATAAGGGAAGTTAAGTTGGAAGCCCCCTTGGGAATGAGTGATTATAGTGTATTGAGCTTTGAGTACCTGGTTGAGCTAGGAATTATCACCCCCAAAAAAGAAATGGGAAACAAAGGGCTGGCGTACCAAAAGGGAAACTATGAGGAGATGAATAAATTCCTATGTGATATACATTGGGACACAGAACTCGGAACCATGTCCGTACAAGACATGATAGACTATGTCACCCAAAAATGTCAGGAGGCTGGAAGCAGGTTTGTCCCAGCCCGACAGGAAAAAACAGAGAAGCAAAGGAAGAATCCGTGGTTTAATAGGGAATGTATGAAAGCAAAGGAGCTGAACAAAAGGGCATGGAGGAACTTCCGTAATAACAGAACACCAGAGAGTAGAGAGAGATACCAGAGAACCAGGAATGAGTATGTTAGTGTGAGAAAAGCAGCTGAGAAAAGATATGAAAATGATATAGCTAATAAAGCCAAGACCGAACCAAAGCTACTACACAGTCACATCAGGAGGAAGACAACAGTGAGGTAACAGGTGATGAAACTTAGGGTGGGCGAGGACAGGTACACAGAGAATGACAAAGAGGTGTGTGAAGAACTCAACAAAAGGTTCCAGGAGGTCTTTACAATAGAACAGGGAGAAGTCATGGCGCTAGAAGAGGTGGCAGCAAACCAGGTGACCTTGGAAAGGTTCGAAATTACAAGAGATGAGGTCAAGAAGCACCTATTGGAGCTGGATGTGAGAAAAGCTGTTGGGCCGGACGGAATCTCACCATGGGTATTGAAAGAGTGTGCAGGACCACTTTGCTTGCCACTCTCCATAGTGTATAGTAGGTCACTGGAAACGGGAGACCTACCAGAAATATGGAAGACTGCTAATGCAGTACCAATATACAAAAAGGGTGACAGACAAGAGGCACTGAACTACAGGCCAGTGTCTTTAACTTGTATATCATGCAAGGTGATGGAAAAGATTGTGAGAAAAAACCTAGTAACACATCTGGAGAGAAGAGACTTCGTGACAACCCATCAACATGGGTTCAGCGAGGGTAAATCTTGCCTTACAGGCTTGAAAGAATTCTACGATCAGGTGACAAAGATTAAGGAAGAAAGAGAGGGATGGTGCGGACTGCATTTTTTTTTTGGACTGTCGGAAAGCCTTTGACACAGTACCCCATAAAAGGTTGATGCATAAGCTGGAAAAACAGGCAGGAGTAACTGGTAGGGCGCTCCAGTGGATAAGGGAGTACCTAAGCAATAGGAAGCAGAGAGTTACAGTGAGGGGTGAGACCTCAGATTGGCGTGAAGACACCAGTGGAGTCCCACAGGGCTCTGGGCTTGGACCTATCCTGTTTCTGATATACGTAAATGATCTCCCAGAGGGTATAGACTCATTCCTCTCAATGTTTGCTGACGACGTCAAAATTATGAGAGGGATTAAGACAGAGGAGGACAGCTTGTGGCTTCAAGAAGACCTGGACAAGCTGCAGGAATGGTCGAACAAATGGCTGTTAGAGTTTAACCCAAGCAAATGTAATGTAATGAAGATAGGGGTAGGAAGCAGAAGACCAGATACAAGGTATCATTTGGGAAATGAGATACTTAAAGAGTCAGAGAGAGAGAAAGACCTGGGGGTTGATATCACGCCAGACCTGTCCCCTGAAGCTCATATCAAGAGGATAACATCAGCAGCATATGCCAGGTTGGCTAACATAAGAACGGCCTTTAGAGACTTGTGTAAGGAATCTTTCAGAACATTATATACCACATATGTCAGACCAATCCTGGAGTATGCGGCTCCAGCATGAAGTCCATATCTAGTCAAGCATAAGACTAAACGGCCTTCCTTAGTAAGTTCTGGTACTGTGGTGTGGTACCAGTGGTGTCACCGGTACTGTTGTGTGGTGCCAGTGGTGTCACCGGTACTGTTGTGTGGTGCCAGTGGTGTCACCGGTACTGTTGTGTGGTGCCAGTGGTGTCCCAGTACTGTTGTGTGGTGCCAGTGGTGTCCCAGTACTGTTGTGTGGTGCCAGTGGTGTCACTGGTACTGTTGTGTGGTGCCAGGGGTGTCACTGGTACTGTTGTGTGGTGCCAGGGGTGTCACTGGTACTGTTGTGTGGTGCCAGTGGTGACCCCGGTACTGTGGTTTACTTACCTAATTGTGCTTGCGGGGGTTGAGCTTTTGCTCTTTGGTCTCGTCTCTCAACTGTCAATCAACTGGTGTACAGATTCCTGAGCCTATTGGGCTCTATCATATCTACATATGAAACTGTGTATGGAGTCAGCCTCCACCACATCACTTCCTAATGCATTCCATTTGTTAACAACTCTGACACTGAAAAAATTATTTCTAACGTCTCTGTGGCTCATTTGGGTACTAAGTTTCCACCTGTGTCCCCTTGTTCGTGTTCCACCCGTGCTGAAGAGTTTGTCTTTGTCCACCCTGTCAATTCCCCTGAGAATTTTGTAGGTGGTTATCATGTCTCCCCTTACTCCTCTGTTTTCCAGGGATGTGAGGTTCAGCTCCTTTAGCCTTTCCTCGTAGCTCATTCCTCTCAGTTCCGGGACGAGCCAGGTGGCATACCGCTGAATCTTCTTTAGCTTTGTCTTGTGTTTAACTAGGTAAGGACTCCAGGCTGGAGCTGCATACTCCAAGATTGGTCTTACATATGTGGTATATAGGGTTCTGAAAGATTCCTTACACAAGTTTCTAAAAGCAGTTCTTATGGTGGCCAGTCTACCATATGCCTCTGATGATATTCTTTTGATGTGGGCCTCTGGGGACAAGTTCGGTGTGATATCAACCCCCAAATCTTTCTCTCTATTTGACTCTTGCAGGATTTCACCTCCCAGATGATACCTTGTGTTCAGCCTCCTGCTCCCTTCGCCTAATTTCATCACCTTACACTTTCCTGAGTTGAACTTTAGCAGCGATTTTCTAGACCATTCCTCCAATTTATCTAGGTCATCCTGTAGTCTCTGTCTATCTTCATCCGTTTTGATTCTTCTCATAATTTTTGCATCATCAGCAAACATTGAGAGGAATGAGTTTATACCCTCCGGAAGATCGTTTACATATATTAGAAACAGGATGGGTCCAAGTACTGAGCCCTGTGGGACTCCGCTGGTGACATCTCGCCACTCTGATATCTCCCCCTCACCGTTACTCCTGTTTCCTGTTGCTTAAGTACTCCCTTATCCACTGGAGCACCTTCCCTTTTACTCCTGCCTGTTGCGACAACTTTTTTAACAGCCTTTTATGGGGTACTGTGTCAAAGGCTTTTTGATAGTCCAGGAAAATGCAGCCGGCCCACCCTTCTCTTTCCTGCCTAATTTTTGTTGCCTGGTCATAAAATTCTATTAAGCCTGTGAGGCACGATTTATCATCCCTGAACCCATGTTGGTGGTGCGTTACAAAGTTATTTCCCCCCAGATGCTCTACGAGCCTTTTCCTCACGATCTTCTCCATCACCTTGCATGGTATACAAGTTAAGGAAACTGGCCTGTAATTCAGTGCCTCTTGCCTGTCACCTTTCTTGTATATTGGGACCACGTTAGCTGTCTTCCAACTTTCTGGTAAGTCTCCTGTTTCCAGTGACCTGTTATACACCATAAAGAGTGACACACTAAGTGCTTCTGCACCTTCCTTTAGTTTCCATGGTGAGATTCTTTCAGGCCCAACAGCCTTTGTCACATCCAGCTGCAGCTGACACCTTTTGACCTCATCACTGGTGAGGTCAAATTCCTCTATGGTTGCTTGGTTTGCCGCCTCCTCTCTTAGTGCAGGGGCTTCTCCTTGTTCTATTGTGAAGACCTCCTGGAATCTCTTGTTGAGTTCTTCACACACTTCCTTGTCATTCTCTGTGTATCTGTTCTTCCCTTTTCGCAGCTTCATCACTTGTTCCTTCACTGCTGTTTTCCTCCTGATGTGGCTGTGGAGCAGCTTTGGTTGGGTCTTGGCTTTACTCGCGATGTCATTTTCAAACTGTCTCTCAGCTTCCCTCCTCACTCTGAGGTACTCATTTCTGGCCCTCTGGTATCTCTCCCTGCTTTCTGGTGTTCTGTAGTTTCTCCTTGTTCTTTTACTCAGTTGTTCCGCTACCTTGCATTCCTGGTTTAACAATGGTTTTTTCTATTGTTTTTCGTTTTTTCTCCTTTTGGACGGGGATAAACTTGTCTGCAGCTTCCTGGCACTTCTGGGTGAAAAAATCCATCATTACCTGCACATTCTTGTCTCTAAGTTCTGTTTCCCATGATATTCCCCTGAGGAAGTTCCTCATCTCGTCATATTTTCCTCTTCGGTAATTCAGTCTTTTTCCCTCCGATCCCATCCTTGGATAGGTTATCCCTACCTCCACCAAGTACTCAAAGGTTAGTACACTGTGGTCACTCATTCCTATGGGGGCTTCAACTTTGACTTTCCTTATTTCTGACTCATTCAGGGTGAATATCAAGTCGAGTCTAGCTGGTTCATCATTGCCTCTCACTCTTGTGGGTTCCTTGACATGTTGGCTCAGAAAGTTCCTTGTTGCCTCTTCCAAGAGTTTAGCTCTCCACGCATCTGCACCTCCATGTGGGTCCCCATTCTCCCAGTCTATCTGTCCATGGTTGAAATCGCCCATGATTAAGAGTCTTGAGCCATTCCTGCAGGCAACTGAAGCTGCTCTCTCTATTATATTAATGGTTGCCATGTTGTTCCTTTCAAACTCCTGTCTAGGTCTTCTGTCATTTAGGGGAGGGTTGTAAATAACTGCTACTATTTTCTTAGGTCCGCCCATTGTTATAGTTCCTGTTATGTAATCTCTGAATCCGTCACAGCCTGGAATTTCCATCTCATCAAAACTCCAGTCCTTCCTTATCAGCAGGGCCACTCCTCCACCTCCTCTCCCTTCTCTCTCTTTCCTTACTATATAGTAGTCCTTTGGAAACACAGCATCTGTTATGACTCCTGACAATTTTGTTTCCATTAGTCCTATTACATCATGGTTTTCTTCTTGCACCCTTTCTGCCAGTTCACTTCCTTTATTGGTAATCCCATCAATGTTTGAGTACATTACCTTGAAGCTCACTTTCTTATATCCAATTTCACCACTCACTCCCCATAAGTGTAGGAAGTTGTTCCATGGTCATTGCTACTTGGTTAGGCTCATCCTCCTGTGAGGTAGTTGCCAGGGGTTCAGGGGGAGGTGGAGTGGGGTATGGAGGGCTTAGGTCTTCCTCAGGCCTGCTTGGGGCAGGAAGAAGTCCTGGGGGTGAGGGAGCAAAGATTGCTTGGGGAAAGGGCACGCCCTCCTGCGGTGTAGTTGACAGGGGTTTGGGGGGAGGTGGAGTGGGGGATAGAGGGCTTTGGTCTTGCTCAGGCCTGCTTGGGGCAGGAAGAAGACCAGGGGCTGGGAAAGCAGGGGATACTTGGGGTAAGGGGAGGGGGAGGATTTGGGTTTCATTATGGGCATTGTGCAGGGGCAAGGAAGGGTTTGTGCTGGGGGATAGGGGGACCCTATTGGGTGGTGGGCTGGGGTGTTGCATTCCCCCCCCCCCCCCGTCCTGGGGTTCCTGGGTTGCTGGATTGCGGGTTCCCCACTCCCCTCTGGGATTGCTGGGTTGGAGGCTGAGGCTCCCTGGATCCCTTCCCTCTCCTGCCGCCTTTTCCTTGCATCTGCTGCCCTTACTATCTCGTCTCTGGTCATTTCCCTCTGAACATAAACCTATTTGTAGTTCCTTGCATGCCTCAGTTTGCTCTTCTTTACAAGGATGTGCTCCTTGATGTCCTCGCTCTTGAATACTACCTTGATCAATCTCTTTTTGTCTCTGTTGTACTGGCCAATCCGGAAAAACTGTTCTATTTCTCGTTCAGCCCCTTCCATTCCTATCTCCTTTAATATCCCTGCCACTGCAGCTTTGTCTTTAGTCCTCGATTCCTCCCTTGTGGAGCCCTATGTTCCTTCACCCCTACCACTACTACAGTTCTTTTCCTTTTCATTAGCTGGCTTGTGCATCTAGCTGCCTCCTGTGAGGTTACTGCTATCATACAACTTCCTTGACTGTGGACATTGCTCCTGGGCTCCTCAGCATTTCAGCAAAGGTTGGGCCACTTGTAGGGGTCCCTGCCATTGCTACATCTCCTGGCACCTGGGGGTTGGTCCCCTGGGCCAGAGTCTGAGGAGGGCCTGTTTTTTGGCTTTTTATTTCCGCTTGTGCTGCACTTAGTTCTATCTGCAGCTTACATATAGTTTCCCTCAGGTCCTTCAATTCCTCACCGACTTCTTTCCATGCCTTAGCAATCATCTCCATGAATGACTCGTCCAGTCCCTCTCCTCCAGCTTCATTCTGTTGTCTTACCAACCCGCTTGACCTGTGTGTGTGTGTGTGTGTGTGTGTGTGTGTGTTTATTGTGGGGGTGGCATGGGGGGGTGGGTGTGGTTAACTGGTGGAGGGATGGAGGGAGAGGGAGAAAGGGAGTGAAAGGGAGAGGGGGAGTGAAAGGGAGAGGGGGAGTGAAGGGGAGTGAAAGGGAGTGAGGGAGAGAGGGAGAGGGAGAGCGAGGGAGAGAGGAAGAGAGGGAAATAGGCAGGTGTGTGAGGGATGGAAAATCAGTCCTAGGGGTGAGGTTGGCGGTAGGCTGGTTTGTGTGTGTGTGTGTGTGTGTGTGTGTGTGTGTGTGTGTGTGTGTGTGTGTGTGTGTGTGTGTGTGTGTGTGTGTGTGTGTGTGTGTGTGTGTGTGTGTGTGTGTGTGTGTGTGTGTACTCACCTAATTGTGCTTGCGGGGGTTGAGCTCTGGCTCTTTGGTCCCGCCTCTCAACCGTCAATCAACTGGTGTACAGATTCCTGAGCCTACTGGGCTCTATCATATCTACATTTGAAACTGTGTATGGAGTCAGCCTCCACCACATCACTTCCTAATGCATTCCATTTACTAACTACTCTGACACTGAAAAAGTTCTTTCTAACGTCTCTGTGGCTCATTTGGGTACTCAGCTTCCACCTGTGTCCCCTTGTTCGCGTCCCACCAGTGTTGAATAGTTCATCCTTGTTTACCCGGTCGATTCCCCTGAGGATTTTGTAGGTTGTGATCATGTCCCCCTTACTTCTCTGTCTTCCAGGTTCGTAAGGTGCATTTCCCGCTGCCTTTTCTCATAACTCATGCCTCTTAGTTCTGGAACTAGTCTAGTAGCATACCTTTGGACTTTTTCCAGCTTCGTCTTGTGCTTGACAAGGCACGGGCTCCGTGCTGGGGCCGCATACTCCAGGATTGGTCTTACATATGTGGTGTACAAGATTCTGAATGATTCCTTACACAGGTTCCTGAACGCCGTTCTGATGTTAGCCAGCCTCGCATATGCCGCAGACGTTATTCTCTTTATGTGGGCTTCAGGCGACAGGTTTGGTGTGATATCAACTCCTAGATCTTTCTCTCTGTCTGTTTCATTAAGTACTTCATCTCCTATTCTGTATCCTGTGCCTGGCCTCTTGTTTCCACTGCCTAGTTTCATTACTTTGCATTTACTCGGGTTGAACTTCAACAGCCATTTGTTGGACCATTCACTCAGTCTATCCAGGTCATCTTGTAGCCTCCTACTATCATCCTCTGTTTCAATCCTCCTCATAATTTTTGCATCGTCGGCAAACATTGAAAGGAACGAATCTATACCCTCTGGGAGATCATTTACATATACCAGAAACAGTATAGGTCCAAGGACTGACCCCTGCGGGACTCCACTTGTGACGTCTCGCCAATCTGAGACCTCACCCCTCACACAGACTCGTTGTCTCCTGTTGCTTAGGTACTCCTCTATCCACCGGAGTACCTTCCCTCTCACTCCAGCCTGCATCTCCATCTTTCGCACTAGCCTCTTGTGTGGCACTGTATCAAAGGCTTTCTGACAATCCAAAAATATGTAGTCTGCCCACCCTTCTCTTTCTTGCCTTATTTTTGTTGCCTGGTCGTAGAATTCAAGTAACCCTGTGAGGCAGGACCTGCCATCCCTGAACCCATGTTGATGCTGTGTTACAAAGTTCCTTCGCTCCAGATGCTCCACTAGTTTTTTCGCACAATCTTCTCCATCAGCTTGCATGGTA
This sequence comes from Procambarus clarkii, assembly GCF_040958095.1. NCBI lineage: Eukaryota > Metazoa > Arthropoda > Malacostraca > Decapoda > Cambaridae > Procambarus > Procambarus clarkii. The sequence continues at coordinate 15,316,736 of NC_091202.1, read as the reverse complement.
TGCAGGTTAGGGACACTGACCTGTAGTTCAGTGCCTCCTGTCTATCCCCTTTCTTGTATATCGGGACTACGTTAGCTGCTTTCCAAATATCTGGCAGTTCCCCTGTTGCCAGTGATTTGTTATACACTATGGAGAGTGGTAGGCACAGTTCTCTTGCTCCTTCCTTTAGAACCCAAGGGGAGATTCCATCTGGGCCTATAGCCTTCGTCACGTCCAACTCTAGTAAACACTTCCTTACTTCCCCACTGGTAATCTCAAACTCTTCCAGTGGTTCCTGGTTAGCTATTCCCTCACTTACCTCTGGAATTTCTCCTTGCTCTAAGGTGAAGACCACTTGGAACTTCTTATTCAGTTCCTCACACACTTCCTTGTCGTTTGTAGTGAATCCTTCTGCCCCTATCCTTAATTTCATAACCTGTTCCTTTACTGTTGTTTTTCTCCTGATGTGGCTATGCAGCAATTTAGGCTGAGTCTTTGCCATGCTTGCGATGTCATTTTCGTATTGTCTTTCTGCCTCTCTTCTCATCCTGACATATTCATTCCTGGCATTCTGGTATCTTTCTCTGCTCTCCAGTGTCCTGTTATTCCTATAGTTTCTCCATGCCCTTTTACTTTGCTGCTTAGCTAGCCTACATCTCTGATTAAACCATGGGTTTCTCACCTTCATTTCACTGTTTTCCTTTTGGGCTGGGATAAACTTGTTTGCTGCGTCCTTGCATTTTTGCGTGATATAGTCCATCATATCTTGGGCCGTCTTTTCCATTAGCTCTGTTTCCCATGCTATATCTGTTAGGAATTTTCTCTTCTCCTCATAGTTTCCCTTTCGGTATGCTAACCTTTTGGTTTCGGTATCCCTCCTCGAGTTCAATAACCCTTTTTCAATCAGGTACTCAAACACCAATACACTGTGGTCGCTCATTCCTACTTGGGCCTCAAAACCGATTTCTCTTATGTCAGAGTCGTTCAGGGTGAAGACCAGGTCGAGTCTCGCTGGTTCGTCATTTCCTCGTCATTGTGTGTGTGTGTGTGTGTGTGTGTGTGTGTGTGTGTGTGTGTGTGTGTGTGTGTGTGTGTGTGTGTGTGTGTGTGTGTGTGTGTGTGTGTGTGTAATTACCTAAGTGTAATTACCTAAGTGTAGTTACAGGATGAGAGCTACGCTCGTGGTGTCCCGTCTTCCCAGCACTCTTTGTCATATAACGCTTTGAAACTACTGACGGTCTTGGTCTCCACCACCTTCTCACTTAACTTGTTCCAACCGTCTACCACTCTGTTTGCGAAGGTGAATTTTCTTATGTTTCTTCGGCATCTGTGTTTAGCTAGTTTAAATCTATGACCTCTTGTTCTTGAAGTTCCAGGTCTCAGGAAATCTTCCCTGTCGATTTTATCAATTCCTTTTACTATTTTGTATGTAGTGATCATATCACCTCTTTTTCTTCTGTCTTCTAGTTTTGGCATGTTTAATGCTTCCAACCTCTCCTCGTAGCTCTTGCCCTTCAGTTCTGGGAGCCACTTCGTAGCATGTCTTTGCACCTTTTCCAGTTTGTTGATGTGCTTCTTAAGATATGGGCACCACACAACAGCTGCATATTCTAGCTTTGGCCTAACAAAAGTCATGAACAATTTCTTTAGTATATCGCCATCCATGTATTTAAATGCAATTCTGAAGTTAGAAAGCATCGCATAGGCTCCTTGCACAATATTCTTTATGTGGTCCTCAGGTGATAGTTTTCTATCTAGAACCACCCCTAGATCTCTTTCTTTATCAGAATTCTTTAAAGATTTCTCACATAATATATAGGTTGTATGGGGTCTATGTTCTCCTATTCCACATTCCATAACATGACATTTATTAACATTAAATTCCATTTGCCAGGTGGTGCTCCATATACTTATTTTGTCCAGGTCTTCTTGAAGGGCATGACAATCATCTAAATTTCTTATCCTTCCTATTATCTTAGCATCATCAGCAAACATGTTCATATAATTCTGTATATCAACTGGTAGATCATTTATGTACACAATAAACATCACTGGTGCAAGAACTGAACCCTGTGGTACTCCACTTGTGACATTTCTCCATTCCGATACATTGCCTCTGATTACTGCCCTCATTTTTCTATCAGTCAGAAAATTTTTCATCCATGATAGAAGCTTACCTGTCACCCCTCCAATATTTTCCAGTTTCCAGAACAACCTCTTATGTGGAACTCTGTCGAAAGCCTTTTTTAGGTCCAGATAGATGCAGTCAACCCAACCATCTCTTTCCTGTAATATCTCTGTGGCTCGATCATAGAAACTGAGTAAATTCGATACACAGGATCTTCCAGATCTAAAACCATACTGTCTGTCTGATATTATATCATTTCTCTCCAGGTGTTCTACCCATTTAGTTTTGATTAGCTTTTCCAATACTTTCACTATTACACTTGTCAATGATACAGGTCTATAATTGAGGGGGTCTTCCCTGCTGCCACTTTTGTAGATTGGAACTATGTTAGCCTGTTTCCACACGTCTGCTACAATTCCTGTACACAGGGATGCCTGAAAGATCAGGTGAAGTGGAATGCTGAGCTCAGATGCACATTCTCTCAGAACCCATGGTGAAACGCCATCTGGGCCAGCTGCTTTGTTCTTCCCGAGCTCCTTTAGCATATTTTCCACTTCATCTCTAGACACCTCTATCCGCTCTATGTTGTTCTCTGGAATTCTTATTGTGTCTGGTTCTCTGAAGATTTCATTTTGTACAAACACACTTTGGAACTTTTCATTTAATGTTTCACACATTTCCTTTTCATTTTCCGTGAATCTGTTTCCCATTTTCAGCCTCTGGATATTATCCTTTACCTGCAATTTGTTGTTTATGAATTTGAAGAATAGGCCTGGTTCTGTTTTACATTTATCTGCTATCCCTTTTTCAAAATTTCTTTCTGCCTCTCTCCTTACTGCTGTATAGTTGTTTCTCGCATCTTTGTATCGCTGGTATGTTTGGGGGTTTGGCCTCTTCCTATACTGATTCCATTTTTGTGTCTTTTGGTCTCTTGCCCTCTCACAATTTCTGTCGAACCAATCCTGTTTTCTGGCCCTGCATCTCTGTTTTGGTATGAATGTTTGTGTGCCTTCCTCGTATAGTTTTAAAAATTTGGCATACATTTCATTTACTTCCCTGCCTAGCAACAATTCTGTCCAATTACACTCATTAAAAAAATTTCGAAGTTCCCCATAGTTGCCTCTCCTTAAATCGAGTTTATCAACTGTTTCAATGTCCCCATTTTCTTCTAGATGATATCTTAAAGCATATTTAATGTCTAAACAGGACGTGATCACTCTTTCCCATGGGAGGAAGGTACTGGATGTCAAAAATCTCTTCTTCTTTCCTGGTGAATACTAGATCCAGTACTGATGGTACATCTCCTTCCCTCATTCTTGTGGCTTGCTTTATGTGTTGATACAAGAATGTCTCCAGAATGAGGTTCACAAATCTGCATGTCCAAAAGTCCTCCGTTCTTGCTTCATAGGCCTCCCAGTCTATTGCTCTAAAGTTGAAGTCCCCCAGTATCAACAGCCGTGATTTATCTTTATCTGCTTGTACAATAATATCTCTCATGACCATTATGAGGCCCTCTCGTTTGTCATCCAGTTCTTCCTTTGTCCATGTGTTGCTTGCTGGTGGGCTGTAGGTATTTACAATTATCAGCTTATCATCCTGATTCCAGACCTGCAATGCCATTATGTCAATATCTCGAGGGTTTTCAAATATTAACTCTTTTACCTTCAGGTGTTTTTTCACCAGTACAGCCACTCCTCCTCCCTTCCTAGTTTTCCTGTCACGTCTCCAAACTGAATAGCCTCTTGGGAATACGACTTCATTTATTATATTTCCTTCAAGTTTCGTCTCTGATAATGCAACAATATCTGGGACCCTAAGCTGGATTATATCTTGCAACTCCAAAGTTTTTGACCTTACTCCATCTATGTTGGTATATACAATTTTCAGGAACATGTTCCCTTTTCCTTTGCTCTTTACTCCCCCTTCCACTACTGATCTTGTTGCTTTGTTTTTATGTACCATTTCACAAGCTTTCCAGTCCCTGTCACTTTGTAAAAAAAAACATTTCTGTCTTCTTCATTTCTATCCCCATTTAGACGTTTTGCCTCAATTAGGTTCATTTTCAGTTTTTCTCTGTCTTCCTTGGAGAGGTCTTGTCTTATTGACCAAAATTTGCCAACCTCATCACTCTGCAGTTTCCTGGCATTTTTTAGCACTTCCATCATGTTTTTCACTCCATTAAACGTCACCCTTAAGGGGCGGTTCTTTTCTTTCTCATATTTTCCTATTCTTCTAAAATCACTGACATTTTCCTTTGAGCCTTCTCCTAAACCTACTATTTTCTCTATGATTTTCATCTCTTCTGCCGCTCGGTCCACCCTAGATGAAATTTCCTTCTCTAAACATCCAAAAATGATTATGGACTTAGTTCTATCTGCAGTGTTTTGTACCAGTTTACTGTTGGTAACCAATTCTTTCCTAATTGCTTGCCTAATTTCTGCTTCTTGTTGGTCATTTCTGGTTTTGACTTCCGAACACACTTCTTTGATAGTCTCTTTCTCTTTTACAACTTCAGCATATGTCGCTTTTATTTCTTCTTTATACTTTTCTAGTTCTTTATTCACCTCCTCTATGTGAGTTGTTAGTGAAGTTTCCCGTTGGAGATCCTTACCTAACTCTATGTTAGCCCTTAGGCTTGCTTGGAGTTGTTCACCATATGAGTCTATTTTCTTGTGTGTGTGTGTGTGTGTGTGTGTGTGTGTGTGTGTGTGTGTGTGTGTTTGTTTACATTGGCTTGTTATGGTGAGGAAGGGGGGGGGGGGCTAGTCAGTGGCGGTGTAATGTAACATACAGGTGAGAGAAACTAGAACCAAGCTGAGGCTCTTGAGCTACTTTTTCGTATTTTAACTTAAGTTCAAAGCTAATTATTATATAAAAAACACTGTATACCTTATATGACTGACTTTGAGAGGCACTCACCCCGTAGTAAGCATCCCACAGCACAATTAGGTGATTTATGAAGTGGTGTCCGCCTTAATTGTTGACGTCCCCGCCAGAGGTCCTCCCACGTGGTGGTCCAAGTTCTTCCCTTCTCCTCCCGCTCAGCCCGCCACTGTCTTGCCACAATCCCGTTCTTTTTCATTTTTTTTTCATTTTTAACGTTATAAGAATTCACTATGTTGCGTTATCACTGCGTTGCTGTACCCTTCATATGACCAAAAATTATGTTTTGGGCTCACTGGTACGTAAATATCCCGAGAATATTGAATTCGCGTACCGCCGTCCTACACCCGTCGCCGTCCGACTGACGGCGACGGGCGTCGTAATGGGTGACGGGTGACGAGTAATTCGCGGCCGCCATCCTACACCTGTCATCACACCAGTGGTGTCACCAGTACTGTTGTGTGGTGCCAATGGTGTCACCGGTACTGTAGTGTGTTGCCAACGGTGCCACCGGTACTGTGGTGTTCAGTAATCACCAGGATTACAGAAGTACTCGTCCTGGACGCGGAGGTAACACACTCACACACAGCAGCCGAGTCCACCCCTTGTCTCATGACTTCTTACTATGGTCCACTATCGACTTGAGAATGGTCCAGGACGGACCGAAACGTCTTCGTCCCTTCACTTTCTAGTGTGTGTGGTTTGGTCAACATATTTCAGCCACGTTATTGTGACTCCTCGTCTGCATTTGGTCCACTTATGAAGCTATATTCGCGCTCGTTGTCATCTGCCACAATGCCTTCCTCCTCTGTGTCACCAGACACGACGTTTGCTCCACTCGTGTGTTCTGAGGACGTTGTCTGCCACTGTAGCACCCACTCGCCTGGTAGAGCATAAGACATAACTCGAGCAAGTCGGAAATTGGCCCGTTAAGACTCGATCCTTAGTTGAGGGGTTTGAGCTACGAGGAAACATTGAGGAAACCTCCCCTCACCTCGCTTAAGATATATATATATATATATATATATATATATATATATATATATATATATATATATATATATATATATATATATATATATATATATATATATATATATATATATATATATACATATATATATATATATATATATATATATATATATATATATATATATATATATATATATATATATATATATATATATATATATATATGTCGTACCTAGTAGCCAGAACTCACTTCTCAGCCTACTATGCAAGGCCCAATTTGCCTAATAAGCCAAGTTTTCATGAATTAATTGTTTTTCGACTACCTAAACTACCTAACCTAACCTAACCTAACTTTTTCCGCCACCTAACCTAACCTAACCTATAAAGATAGGTTAGGTTAGGTTAGGTAGGGTTGGTTAGGTTTGGTCATATATCTACGTTAATTTAAACTCCAATAAAAAAAAATTGACCTCATACATAATGAAATGGGTAGCTTTATCATTTCATAAGAAAAAAATTAGAGAAAATATATTAATTCAGGAAAACTTGGCTTATTAGGCAAATCGGGCCTTGCATAGTAGGCGGATAAGTGCGTTCTGGCTATTAGGTACGACATATGTCTATATATATATATATATATATATATATATATATATATATATATATATATATATATATATATATATATATATATATATATATAAATATATATATATATATATATATATATATATATATATATATATATATATATATATATATATATATATATATATATATATATATATATATATATATATGGGGTCAGAGCATTAAACTGCTTATGGGTTTATGGGAACTGGGGAACTGCCGGACAACACAACAAACGCACCTGTGACAGGTACATGTATGACAGGTACATATAATAAGTACATACCAAGAAGCAGTCACATGTTCTGATTTGAGTCATGTGTCAGTGAACCAAATACTGTACTGGCAACCTTTCTGCTCCAGTATACCGTCGCGAGCCCTTAAAGGGGAACGTCCTGGGAACACTCATATATGTGGAAGAGTTGCTCCTGGAACTATCTATCTTGGCATGGAAGCAACAATGCATTCACATGGAAGCAACGATACGTGCTCCTGGATGCAATAATGCACGTGCTTATACAAGCAACGCTGCACGTGCTTATACAAGCAACGCTGCACGTGCCTGTACAAGCAACGCTGCACGTGCCTGTACAAGCAACGTGTTTGCACGTGTCTGTACAAGCAACGCTGCACGTGCCTGTACAAGCAACGCAGCACGTGCCTGTACAAGCAACGCTGCACGTGCCTGTACAAGCAACGCAGCACGTGCCTGTACAAGCAACGCTGCACGTGCCTGTACAAGCAACGCAGCACGTGCCTGTACAAGCAACGCTGCACGTGCCTGTACAAGCAACGCTGCACGTGCCTGTACAAGCAACGTGTTTGCACGTGTTTGTACAAGCAACGCTGCACGTGTCTGTACAAGCAACGCTGCACGTACCTGTACAAGCAACGCAGCACGTGCCTGTACAAGCAACGCTGCACGTGTCTGTACAAGCAACGCAGCACGTGTCTGTACAAGCAACGCTGCACGTGCCTGTACAAGCAACGCTGCACGTTCCTGTACAAGCAACGTGTTTGCACGTGTCTGTACAAGCAACGCTGGACGTGTCTGTACAAGCAACGCAGCACGTGCCTGTACAAGCAACGCTGCACGTGCCTGTACAAGCAACGCAGCACGTGCCTGTACAAGCAACGCTGCACGTGCCTGTACAAGCAACGCAGCACGTGCCTGTACAAGCAACGCTGCACGTGCCTGTACAAGCAACGTGTTTGCACGTGTCTGTACAAGCAACGATTTACGTGCCTGTACAAGCAACGCTGCACGTGCCTGTACAAGCAACGCAGCACGTGCCTGTACAAGCAACGCTGCACGTGCCTGTACAAGCAACGCAGCACGTGCCTGTACAAGCAACGCTGCACGTGTCTGTACAAGCAACGATGCACGTGTCTGTACAAGCAACGCTGCACGTGCCTGTACAAGCAACGCTGCACGTGCCTGTACAAGCAACGCAGCACGTGCCTGTACAAGCAACGTGTTTGCACGTGTCTGTACAAGCAACGCTGCACGTGCCTGTACAAGCAACGCAGCACGTGCCTGTACAAGCAACGCTGCACGTGCCTGTACAAGCAACGCTGCACGTGTCTGTACAAGCAACGCTGCACTTGCCTGTACAAGCAACGCAGTACGTGCCTGTACAAGCAACGCTGCACGTGCCTGTACAAGCAACGCAGCACGTGCCTGTACAAGCAACGCTGCACGTGCCTGTACAAGCAACGTGTTTGCACGTGTCTGTACAAGCAACGCTGCACGTGCCTGTACAAGCAACGCTGCACGTGCCTGTACAAGCAACGCAGCACGTGCCTGTACAAGCAACGTGTTTGCACGTGTCTGTACAAGCAACGCTGCACGTGCCTGTACAAGCAACGCTGCACGTGCCTGTACAAGCAACGCTGCACGTGTCTGTACAAGCATCGCTGCACGTGCCTATACAAGCAACGCTGCACGTGCCTGTACAAGCAACGCAGCACGTGCCTGTACAAGCAACGCTGCACGTGCCTGTACAAGCAACGCTGCACGTGCCTGTACAAGCAACGCAGCACGTGTCTGTACAAGCAACGCAGCACGTGCCTGTACAAGCAACGCTGCACGTTCCTGTACAAGCAACGCTGCACGTGTCTGTACAAGCAACGCAGCACGTGCCTGTACAAGCAACGCTGCACGTTCCTGTACAAGCAACGTGTTTGTCCGTGTCTGTACAAGCAACGCTGCACGTGTCTGTACAAGCAACGATGCACGTGCCTGTACAAGCAACGCTGCACGTGCCTGAACAAGCAACGCTGCACGAGCCTGTACTAGCAACGCTGCACGTGTCTGTACAAGCAACGCAGCAGGTGCCTGTACAAGCAACGCAGCACGTGCCTGTACAAGCAACGCTGCACGTGTCTGTACAAGCAACGCTGCACGTGCCTGTACAATCAACGCTGCACGTGTCTGTACAAGCAACGCAGCACGTACCTGTACAAGCAACGCAGCACGTGCCTGTACAAGCAACGCAGCACGTGCCTGTACAAGCAACGCTGCACGTGCTTGTACAAGCAACGCAGCACGTGCCTGTACAAGCAACGATGCACGTGTCTGTAGAAGCATCGCTGCACGTGCCTGTACAAGCAACGCAGCACGTGTCTGTACAAGCAACGCAGCACGTGCCTGTACAAGCAACGCAGCACGTGCCTGTACAAGCAACGCTGCACGTGCCTGTACAAGCAACGCTGCACGTGTCTGTACAAGCAACGTGTTTGCACGTGTCTGTACAAGCAACGCTGCACGTGTCTGTACAAGCAACGCTGCACGTGTCTGTACAAGCAACGCTGCACTTGCCTGTACAAGCAACGTGTTTGCACGTGTCTGTACAAGCAACGCTGCACGTGCCTGTATAAGCAACGCTGCACGTGCCTGTCCAAGCAACGCTGCACGTGTCCGTACAAGCAACGCTGCACGTGCCTGTATAAGCAACGCTGCACGTGCCTGTACAAGCAACGCTGCACGTGCCTGTACAAGCAACGCTGCACGTGTCTGTACAAGCAACGCTGCACGTGCCTGTACAAGCAACGCTGCACGTGTCTGCACAAGCAACGATGCACGTGCCTGTACAAGCAACGCTGCACGTGTCTGTACAAGCAACGCTGCACGTGCCTGTACAAGCAACGCTGCACGTGCCTGTACAAGCAACGCAGCACGTGCCTGTACAAGCAACGCTGCACGTGCCTGTACAAGCAACGCAGCACGTGCCTGTACAAGCAACGCAGCACGTGCCTGTACAAGCAACGCAGCACGTGTCTGTACAAGCAACGCAGCACGTGCCTGTACAAGCAACGCTGCACGTGTCTGTACAAGCAACGCAGCACGTGCCTGTACAAGCAACGCAGCGCGTGCCTGTACAAGCAACGCAGCACGTGCCTGTACAAGCAACGCTGCACGTGCCTGTACAAGCAACGCAGCACGTGCCTGTACAAGCAACGCAGCACGTGTCTGTACAAGCAACGCAGCACGTGCCTGTACAAGCAACGCTGCACGTGTCTGTACAAGCAACGCTGCACGTGCCTGTACAAGCAACGCTGCACGTGTCTGTACAAGCAACGCTGCACGTGCCTGTACAAGCAACGCTGCAGTGCCTGTTCAAGCATCGCTGCACGTGCCTGTACAAGCAACGCTGCACGTGTCTGTACAAGCAACGTGTTTGCACGTGTCTGTACAAGCAACGCTGCACGTGTCTGTACAAGCAACGCTGCACGTGTCTGTACAAGCAACGCTGCACTTGCCTGTACAAGCAACGTGTTTGCACGTGTCTGTACAAGCAACGCTGCACGTGCCTGTATAAGCAACGCTGCACGTGCCTGTCCAAGCAACGCTGCACGTGTCCGTACAAGCAACGCTGCACGTGCCTGTATAAGCAACGCTGCACGTGCCTGTACAAGCAACGCTGCACGTGCCTGTACAAGCAACGCTGCACGTGTCTGTACAAGCAACGCTGCACGTGCCTGTACAAGCAACGCTGCACGTGTCTGCACAAGCAACGATGCACGTGCCTGTACAAGCAACGCTGCACGTGTCTGTACAAGCAACGCTGCACGTGCCTGTACAAGCAACGCTGCACGTGCCTGTACAAGCAACGCAGCACGTGCCTGTACAAGCAACGCTGCACGTGCCTGTACAAGCAACGCAGCACGTGCCTGTACAAGCAACGCAGCACGTGCCTGTACAAGCAACGCAGCACGTGTCTGTACAAGCAACGCAGCACGTGCCTGTACAAGCAACGCTGCACGTGTCTGTACAAGCAACGCAGCACGTGCCTGTACAAGCAACGCAGCACGTGTCTGTACAAGCAACGCAGCAGGTGCCTGTACAAGCAACGCAGCACGTGTCTGTACAAGCAACGCAGCGCGTGCCTGTACAAGCAACGCAGCACGTGCCTGTACAAGCAACGCTGCACGTGCCTGTACAAGCAACGCAGCACGTGCCTGTACAAGCAACGCAGCACGTGTCTGTACAAGCAACGCAGCACGTGCCTGTACAAGCAACGCTGCACGTGTCTGTACAAGCAACGCTGCACGTGCCTGTACAAGCAACGCTGCACGTGTCTGTACAAGCAACGCTGCACGTGCCTGTACAAGCAACGCTGCAGTGCCTGTTCAAGCATCGCTGCACGTGCCTGTACAAGCAACGCTGCACGTGTCTGTACAAGCAACGCTGCACGTGCCTGTACAAGCAACGCTGCACGTGTCTGTACAAGCAACGCTGCACGTGCCTGTACAAGCAACGCTGCACGTGTCTGTACAAGCAACGCTGCACGTGCCTGTACAAGCAACGCTGCACGTGTCTGTTCAAGCATCGCTGCACGTGTCTGTACAAGCAACGCTGCACGTGCCTGTACAAGCAACGCTGCACGTGTCTGTACAAGCATCGCTGCACGTGCCTGTACAAGCAACGCTGCACGTGTCTGTACAAGCAACGCTGCACGTGCCTGTACAAGCAACGATGCACGTGGAGAAGCCACGTGCTTCGTTGAAGCCCTGAGGTTACCCTGTGCCTTCCCTTGATGGACCATGTGGTTGGGTTGCAAGGGTTCTACTGCTCCGGCTGCGTTATACTCACACCCGGTTTCATCATTGACTTACATCCGGCTTCGTCTTTGACTCGCCCTTCTGCACCTCTCCATACCCTGGCCGCTTACTTCCTTGAATGTCTCCCACGTTCCCAGTAGTGACTATAACTACACACGTGGAGTAACTTCACCTCTTTTACAACTGCATCTTTAATTAGGGAAGCTCTACAGCGCCATAATTGTACTCGAACCAGAACCAATGCCCTTAACTGCTTAAACTTGTCATGCGCGGTGACTCTGTTGTCGCTGACGAGTGTGGGTGTCGTAAAGATCTTCGGTCCATTTACTATGGTCAGAATATTTTGATGTCATAACTGATGATCCCACTGCCACTGATGGTCCCACTGTTACTGATGATCCCATTGCCACTGATGCTTTATACACGCGTGAACACCTTGTTGACTGTAGGTGTGAGATTTTTCATCATAATATTCTAGTATTACATCGTCAACTTTAAACTGAAAGTCTAGATGGGCCTCCTGAGGAAGCACCTGCTTAGCTAACACGCTAAGTGTAGTAAGCAGCTCATTCAGCACTCTAGGGACCATAGAAAAAATGACTAGGTGCGAGCAAACGCCGAGACCTCAAAAAGTTTGAAATCTCTTATCCTAAGCCGTCGACCTTCGTCATTCGCTATACCGAATCTAATGAGTCACAGATTCTCTCGAGATATTTTGTTGTGTGGTGCTATGAAGTCAGCTCGGGGTGTAACGAAAGACAGCGTTCAACTTAACAAAACAGTTTATTCAACAAAGTACTAACTACTACAACAACAACGAAAAATGTAACAACTGTTATATTAGCTTACAGCTGAATTTGTTTCGAGGTCGCTTGGGTCCTGGTCCTCACAATGGCGACACACGGGTCGCCCACAAAATCGCTATAGGACTGCCTCTCAAGGCTTCTTCCAGTCCTGACTTGAGCACTTTAAATCGTCCTCAGGCTTCACACATAAATGCCTGCTTGATTACCTCCTTGATTATATATATATATATATATATATATATATATATATATATATATATATATATATATATATATATATATATATATATATATATATATATATATATATATATATATATATATATATATATATATATATATATATATATATATATATATATATATATATATATATATATATATATATATATATATATATATATATATATATATATATATATATATATATATATATATATATATATATATATATATATATATATATATATATATATATATATATATATATATATATATATATATATATATATATATATATATATATATATATATATATATATATATATATATATATATATATATATATATATATATATATATATATATATATATATATATATATATATATATATATATATATATATATATATATATATATATATATATATATATATATATATATATATATTGTCACGTGGGGGTGGGCGGTCCGGGGCTCTGCTAACACTCGGCTGCTAGGGGCTCAAAGGGCCCAAATACTCAGCCCCTCCGACTCCCTGGATTCACCGGAGTCTCCTTGGTCACACAAGATAGGACCAACAATGCCCACCTCCGCAGGTCTTTGCTTCCACCACAAAGGGGTGCCACTGATTCACCCTGGAAGCCCTTCAGTCAACCACGGGGAAACTGCTGCTAACAGTTCCGGCCTAGACCCGTGGGGGAGTGAAGGAAGACTCAGGCTTACCTATAACCATAACCTCCCTGAGTCTTGCCTGCCAGACAAAAAAAAGGTTGCAGGAACTCCTTTCCCGCCTGTCTTCTCTATCTTCCTCTTAGCAAGGTCGCCAGCTGGGTTATTATATCTGCACCCCAGCAATGCAGTTCAGTGGGTGTATCATATATCGTTTGTAGCCAGAAATGTATGCTCATAGAGAAATATCACAAATGGAGGCACACTCAAACACAGTAATAAAATGTGTGGATTTACTGACGCAAATTACATGAACACACACACACAATCACAAGTAATACATGAATATGGGAATATGGATAATAAGTCTGGAGATCGTCAGCCTCTTCTTCCACGACCTCCAACACTCCTTCAAATGGGCAGGAAGACCGGAGTCTCACACTCTCACAGGAGGGCCTCTTCACCACGTCGGCACCTCTTCTTCCCTGTCCTGCCATCCATACACACTGTCCTCTCTGACAGTCCTGGACACAAGCTGCCTTGCAGCCTACTCTACTATTAAAGTAATAAAGTCTTGCTGCCACATACACGAGTAAATATTGTGGCCTAACTAGCCTACTCATACAAGGGGTAATGGGAGGGAAAAATGATCTACCTTACACTCCTGGCTCACGACGCCTGTCCCTCGATGGTGTGAGGTTCCCACGCTTCCTTGGGTCGATCCTCGACGATCCAGGGCGTTCCACAGGTCCTCAGGTGTCGTGAAGCCTTCGCGTCGTCGCCGTTCCAATCCCTGAGATTCAGCTGCCCCAATCCTGGTTCATCGATGGGCGCTGAGCTAATCACTATTTTTTCCCCACACTCGCCTCTCCCACAGGGCGTCGCTCCTTGTCCTAGGCACGGTGTCGTCCTTCAAGGATTCTCAGTGGATGTGACCCCAGTCACAGCTAGCTTGCTCGCCCACCTTCCAGACCTCAACGTCCAGCCAGCGGCGCCGCCCAGCGTCGTCGCCGACTATTTTCCAAGTTTGGGCACTTCTCTGCTCACTGAACTTGGTTCCTCTTTTGCTTCCCAGAAGCGCAGGGTCTCCAATAACGGTGGTAGGCTGCGCAGGCCAGCTCAATCCACTGAACAAGGCTTGCAGAGCCTCCAATCCCTGAGAGCAGACCGAGGCGCGTCCTGTCGCTTCCACGGTCAGTACAACTCTGACGTTGGCGCCGCCCGGGGCACTCGGTGACGTCATGGCGGGCCCTGATTTGTCGCCCGCGACCTACGTCGGCCAATCCGCGATCGGCTTGTCTCCCTTCCAAAAGGTCATATCTGCCGTAGGGGATACTGTTTCATTTTATAACAGGGCGCCAATTTTCCTTTATTTACAACTTATAATATAACTTCCATGCCTTAACTGGCAGCCGGTCTGGTCGCCACATATATCATTAGACTCCCTGAACCTCAGAGAATCAGTAGGGAGAGCTGATATGACTCTTTAAGCCGGCAAACGAAAGAAATAGGAGAGGGCACTGTAACATACCCCTCCCCTTAAAATAAGAGTCATATCGGAAGAGCAGCACTCAAGAGGGCAATCTATACTCTTGCTCCCTCCGTTCCTGAAGTGTCACTCCTCCAGTTGGCGATGTGGCTCGTTCCACCTTGCCAGTCACTTGTCTCATTATATCTCCACCTCGCATAGGACCGGGTGTGATGGGTGTTCCCTGAACACCTACAAGAAATCCTCTCTCCGTGGCTACGAGTGTACTCCCACGGCTCGTTACCACTGTAAGATTCAGTGCATGCAGCGCCTCCACCGCGTCGTGCACTCCGAGATAGTCTTGCATTTCCATTGCGTCCTACAGGTACTCCATGTTTCCTCCCATGATCTCCTCTTCGCCAATCTTCTCTCTTCTCGGTTCCTCTTCTCCCGTAGGTGCGTTGTCTCCTCACAGTGGCACTTGTAACCTGTACTCCATCCAGCAGCTCCCTCTCTTCCACACTAGGCTTTTGCGATGGCCCAATGCCCCTCTGGTTAGGCTGGCGCCTACCCTGGGAGTACCTATTCCCTGCTTTCTTCGTATTGCCTTTCCTATACCACTCGCTCCTTCGTTCCCGACGAACATCTTCACTCCTCCATGAGATTTTCTTCCCTGCAGACGTCTTCTTCGGTTCGTGGTTGGGCTCTTCCACCTCCCTGTGGCTCACCTCACTACGGTGGTTCGTCTTGCACCTACCACTATTCATCTGGCCGGCATAGGGTGCCTTGCGTCGTGGCTCCTCCACTCTGCCCCTCACTGCCGTTCGCTCATCCACTGAGCTTACTTTATTCACGTTTCTGTATGGAGGGAGTGCGGTCTGCAGCCTCTTCACCGCCCCAGGCGTTTGTACAGCTGCTCCTCGCCACTCCTCCACACGCATCATCAGGCTTAGTCGGAGGTCCCCGTCGGGGTTTTCCACAACCTCCGACGACCTCTCTGCACTCTCGCCCTCGTTGTCGTCGTCTCTGGCGACGTTTTCCCTGGCGAAGTCGGCTTCCTCACGACCATCTGGAACGACCGATACCTCACCTGGCAGGGTTGTACCGCTGCTTGCAACATAGGCACTCCTGGCCCAATCGGGTTGTATCCTGCCTCCTCCGAGGTCATTACCCAGCACCATCTGTACATGCTCTAGGGGTAACTTAGGGGCTACAGCTACTATAGCTTTCTCGACTCCGCAGTCGGCAATCAGCTGTACTTCGTGAAGTGGCAACCTGTATTCCTCCCCCACACTGCGTATCCTCACCACTCCCACAGGTGAATCATTAAATTCCTTGGGGAGAATACTCCTGGTCACCATACTTATGTCAGCACCCGTATCTCGAAGCACGGCAACCTCCACTGGGTCTGACTTTCCAAACTTCACGTTGGCCCCGAAAACGAAGGGATGTTCACCCAACTTCATTTCCCAACCATTCACGTTGGGTCCACTATAATATGGAGTGTGAACAAACACTCTCTCCTCTTCCAACATTAGTCCTACATTCCTTTGGTGCTCCTCACACCCGCGGGCATAATGTCCTCTCACACCACAGTTGTAGCATCGGCTGCCTCCCCTGGGCGGCCACTCGCCAGTCCCTCTGGCGGTACCACTTGCAGACGTCCCCTGGGTCCTCCTTGGACTCCTTGTCGTCGTATCCGGGACTGCAGCACTTGCTCCCGAGTTAGGTCCACTGCTCACAGCTTGGGGCTTCCTCCCTGCGTCTCTTGAGCTCTTGAACCACGTTACTTCATCGGGCACACTACTCTTGGGAGAGTCCCCACCCGTCCTCGCTCCTCCTGAACTCCTAAGGTTCCCTCCCGATCTGGGGTAAGGCGAGGGTCTGGGCGGCCCCTCCCTCCTGATATGTAGTGCCTCCTCCAGCATGTCGGCTCGATCCGCTGCAGCCTTCAGGTCCTTAATACCTGCTTCTCTCACCCTTACTCGCAACTCAGGATGGAGCACTGACATAAACTTCTCCATCACTATCAGTCGTTTGATATCATCCACCGACTCCGCTTCCTCCGCCTTCAACCATCGTAGGAATTTCCGTTCCATATCCCTGGCGGTCTCGGCGTAAGTCTTTCCCGACGCTCTTGTACACTCTCTGAACCGCTTCCGGTACATCTCCGGAGTCAGCCGGAATGAGTGGAGAACCGCATTCTTAATCGCGTCATAATTAGTACACTCCTCTAGGTCCAGCATGTTATAGGCTTCCCGGGCCTCACCAGTCAACCTGCCCTGGACCAGAGCAGCCCAATCATCTTCCGGCCACTCCTTCAGAGTCGCTATCCGTTCAAAGTGTTCGAAGAACGCCTCAGCTTCTTGTGGTTCGAACGTAGGTAAGTCACGTTCCCTTACCTTGAGGTCATCCCGCCGTGCAGGTAGTGAGGGCAGACCACGTTCAACGCGACGCATTTCGACTTCTTTCTTTGCCTTTATCTCCTCCAGTCGCAGTTGTCTCTCTCCTTCTTCTCGCTGCAGCCGAGCTTCTCGCTCCTCTCGCTGCAGCTGCAGCCGTGCTTCTCGCTCACCTCGCTGCAGCTCAGCTGCACGTTCCTCTCGCTGCAGCTCAGCTGCACGTTCCTCTCGCTGCAGCTCAGCCGCACGTTCCTCTCGCTGCAGCTCAGCCGCACGTTCCTCTCGCTGCAGCTCAGCCGCACGTTCCTCTCGCTGCATTTGCGCTTCTCTCTCCTCTCGTCGCAGCTGGGCTTCCAGTTGCATCTTCATTATTTCCAGTTGCAGGCTCCTCTTACTACAGCTGGACCTTCCACTGCTCCCATGTTCACTGTGAATTCTCTCCACACTGGTAGGCGCTTGGGGAGGCCCTAGTCGGGACGGTTCACCTTGCGACGGCTCTCCTCGGGACAGCTCCTCTTGAGATGGCTCCTCTCCCGTCGCTTCCTCTCGAGCTGTGAGCTGTGCCATGATCTCTATCCTTCGCTCCGCTACCTTAGTCGTCCTCAACCTGATCCCAAAGTGGTTTGCCACTTGTTGGAGCTGGGCCTTGGTACACTCTTCCAAAATTCTCTCGTCCCTTGTGTCAATAAATTTCTTTACTTTGTCCTCCTCTATCTCTATATCATTGAGCATACACGACAGCACAGACAAGTTAGTAGGCACTAATTTCACCGTTTCAGTCCCTTAGCCGGTTGAGTAACAGTACCACCGAATTCACTGGCCACACTGTATTAGTACCCTGGCAACACTTGTCTTGAAATTTGGTCCACACTGTAGCTTGCTCCACGCTTCCTGGCGAGGTTCCCAGTTCTTGGCTACTGGGGTTCGAATCCTGGCAAGGTCGCCAGTTCTCTTGTCACGTGGGGGTGGGCGGTCCGGGGCTCTGCTAACACTCGGCTGCTAGGGGCTCAAAGGCCCCAAATACTCAGCCCCTCCGACTCCCTGGATTCACCGGAGTCTCCTTGGTCACACAAGATAGGACCAACAATGCCCACCTCCGCAGGTCTTTGCTTCCACCACAAAGGGGTGCCACTGATTCACCCTGGAAGCCCTTCAGTCAACCACGGGGAAACTGCTGCTAACAGTTCCGGCCTAGACCCGTGGGGGAGTGAAGGAAGACTCAGGCTTACCTATAACCATAACCTCCCTGAGTCTTGCCTGCCAGACAAAAAAAAGGTTGCAGGAACTCCTTTCCCGCCTGTCTTCTCTATCTTCCTCTTAGCAAGGTCGCCAGCTGGGTTATTATATCTGCACCCCAGCAATGCAGTTCAGTGGGTGTATCATATATCGTTTGTAGCCAGAAATGTATGCTCATAGAGAAATATCACAAATGGAGGCACACTCAAACACAGTAATAAAATGTGTGGATTTACTGACGCAAATTACATGAACACACACACACAATCACAAGTAATACATGAATATGGGAATATGGATAATAAGTCTGGAGATCGTCAGCCTCTTCTTCCACGACCTCCAACACTCCTTCAAATGGGCAGGAAGACCGGAGTCTCACACTCTCACAGGAGGGCCTCTTCACCACGTCGGCACCTCTTCTTCCCTGTCCTGCCATCCATACACACTGTCCTCTCTGACAGTCCTGGACACAAGCTGCCTTGCAGCCTACTCTACTATTAAAGTAATAAAGTCTTGCTGCCACATACACGAGTAAATATTGTGGCCTAACTAGCCTACTCATACAAGGGGTAATGGGAGGGAAAAATGATCTACCTTACACTCCTGGCTCACGACGCCTGTCCCTCGATGGTGTGAGGTTCCCACGCTTCCTTGGGTCGATCCTCGACGATCCAGGGCGTTCCACAGGTCCTCAGGTGTCGTGAAGCCTTCGCGTCGTCGCCGTTCCAATCCCTGAGATTCAGCTGCCCCAATCCTGGTTCATCGATGGGCGCTGAGCTAATCACTATTTTTTCCCCACACTCGCCTCTCCCACAGGGCGTCGCTCCTTGTCCTAGGCACGGTGTCGTCCTTCAAGGATTCTCAGTGGATGTGACCCCAGTCACAGCTAGCTTGCTCGCCCACCTTCCAGACCTCAACGTCCAGCCAGCGGCGCCGCCCAGCGTCGTCGCCGACTATTTTCCAAGTTTGGGCACTTCTCTGCTCACTGAACTTGGTTCCTCTTTTGCTTCCCAGAAGCGCAGGGTCTCCAATAACGGTGGTAGGCTGCGCAGGCCAGCTCAATCCACTGAACAAGGCTTGCAGAGCCTCCAATCCCTGAGAGCAGACCGAGGCGCGTCCTGTCGCTTCCACGGTCAGTACAACTCTGACGTTGGCGCCGCCCGGGGCACTCGGTGACGTCATGGCGGGCCCTGATTTGTCGCCCGCGACCTACGTCGGCCAATCCGCGATCGGCTTGTCTCCCTTCCAAAAGGTCATATCTGCCGTAGGGGATACTGTTTCATTTTATAACAGGGCGCCAATTTTCCTTTATTTACAACTTATAATATAACTTCCATGCCTTAACTGGCAGCCGGTCTGGTCGCCACATATATCATTAGACTCCCTGAACCTCAGAGAATCAGTAGGGAGAGCTGATATGACTCTTTAAGCCGGCAAACGAAAGAAATAGGAGAGGGCACCGTAACAATATATATATATATATATATATATATATATATATTATAATCTTTTCTCTGACCTCTCAATTAGATTAGATCTGGTATGTGGAATAACTCTCTGATAGGACACTCTCCATCAATCCCGCACACATACGCAACTCACAATTATAACATGAAACAGTGCAAAACACTTAGCACTGTTACAATCTCTCCCCCTCTCAACTCTCCCATTTCACCTCATGATCGTTGTCACCTTCTCCAACACTGCCACCAAAGCTACCTTTTACAACACCCGGGGTCAAATCCTATCACCAATTCCAAGTTTACTATATTAACAGATGTTAGATATTGCATTATAATAATGGCCGGCGGAACTGCATATGTATATATATATCTTATATAGGAATTACTAGAGTTACTAGCAAAACACCAACTTTAGTATCCACAAAATGAACGAATCTGTAATGATGAAAATGTTCCTGATGTTTCTCGCGGTCACTTCTGGAATTTATTTAATTTCTTCATTTGAAAATCATGTTTATGACGAGGGAAAAAGATTTGGACCTATAATTGGCTCTATCGTTGGACCCGTAAATGGACCCGTCATTGGTTCTATCGTTGGACCCGTAAATGGACCCGTCATTGGCTCTATCGTTGGACCCGTTAATGGACCCATCATTGGCTCCATCATTGGACCCGTTAATGGACCCGTCATTGGCTCCATCATTGGACCCGTTAATGGACCCATCATTGGCTCCATCATTGGACCCGTTAATGGACCCGTCATTGGCTCCATCATTGGACCCGTTAATGGACCCATCATTGGCTCCATCATTGGACCCGTTAATGGACCCGTCGTTGGCTCTGTCGTTAGTGAAGATAGTAAGATGGCGGTGATGACTGAAAGATTCTTAAAAATTCGTGCGTTGTTGATAATGGGCGGAGCTGTGGCAGGTTTGTTGATCATGAGCCGTTGGCCTCCTCACCACCCGCTAGATGATGAATGCAATGTGAAGGTAAGAGATTCCTCGAGTGGGGAGGAAACTGAAGCTTGTTCAAGTGGGGATGAAACTGAAGCTTGTTCAAGTGGGGATGAAACTGAAGCTTGTTCAAGTGGGGACGACACTGAAGCTTGTTCAAGTGGGGATGAAACTGAAGCTTGTTCAAGTGGGGACGACACTGAAGCTTGTTCAAGTGGGGATGAAACTGAAGCTTGTTCAAGTGGGGATGAAACTGAAGCTTGTTCAAGTGGGGAGGAAACTGAAGCTTGTTCAAGTGGGGATGAAACTGAAGCTTGTTCAAGTGGGGACGAAACTGAAGCTTGTTCAAGTGGGGATGAAACTGAAGCTTGTTCAAGTGGGGACGACACTGAAGCTTGTTCATGTGGGGATGAAATGGAAGCTTATTCAAGTGGGGATGAAACCGAAGCTTGTTCAAGTGGGGATGAAACTGAAGCTTGTTCAAGTGGGGATGAAACCGAAGCTTGTTCAAGTGGGGACGAAACGTTGACTTTCGACGAGTTACATTCGATAATCAATTACTTATGTCGTAGAGGTTACGATACCGATTGTAGTGATGGAGAAGATGAAGTTTGCTTGAGTGGAGACGAAACGGAAGCTTGTTCGAGTGGGGAAGAAACTGATGAAACGTTGACTTTCGACGAGTTACATTCGATAATCAATTACTTATGTCGTAGTGGTTACGATTGTAGTGATGATTTTAGTGGTTACGATTGTAGTGATTGTAGTGATGGAGAAGATGAAGTTTGCTTGAGTGGAGACGAAACTGATGAAATGTTGACTTTCGACGAGTTACATTGGATATTCAATTACTTATGCCGTAGTAGTTACGATACCGATTGTAGTGATGGAGAAGATGAAGTTTGATTGAGTGGGTACGAAACTGATGAAACGTTGACTTTCGAGGAGTTACATTGGATAATGTCCCAGGAGGTGGGCTGGGGCTCTGCTAGCAGTCGGCTGCTAAGGGGCTCAGAAGGCAGAATACTCAGCCCCTCCGACTCTTGGGACTCACCGGAGTCTCCTGGTCCCACAGAAGAGGACCAGTAATACCCACCACCGCAGGTCTTTGCCCCCACCACTAGGGGTGCCACTGATTCACCCTGGAAGCCCTTCAGTCAACCACGGGGAAACTGCCATTAGCAATTCCGGCCTAGACCCATGGAGAAGTGAAGGAAGACCCAGGCTTACCTTTCGACAATAACTTCCCCTGAGTCTTGCCTGCCAGACAAAAAGTTGCAGGAATTCCTTTCCCGCCTGCCTTCTCTATCTTCTTTTGACAAGGTCGCCAGATGGGTTGATACATCTGCACCCCAGCAGTGCAGTGGGTGTATTCTATACTGCTTGTTGCTTAATATTATAGTGGTGGGTTGGTGGTGTTGTCGTCGTTGATCCTTTTTTCTGGACAACCCAACCCACAACTCGGTAGAGTGCTTATACTTCACCAGATCACACTGGGCACGTCTGGCTCTTGGAGAGGGGCTCAACGTCACACGTTTAGGGGATGCGGCTCCAATACTTAGCCTCGTTGTCACATGTATACACCCACTCGAGCCGCTGTGACTCCCCACTTTATCCTTATGTGATCTGATCTCCTCAATCCCCCTTTGACTTATTAATTTTACGTCCTACCCTGTCCACAGCAGTGGTTCTTGGTTCTTTCTCTCTCTCTCCTTCTTTACTACTTCTTGGGAAGCCTCACTAGGACAAGGCCATACACCAGCAAATTTGAATACATTTACTGGACAAAGCACATACACAATACATACACACATACAATAATAATAATAATGAATCCTACACTCTATACTATTTCAGTCAGGTTGCACTCCAACACCATCAGAACTCTATCATCAGCTTACCAAGTGGTATCCTATCTTCTGATTCACCACTTGATACTATCTACCTCCTCAAGTCGATCAAGTCTTATACTACAATGTTGCACTATCAGCGAGAGAATATATATATAAACATGTACAAGGAAAATCAGCGTATGAATGCAATAACATATATATATATCAGTATAAATGTTCCTTGATACACAACAATGATCAATCGATCACTCTATCAGTCCTAGAACACATACATCTGTAGGTAATCCAGCCTACGTCTGTAACTCTATGCTTCAGTATAGACACTCCTCGGCACAAGAACGGCAAACAATCACTCACCTTTCACTGCGTCTTGCACACTAAGGACAACCAAACACTCTATCACCTCCCTACAAGTAATCATTTAGAACTTCCCTTCCATATCTGGAAGTTCACTACCCTGATCTCTTCAGGAACTACCAGGATCCTCTGCAGCTCCTCCAGGCTGCTACACCATGAAGTTTTCCTTGGGCAACTATGGTGCTTCACTACCTCTACTAGGGTCCTCCACAGCTCTCCTGGCTGCTACACCATGAAGTTTCCCTTGGGCAACTATGGTGCTTCACTACCTCTACTAGGGTCCTCCACAGCTCTCCTGGCTGCTACACCATGAAGTTTCCTCGAACAACTATGGTGCTTCACCACCTCTACAGAAGCACGTGACACTCCTCTTCACTGCTTCTCCTCACAGCTCGAGGTCCTCTCCTCCACTACCTTGGAGTCTCATCAACTACTCCCACTGTGCTGACTTCGAAGTTCTCAGCAACTTCTTCCCCAAAGACAAACCTGCAACCATTTGACACTCCAATAAAAATGTTTCCCCTTAAACACAAACAAAAATAACCACACAATATGTTTGCCTCCTACATCTATCTGCTCTCTACATACTGTGAGAGTGGACTCCCCCATTTTGGGCTGGTCCATGCTCCGCCTTGCCCGGCGGTACTCACTCACTCTGGGAGGGTCCTCCGCTGCCAGGAGCTGGGCTCCCTCGGTCACCTGCCAGCGCTCAGAGCAGACAGACGTTGCTCCGCCCTCCAAGACGTTCCTCCCTCTCCACTCTCTTATTTCAGGCTTTCTGCCTTATCAAAACATGTCTAACTTATCAATAAACATTGCTACTGTCGCTGGGCACACGACCAACTACAAGTAATCGCTATAGACTGGCTTAAATCATGCTTACCACAGATTGCCTAGTCGAGGGCGCTCCTCCTTCTCACGGAGTCTGGTCAGGGCACTCCCACGGCCCACGATAATGTCTCTGGGCGGCTTAATAAACACTCCTCGCCGTCCAGGACTTGAGACCACAACGTTCCCAGCTCGATTTCACAGCTAGCACATCTGCACACTTCTCTTCTCTTGGAGATATATCACTAGGGGTTCCTTTCTGACGGGAGCTCAAACGGAGCACAGCTTCCCCCTGCGATGTCTGGCACTCAAGTGAGTGTCAAAGCCCTCCAGAAGCGAGCCTCACGCCTCCAGCAAATTATCCACATCTCCTAACCAGTCATTTATCTATTTTCTTATTCACTGCCTATAATCCCAAATTGTTTATTTAAATCCAACCAACTATTTTACATCTGTGTTATCACCTCTATATTTCTTAGACCTTCTAGTCAGGTCAGGCTTGATAGAATAATTCTCAAAGGGGAGACTCGTTTTTCGGCTACCTGGGATCATAACTCTCCCTCCCCCTTGTTTTTGAGTATAATTCTAGTGGCTAGTCTCAAGATAACGCATCAGCTACTACGTTGTCTCGCCCTCTTATGTGCGTTATCACCAGGTCATACTCTTGGAGCAATAAAAACCATCTGGTTAATCTCTGGTTTGCATGCTTCATTTCCCTCAGGAAAACTAGGGGTTTATGGTCTGTATACACCATCACTGGGTGTCCCCCCCCCCACTTACATACACTTCAAAGTGTTTCAATGCCATCACCAGGGCCAAAGTCTCTTTCTCGACTGTACTGTACGACCTCTGGCGCTTAACGAACTTCTTTGAGAAGAAGGACACGGGGCGGTAAATTCCATCTCTCCGCTGCGTCAGTACAGCTCCAGCCCCTATATCACTGGCATCTACAAATAACATAAACGGAGCTCCAAAATCTGGCGACATTAGTACAAGCGCCTCGGTCAACAGTCTTTTGCTTTTTTTCAAACGCTTCTTGTGCTGTCCCATTCCACTCCCACTTCTTGCTCTTTGATAGCAAACTCGTCATAGGAGCGGCTATGGTGGAGAGATTTCCGTAGATCTTCCGGTAATATCCAATCATACCGAGGTATCTCAACAATTCTTTCTTACTCCTGGGCACCGGGAAATTGTCAATAGCCTCCACCTTTGTTCTTACTGGAGCAACCTCGCCTTGCCCTACTATATACCCAAGGTGCTTCAGGCGGGCTCTCCCGAACTCGCTTTTTGCTAAGTTGATCGTCATGTTGGCCTTCTCCAATCGATCGAACAAATCTAAACGTCGATCCACATGATCCTTCCAGGAATCAGCGAACACTACAATGTCATCGATGTATACTGCACATCCGGTCACGCCTTGTAATTTGTAATATCTGGCTCACAACTCGCCAGAAACATTATCTTCTCACAAACGATTTGACTTCTCTGGCACCTCTTGGCTAGGCTGTCCTCCTTGGACGCCTGCACTCCATCGGTCCACTCTACTTATTGTTTCCACCTTCCGTTTCCTCGTCTTCTTCTCTTACATTGTAACCCCTGTACTGCCCCTGCAGTATTGAAGCCGTCAAGACGGCTTCAATACCACACACACAGCCCCTGTGTGTGTGTGTGTGTGTGTGTGTGTGTGTGTGTGTGTGTGTGTGTGTGTGTGTGTGTGTGTGTGTGTGTGTGTGTGTGTGTGTGTGTGTGTGTGTGTATGAAGCATCCACCTATATTCTCTCCTTGGTGAACTTGAGAGATATTTCATTCACCACTACAACGTCATTCTCCACTATAACGTCATCCACCTCCATCATCATAACCTAAGTTTTTGGGTTTGAATATAATTCCAACACACCAACACCAGAGGCACCAACATAAACAGGATATCAACGACAGCATAAGAGACGCTGGCAAACACAAAAACGTCATTTAGAAACCTACGTCAAGACGGCTTCAATACCATCTACATTGCCTTTATCAGATCATTATTAGAATATGCTGCATTGACTTGGACTCCTTACCTTTTGAAACATAAATCCAAATTTGAGAAACGTACTGAGGTTTGCAACATTACTAGCGCCAGAGTTAAGAGGGTTAAGCTATGGGATAGATTAAGGAGCCTCACAATCCTGGATGGGAGAAGAAACTGGATTTCATCACCTTTAATATACTGGGGGTAATAGAGAAGATTGACAAGGTCAGAAGGCTGCCTCTTTAAACCCAGAGAAAGAGACCGAGAGGACACAAGTGAGGCGAAGAAATGTAGGGAAATACTTGTACCTGTACAGGTGGTCAACTTGAGGAACGCTCTGAATTAAAAACAAATGTGGTGAAAGCAACCAATATCCACAACTTTAAGGCCAAATCGTCATAATAGCTAAATTGTCACGCAACAGGTGCATGAAGAGCAGTAGGTGGTGTATTAAGAGCTAGAGCTCACTTGGCCGTTGACATTAATGGATCACAACTACCTCCTCCACTTCTGCAGTCTTGACTTCTACCTACAGTACTCTTCCAGTACCCCCTCCGACTGTAATATTGTATACATAAATCAATATTCATGTATCTCACATTCGCTATAATTTTCTTGCAAGTATGCAATTGAGAGTCACAATATATATATATATATATATATATATATATATATATATATATATATATATATATATATATATATATATATATATATATATATATATATATATATATATATATAACTGAAAACTCACACCCCAGAAGTGACTCGAACCCATACTCCCAGAAGCAACGCAACTGGTATGTACAAGACGCCTTAATCCACTTGACCATCACGACCGGACATAATGAGGTGATAGCCGAGGCTATATGAACCACCCCACCGCCGGCACTCGGATAGTTATCTTGGGCATAGCATTTTACCAAATCACCTCATTCTTTGGGGCACACGTGAGGAACACAAATGCGAACAAGCCTGAATGGTCCCCAGGACATATGCAACTGAAAACTCACACCCCAAAAGTGACTCGAACCCATACTCCCAGAAGCAACGCAACTGGTATGTACAAGACGCCTTAATCCACTTGACCATCACGACCGGACATAATGAGGTGATAGCCGAGGCTATATGAACCACCCCACCGCCGGCACTCGGATAGTTATCTTGGGCATAGCATTTTACCAAATCACCTCATTCTTTGGGGCACACGTGAGGAACACAAATGCGAACAAGCCTGAATGGTCCCCAGGACATATGCAACTGAAAACTCACACCCCAGAAGTGACTCGAACCCATACTCCCAGAAGCAACGCAACTGGTATGTACAAGACGCCTTAATCCACTTGACCATCACGACCGGACATAATGAGGTGATAGCCGAGGCTATATGAACCACCCCACCGCCGGCACTCGGATAGTTATCTTGGGCATAGCATTTTACCAAATCACCTCATTCTTTGGGGCACACGTGAGGAACACAAATGCGAACAAGCCTGAATGGTCCCCAGGACATATGCAACTGAAAACTCACACCCCAGAAGTGACTCGAACCCATACTCCCAGAAGCAACGCAACTGGTATGTACAAGACGCCTTAATCCACTTGACCATCACGACCGGACATAATGAGGTGATAGCCGAGGCTATATGAACCACCCCACCGCCGGCACTCGGATAGTTATCTTGGGTATAGCATTTTACCAAATCACCTCATTCTTTGGGGCACACGTGAGGAACACAAATGCGAACAAGCCTGAATGGTCCCCAGGACATATGCAACTGAAAACTCACACCCCAGAAGTGACTCGAACCCATACTCCCAGAAGCAACGCAACTGGTATGTACAAGACGCCTTAATCCACTTGACCATCACGACCGGACATAATGAGGTGATAGCCGAGGCTATATGAACCACCCCACCGCCGGCACTCGTATAGTTATCTTGGGCATAGCATTTTACCAAATCACCTCATTCTTTGGGGCACACGTGAGGAACACAAATGCGAACAAGCCTGAATGGTCCCCAGGACATATGCAACTGAAAACTCACACCCCAGAAGTGACTCGAACCCATACTCCCAGAAGCAACGCAACTGGTATGTACAAGACGCCTTAATCCACTTGACCATCACGACCGGACATAATGAGGTGATAGCCGAGGCTATATGAACCACCCCACCGCCGGCACTCGGATAGTTATCTTGGGCATAGCATTTTACCAAATCACCTCATTCTTTGGGGCACACGTGAGGAACACAAATGCGAACAAGCCTGAATGGTCCCCAGGACATATGCAACTGAAAACTCACACCCCAGAAGTGACTCGAACCCATACTCCCAGAAGCAACGCAACTGGTATGTACAAGACGCCTTAATCCACTTGACCATCACGACCGGACATAATGAGGTGATAGCCGAGGCTATATGAACCACCCCACCGCCGGCACTCGGATAGTTATCTTGGGCATAGCATTTTACCAAATCACCTCATTCTTTGGGGCACACGTGAGGAACACAAATGCGAACAAGCCTGAATGGTCCCCAGGACATATGCAACTGAAAACTCACACCCCAGAAGTGACTCGAACCCATACTCCCAGAAGCAACGCAACTGGTATGTACAAGACGCCTTAATCCACTTGACCATCACGACCGGACATAATGAGGTGATAGCCGAGGCTATATGAACCACCCCACCGCCGGCACTCGGATAGTTATCTTGGGCATAGCATTTTACCAAATCACCTCATTCTTTGGGGCACACGTGAGGAACACAAATGCGAACAAGCCTGAATGGTCCCCAGGACATATGCAACTGAAAACTCACACCCCAGAAGTGACTCGAACCCATACTCCCAGAAGCAACGCAACTGGTATGTACAAGACGCCTTAATCCACTTGACCATCACGACCGGACATAATGAGGTGATAGCCGAGGCTATATGAACCACCCCACCGCCGGCACTCGGATAGTTATCTTGGGCATAGCATTTTACCAAATCACCTCATTCTTTGGGGCACACGTGAGGAACACAAATGCGAACAAGCCTGAATGGTCCCCAGGACATATGCAACTGAAAACTCACACCCCAGAAGTGACTCGAACCCATACTCCCAGAAGCAACGCAACTGGTATGTACAAGACGCCTTAATCCACTTGACCATCACGACCGGACATAATGAGGTGATAGCCGAGGCTATATGAACCACCCCACCGCCGGCACTCGGATAGTTATCTTGGGCATAGCATTTTACCAAATCACCTCATTCTTTGGGGCACACGTGAGGAACACAAATGCGAACAAGCCTGAATGGTCCCCAGGACATATGCAACTGAAAACTCACACCCCAGAAGTGACTCGAACCCATACTCCCAGAAGCAACGCAACTGGTATGTACAAGACGCCTTAATCCACTTGACCATCACGACCGGACATAATGAGGTGATAGCCGAGGCTATATGAACCACCCCACCGCCGGCACTCGGATAGTTATCTTGGGCATAGCATTTTACCAAATCACCTCATTCTTTGGGGCACACGTGAGGAACACAAATGCGAACAAGCCTGAATGGTCCCCAGGACATATGCAACTGAAAACTCACACCCCAGAAGTGACTCGAACCCATACTCCCAGAAGCAACGCAACTGGTATGTACAAGACGCCTTAATCCACTTGACCATCACGACCGGACATAATGAGGTGATAGCCGAGGCTATATGAACCACCCCACCGCCGGCACTCGGATAGTTATCTTGGGCATAGCATTTTACCAAATCACCTCATTCTTTGGGGCACACGTGAGGAACACAAATGCGAACAAGCCTGAATGGTCCCCAGGACATATGCAACTGAAAACTCACACCCCAGAAGTGACTCGAACCCATACTCCCAGAAGCAACGCAACTGGTATGTACAAGACGCCTTAATCCACTTGACCATCACGACCGGACATAATGAGGTGATAGCCGAGGCTATATGAACCACCCCACCGCCGGCACTCGGATAGTTATCTTGGGTATAGCATTTTACCAAATCACCTCATTCTTTGGGGCACACGTGAGGAACACAAATGCGAACAAGCCTGAATGGTCCCCAGGACATATGCAACTGAAAACTCACACCCCAGAAGTGACTCGAACCCATACTCCCAGAAGCAACGCAACTGGTATGTACAAGACGCCTTAATCCACTTGACCATCACGACCGGACATAATGAGGTGATAGCCGAGGCTATATGAACCACCCCACCGCCGGCACTCGTATAGTTATCTTGGGCATAGCATTTTACCAAATCACCTCATTCTTTGGGGCACACGTGAGGAACACAAATGCGAACAAGCCTGAATGGTCCCCAGGACATATGCAACTGAAAACTCACACCCCAGAAGTGACTCGAACCCATACTCCCAGAAGCAACGCAACTGGTATGTACAAGACGCCTTAATCCACTTGACCATCACGACCGGACATAATGAGGTGATAGCCGAGGCTATATGAACCACCCCACCGCCGGCACTCGGATAGTTATCTTGGGCATAGCATTTTACCAAATCACCTCATTCTTTGGGGCACACGTGAGGAACACAAATGCGAACAAGCCTGAATGGTCCCCAGGACATATGCAACTGAAAACTCACACCCCAGAAGTGACTCGAACCCATACTCCCAGAAGCAACGCAACTGGTATGTACAAGACGCCTTAATCCACTTGACCATCACGACCGGACATAATGAGGTGATAGCCGAGGCTATATGAACCACCCCACCGCCGGCACTCGGATAGTTATCTTGGGCATAGCATTTTACCAAATCACCTCATTCTTTGGGGCACACGTGAGGAACACAAATGCGAACAAGCCTGAATGGTCCCCAGGACATATGCAACTGAAAACTCACACCCCAGAAGTGACTCGAACCCATACTCCCAGAAGCAACGCAACTGGTATGTACAAGACGCCTTAATCCACTTGACCATCACGACCGGACATAATGAGGTGATAGCCGAGGCTATATGAACCACCCCACCGCCGGCACTCGGATAGTTATCTTGGGCATAGCATTTTACCAAATCACCTCATTCTTTGGGGCACACGTGAGGAACACAAATGCGAACAAGCCTGAATGGTCCCCAGGACATATGCAACTGAAAACTCACACCCCAGAAGTGACTCGAACCCATACTCCCAGAAGCAACGCAACTGGTATGTACAAGACGCCTTAATCCACTTGACCATCACGACCGGACATAATGAGGTGATAGCCGAGGCTATATGAACCACCCCACCGCCGGCACTCGGATAGTTATCTTGGGCATAGCATTTTACCAAATCACCTCATTCTTTGGGGCACACGTGAGGAACACAAATGCGAACAAGCCTGAATGGTCCCCAGGACATATGCAACTGAAAACTCACACCCCAGAAGTGACTCGAACCCATACTCCCAGAAGCAACGCAACTGGTATGTACAAGACGCCTTAATCCACTTGACCATCACGACCGGACATAATGAGGTGATAGCCGAGGCTATATGAACCACCCCACCGCCGGCACTCGGATAGTTATCTTGGGCATAGCATTTTACCAAATCACCTCATTCTTTGGGGCACACGTGAGGAACACAAATGCGAACAAGCCTGAATGGTCCCCAGGACATATGCAACTGAAAACTCACACCCCAGAAGTGACTCGAACCCATACTCCCAGAAGCAACGCAACTGGTATGTACAAGACGCCTTAATCCACTTGACCATCACGACCGGACATAATGAGGTGATAGCCGAGGCTATATGAACCACCCCACCGCCGGCACTCGGATAGTTATCTTGGGTATAGCATTTTACCAAATCACCTCATTCTTTGGGGCACACGTGAGGAACACAAATGCGAACAAGCCTGAATGGTCCCCAGGACATATGCAACTGAAAACTCACACCCCAGAAGTGACTCGAACCCATACTCCCAGAAGCAACGCAACTGGTATGTACAAGACGCCTTAATCCACTTGACCATCACGACCGGACATAATGAGGTGATAGCCGAGGCTATATGAACCACCCCACCGCCGGCACTCGTATAGTTATCTTGGGCATAGCATTTTACCAAATCACCTCATTCTTTGGGGCACACGTGAGGAACACAAATGCGAACAAGCCTGAATGGTCCCCAGGACATATGCAACTGAAAACTCACACCCCAGAAGTGACTCGAACCCATACTCCCAGAAGCAACGCAACTGGTATGTACAAGACGCCTTAATCCATTTGACCATCACGACCGGACATAATGAGGTGATAGCCGAGGCTATATGAACCACCCCACCGCCGGCACTCGGATAGTTATCTTGGGCATAGCATTTTACCAAATCACCTCATTCTTTGGGGCACACGTGAGGAACACAAATGCGAACAAGCCTGAATGGTCCCCAGGACATATGCAACTGAAAACTCACACCCCAGAAGTGACTCGAACCCATACTCCCAGAAGCAACGCAACTGGTATGTACAAGACGCCTTAATCCACTTGACCATCACGACCGGACATAATGAGGTGATAGCCGAGGCTATATGAACCACCCCACCGCCGGCACTCGGATAGTTATCTTGGGCATAGCATTTTACCAAATCACCTCATTCTTTGGGGCACACGTGAGGAACACAAATGCGAACAAGCCTGAATGGTCCCCAGGACATATGCAACTGAAAACTCACACCCCAGAAGTGACTCGAACCCATACTCCCAGAAGCAACGCAACTGGTATGTACAAGACGCCTTAATCCACTTGACCATCACGACCGGACATAATGAGGTGATAGCCGAGGCTATATGAACCACCCCACCGCCGGCACTCGGATAGTTATCTTGGGCATAGCATTTTACCAAATCACCTCATTCTTTGGGGCACACGTGAGGAACACAAATGCGAACAAGCCTGAATGGTCCCCAGGACATATGCAACTGAAAACTCACACCCCAGAAGTGACTCGAACCCATACTCCCAGAAGCAACGCAACTGGTATGTACAAGACGCCTTAATCCACTTGACCATCACGACCGGACATAATGAGGTGATAGCCGAGGCTATATGAACCACCCCACCGCCGGCACTCGGATAGTTATCTTGGGCATAGCATTTTACCAAATCACCTCATTCTTTGGGGCACACGTGAGGAACACAAATGCGAACAAGCCTGAATGGTCCCCAGGACATATGCAACTGAAAACTCACACCCCAGAAGTGACTCGAACCCATACTCCCAGAAGCAACGCAACTGGTATGTACAAGACGCCTTAATCCACTTGACCATCACGACCGGACATAATGAGGTGATAGCCGAGGCTATATGAACCACCCCACCGCCGGCACTCGGATAGTTATCTTGGGCATAGCATTTTACCAAATCACCTCATTCTTTGGGGCACACGTGAGGAACACAAATGCGAACAAGCCTGAATGGTCCCCAGGACATATGCAACTGAAAACTCACACCCCAGAAGTGACTCGAACCCATACTCCCAGAAGCAACGCAACTGGTATGTACAAGACGCCTTAATCCACTTGACCATCACGACCGGACATAATGAGGTGATAGCCGAGGCTATATGAACCACCCCACCGCCGGCACTCGGATAGTTATCTTGGGCATAGCATTTTACCAAATCACCTCATTCTTTGGGGCACACGTGAGGAACACAAATGCGAACAAGCCTGAATGGTCCCCAGGACATATGCAACTGAAAACTCACACCCCAGAAGTGACTCGAACCCATACTCCCAGAAGCAACGCAACTGGTATGTACAAGACGCCTTAATCCACTTGACCATCACGACCGGACATAATGAGGTGATAGCCGAGGCTATATGAACCACCCCACCGCCGGCACTCGGATAGTTATCTTGGGCATAGCATTTTACCAAATCACCTCATTCTTTGGGGCACACGTGAGGAACACAAATGCGAACAAGCCTGAATGGTCCCCAGGACATATGCAACTGAAAGATAAACTGATATGCAAAGAATGAGGTGATTTGGTAAAATGCTATGCCCAAGATAACTATCCGAGTGCCGGCGGTGGGGTGGTTCATATAGCCTCAGCTATCACCTCATTATGTCCGGTCGTGATGGTCAAGTGGATTAAGGCGTCTTGTACATACCAGTTGCGTTGCTTCTGGGAGTATGGGTTCGAGTCACTTCTGGGGTGTGAGTTTTCAGTTGCATATGTCCTGGGGACCATTCAGGCTTGTTCGCATTTGTGTTCCTCACGTGTGCCCCAAAGAATGAGGTGATTTGGTAAAATGCTATGCCCAAGATAACTATCCGAGTGCCGGCGGTGGGGTGGTTCATATAGCCTCGGCTATTACCTCATTATGTCCGGTCGTGATGGTCAAGTGGATTAAGGCGTCTTGTACATACCAGTTGCGTTGCTTCTGGGAGTATGGGTTCGAGTCACTTCTGGGGTGTGAGTTTTCAGTTGTATATGTCCTGGGGACCATTCAGGCTTGTTCGCATTTGTGTTCCTCACGTGTGCCCCAAAGAATGAGGTGATTTGGTAAAATGCTATGCCCAAGATAACTATCCGAGTGCCGGCGGTGGGGTGGTTCATATAGCCTCGGCTATCACCTCATTATGTCCGGTCGTGATGGTCAAGTGGATTAAGGCGTCTTGTACATACCAGTTGCGTTGCTTCTGGGAGTATGGGTTCGAGTCACTTCTGGGGTGTGAGTTTTCAGTTGCATATGTCCTGGGGACCATTCAGGCTTGTTCGCATTTGTGTTCCTCACGTGTGCCCCAAAGAATGAGGTGATTTGGTAAAATGCTATGCCCAAGATAACTATCCGAGTGCCGGCGGTGGGGTGGTTCATATAGCCTCGGCTATCACCTCATTATGTCCGGTCGTGATGGTCAAGTGGATTAAGGCGTCTTGTACATACCAGTTGCGTTGCTTCTGGGAGTATGGGTTCGAGTCACTTCTGGGGTGTGAGTTTTCAGTTGCATATGTCCTGGGGACCATTCAGGCTTGTTCGCATTTGTGTTCCTCACGTGTGCCCCAAAGAATGAGGTGATTTGGTAAAATGCTATGCCCAAGATAACTATCCGAGTGCCGGCGGTGGGGTGGTTCATATAGCCTCGGCTATCACCTCATTATGTCCGGTCGTGATGGTCAAGTGGATTAAGGCGTCTTGTACATACCAGTTGCGTTGCTTCTGGGAGTATGGGTTCGAGTCACTTCTGGGGTGTGAGTTTTCAGTTGCATATGTCCTGGGGACCATTCAGGCTTGTTCGCATTTGTGTTCCTCACGTGTGCCCCAAAGAATGAGGTGATTTGGTAAAATGCTATGCCCAAGATAACTATCCGAGTGCCGGCGGTGGGGTGGTTCATATAGCCTCGGCTATCACCTCATTATGTCCGGTCGTGATGGTCAAGTGGATTAAGGCGTCTTGTACATACCAGTTGCGTTGCTTCTGGGAGTATGGGTTCGAGTCACTTCTGGGGTGTGAGTTTTCAGTTGCATATGTCCTGGGGACCATTCAGGCTTGTTCGCATATATATATATATATATATATATATATATATATATATATATATATATATATATATATATATATTATTATTAAATATGACCGAAAAAGTAAGATTAATAATTCTAACACGAATTTTCTCAATTTTTCTTATATTTTTCTTCACTGTTGATGGTAACTGAAAAATCAATTCTTCAAAATTCATTTTTATTTCTAGTCTGACGCGACACTTGAGCACGTTTCGTAAAACTTATTACATTTTCAAAGACTTTAGTTTACTAAAGGAAACTAAAGGAAAAGTGTGCCAACCACCAGGAAAATCTGGTGGATGGCACCAGAAGTTAAATGGCAAGTTTTTCCCTGAATGCTCTGTGTTCCCTTCTCTGAGGCTGTGGGTCCCTATAATTGCAACAGTGGTGGTACGTGGTACCCCTCTATATATATATGTATATATATATATATATATATATATATATATATATATATATATATATATATATATATATATATATATATATATATATATATATATATACATATACATATTAATACATACATACACACGTGTGTGTGTGCGCGCGCGCTCGCAAGCAATTGAGATATCTAATAAAACAAACTTTTGATATGTTTTCACGAAAGTTAAACGACTCGAGAATTCCCTTTCACTCTGTGGTACATTAACGTGAATACGTGTGCATTTGCAAAATATTAACTAATGTCAACACAACTTTGAGTTACAAATTTTGTTTAAGAAATTATCCCTTCAAAACGCAAAACTTTGAAAAAAGAAATCGGCAATCCTTCACAAATATATACAGAAATGTATACATATAAATGGCTCCAGAGACACTTTTTGGAAGACTGGGGATCAAAGTGGTGGTGGAAAATACAGGGTGGCAGTCCACCTCAAAGGAGCATTGACGGGAGGGAAAGAGAAGGAGCATTGACGGGGGGAAAGAGAAGGAGCATTGACGGGGGGAAAGAGAAAGGAGCATTGACGGGAGGGAAAGAGAAGGAGCATTGACAGGGGAAAAGAGAAGGAGCATTGACGGGGGGAAAGAGAAGGAGCATTAACGGGGAAAAAAAAGAAGGAGCATTGACGAGGGGAAAGAGAAGGAGCATTGACGAGGGGAAAGAGAAGGAGCACAGACGGGGGGAAAGAGAAGAAGCATTGACGGGGGGGGGGGGGTGGAAGGGAACTATCAGGGAAAAGCGCCAAGCCATTACGACTATATAGCACTGGGAAGGGGTCAGGATAAGGTCGTCGCGCCTAACAGTGCGGGCGCCTCCATCCCAAATATGGAAATATCTAATGCTAATGTGCTGTACCGAATCGTTCGTAGACGACTTACGTACCGGTCAGGGTGTTGTAGGTGGCAGAGCAGCATCCTCACTGCGATCCACTAAGACTTCTCCCTCTAAGGCTGGAGGGGGGGGGGGGAGAGACTTCATAGCGTTCAGTTCTTGCAAGGGAGCAAAAGAAGCACGGTAACAGCCTTGCACAGAAGTACGATAATAGATCACTTGGATACATGCATAGGAGAGATGATTTATTGATACAGATTAAGCCATCCAAGAGGTGGCACGAGGATGAATTGCCCGTAAGATAAGCGAGATCAATTAATAACGCACTCCAGAAACGACACATTGGTCATAAAGGCGCTCAAGGAAGGCTTTCTAGTCCCTGTGTCAAGCATATCTCACAAATACAAAATACAATGAATATTTGTAATACAAAGAACAGTACACCAAACAGTCATGAAATAATTTACATTATTTCGTTAAAAAGCAGCAGCTTTTGGTAGCAGTCTTTCCTGTAGACATATATTATTAAATATGACCGAAAAAGTAAGATTAATAATTCTAACACGAATTTTCTCAATCTTTCGTACATTTCTTTTCACTGTTGGAGGCAAATCAAAAATCAATTCTCCAAAATTCATTTTTATTTCTAGTCTGACACGACACGAGCGCGTTTCGTAAAACTTATTACATTTTCAAAGACTTTAGTTCACAAATACACAACTGAATAGAACTTACGCATCTCCGATTTTATATCTACATTTGAGTGAGGTGGAAGGGGTGATGTGGCATTAACACAAGACAGAACAAGATGTGGCATTAATAGGGTATTAATTTCATAAACACAAGACAGAACAAGAGGTGATATTAATAGGGTATTAATTTCATCAACACAAGACAACACGAAACAATGGATATTGAATAGAAGTGTTTGTAGAAAGCCTATTGGTCCATATTTCTTGATGCTTCTATATTGGAGCGGAGTCTTGAGGTGGGTAGAATATAGTTGTGCAATAATTGGCTGTTGATTGCTGGTGTTGACTTCTTGATGTGTAGTGCCTCGCAAACGTCAAGCCGCCTGCTATCGCTGTATCTATCGATGATTTCTGTGTTGTTTACTAGGATTTCTCTGGCGATGGATTGGTTGTGGGAAGAGATTATATGTTCCTTAATGGAGCCCTGTTGCTTATGCATCGTTAAACGCCTAGAAAGAGATGTTGTTGTCTTGCCTATATACTGGATTTTTTGGAGCTTACAGTCCCCAAGAGGGCATTTGAAGGCATAGACGACGTTAGTCTCTTTTAAAGCGTTCTGTTTTGTGTCTGGAGAGTTTCTCATGAGTAGGCTGGCCGTTTTTCTGGTTTTATAGTAAATCGTCAGTTGTATCCTCTGATTTTTGTCTGTAGGGATAACGTTTCTATTAACAATATCTTCCAGGACCCTTTCCTCCGTTTTATGAGCTGTGGAAAAGAAGTTCCTGTAAAATAGTCTAATAGGGGGTATAGGTGTTGTGTTAGTTGTCTCTTCAGAGGTTGCATGGCTTTTCACTTTCCTTCTTATGATGTCTTCGACGAAACCATTGGAGAAGCCGTTATTGACTAGGACCTGCCTTACCCTACAGAGTTCTTCGTCGACTTGCTTCCATTCTGAGCTGTGGCTGAGAGCACGGTCGACATATGCGTTAACAACACTCCTCTTGTACCTGTCTGGGCAGTCGCTGTTGGCATTTAGGCACATTCCTATGTTTGTTTCCTTAGTGTAGACTGCAGTGTGGAAACCTCCGCCCTTTTCCATGACTGTTACATCTAGAAAGGGCAGCTTCCCATCCTTTTCCATCTCGTAAGTGAAACGCAGCACGGAACTCTGCTCAAATGCCTCCTTCAGCTCCTGCAGATGTCTGACATCAGGTACCTGTGTAAAAATGTCGTCAACATACCTGCAGTATATGGCCGGTTTCAAGTTCATGTCGACTAAGACTTTTTGCTCGATGGTACCCATGTAGAAGTTTGCAAACAGGACACCTAGGGGAGAACCCATGGCGACCCCATCTACTTGCTTATACATGTGCCCATCCGGGCTCAAGAAGGGTGCCTCTTTAGTACAAGCTTGGAGTAGTTTCCTCAGAATATTTTCTGGTATGTCAAGAGGAGTACAGGCTGGATCACGATACACTCTGTCGGCTATCATTCCGATTGTCTCGTCCACAGGTACGGTGGTAAACAGCGATTCTACGTCCAACGAGGCTCTTATCCCTGTGGCCCGTGTGCCCCGCAGTAAGTCAACAAATTCCTTTGGAGAATTCAGGCTGAAGGCGCAAGGAACATAAGGAGTCAGCAGGCCGTTGAGTCGCTTCGCCAGTCTGTACGTGGGTGTGGGTATCTGGCTAATGATTGGCCGAAGTGGGTTTCCAGGCTTGTGTGTCTTGACATTTCCATACGCATATCCAGGTTTATATTCCCCAATGATCTTTGGCAGGTGGAGTCCGGATTTCTTGGCGTTCACAGTTTCGATCAGTTTGTTGACCTTTGCTTATAATATATATATATATATATATATATATATATATATATATATATATATATATATATATATATATATATATATATATATATATATATATATATATATATATATATATATATATATATTATAAGCTTGAATATATATATATATATATATATATATATATATATATATATATATATATATATATATATACATATATATATATATATATATATATATATATATATATATATATATATATATATATATATATACCTAGAAAGGGTACCACCTCTGGTGCAAGAGTAGAGACCCATAGCCTCGGAGAAGAAAATAAAGAGTACTCAGAGAAGACCTTGTGGATCCTCACTGAACACTTTGATATTTTCTTCTCCTACCACCCCTATTCTTTTGGTATGTATGTATATTTATCTAACTTTATTTGAAAATGTCATTACACAAAAAAAGTTACAATATTGATTACATGGAGGGTACAAGGCTGCTTGTCACAAGTTGTACAGCTCCTCCAGCTCCTCAGATGGCGGGCAGTGTGGGATATTTGGGGCTTGACTCTATTTATTTAATTATTAAATTAATGAAAGTAATTACGAAGGACCACCCGCTTTTAAGAAAAGAGGGAAACTAATAAAAAGTGTTCATTAGAAACTCCAGGAAGAACCAGTGTCTATGGTTAAATATTAGGAAGTATAATCACTTAACTAATTAATGGGCTGTATAGATAATTAACTTGAATCAAAGCCTCAAACACCTACATTGGGGGGTTATTGCTAGAACTTCATATACGTCTAGGAACTAGTGTGGTTCGTGCACCAGTTCATTGTGTAATAACTAATCTTATAACCAAATTAAAGAAATCTATAGAAGATTATCACCAGTAATTATAAAGATCATTAACATCAGAAATTAATCATTCTAATAAACACGTATTATCTCCAGTGTACATGATCAGCATCCAATTAAATATTAGGATATAGAAGTAATGAATTTTAAAGTAAATAAGTGAATACGAAAGGTCTTAGCTTTAAGACGATTTCAATGACATCATTTACGACTCATCCTCGGGATCTCCGGAATTCCTCGTAGAAACACTTGGAGATGAATAACACGAAGTAAGATAACAGCTCGTGGTCTCTTCACATGCGAGCTGTAATTTAAGGGCTATTACGTAGCATTGAACTAGGCTACTGAAATATCTATATTCATGAAAATGGGAAAACAAATTAGTTATGGTACTAACATGGGTTTTGTTAAGGTCGCTCGATCTAACGACAAGCTGCCCCGACATATACAATCTCTAATGATGCATCAAAAGTGAATTATATACTTAGCTAAGGGGTACAGATTATGTTGAAGCTTGCCGAAACCGCGTCCCAAGCTCCAACTCTCGCAATGGCGTACACGTGGTTGATAGCTTGGCTTGAATGTCGACGCGTTATTAGTTGGCCGGTCACTGCAGATCACGAAGAACAATATTAACTAGTTCTATGTTGAGTACCAGTGTAATTCTTGCTGATAACTTCAACGTCACGTGTCTCACACTCTGACACCAAGACCTTGCTGCTCAATTCCGCAACACGAGACTTCACGCCGCACTCAGGCGTCTCGTCCACCAACAACAATAGCTTCTCCTCCCTCCCCCACTAGTGTCTCGCATTCGCCACAGAAATTATTTATCACGAATAATATTATTTCGCGCAATTGTGGCTGAAATGCTTTAATAAAGACTGGGTTGTAATTCTAGGGAGTTAAATATTATTACTTTCTCGTCTTATGGTAGTAAACAAGAAATGGAGAAGATTTTAGTTTTCTCCATGGCATTCACGCGTGACGGTAAAATTATTACTTGATAACAGTTGTAAGTAAAAACTCTCTATTTGGAATTATTTGGGAGTTATGTTATCCATAAATAATTATCACACGGAATACTGATGATTTTAGAGAATCACATTCAATTCTCTAACACACTGGATATAAATGTGTTTAACTAGGTATAATCTGACGCAATACTGGTGCTTGGTTTCGTAAGAATTCCAGCATCATTATACAGATATAATAATTAGTTCATGTGAACATCACTGTTAGTAAATTTTTAGTAACTACAGTAATTAGTATATTTTAATACTAGTATTTAGTAATACAATAGTTTTGTATTAGTGTTGGAAATTTCCAACAGGCAGGAACCATGGATGCAGTGAGCATTTCCTCTCTGGATTGCCACACTAAGGGGCTGGAAAAGAAAACTGGCAGCTCTAGGGTCTCTAGTTGTTTCGATTAGCTTAGACCCCAACTCCTTCAATATATATATATATATATATATATATATATATATATATATATATATATATATATATATATATATATATATATATATATATATATATATATATATATATATATATATATATATATATATTATTAAATATGACCGAAAAAGTAAGATTAATAATTCTAACACGAATTTTCTCAATCTTTCGTACATTTCTTTTCACTGTTGGTGGTAATTCGAAAATCAATTCTCCAAAATTCATTTTTATTTCTAGTCTGACGCGACACTTGAGCGCGTTTCGTAAAACTTATTACATTTTCAAAGACTTTACACAACTGAATAGAACTTATACATCTCCGATTTGTTTATATCTACATTTGAGTGAGGTGGATGGGGTGAGGTGGTATTTAATAAGGTATTAATTTCATCAACACACGACAGAACACAAAACAATGGGTATTGAATAGAAGTGATTGTAGAAAGCCAATTGGTCCATATTTCTTGATGCTTCTATATTGGAGCGGAGTCTTGAGGTGGGTAGAATATAGTTGTGCATTAATTGGCTGTTGATTGCTGGTGTTGACTTCTTGATGTGTAGTGCCTCGCAAACGTCAAGCCGCCTATTATCGCTGTATCTATCGCTGTATCTGATAGATACATCGATAGATAGATGTATCTGGCCGTTTTCTTGGTTTTATAGTAGATCGTCAATTGTATCTTCTGATTTTTGTCTGTAGGGATAACGTTTCTATTAACAATATCTTTCAGGGCCCTTTGCTCCATTTTATGAGCTGTGGAAAAGAAGTTCCTGTAAAATAGTCTAATAGGGGGTATAGGTGTTGTGTTAGTTGTCTCTTCAGAGGTTGCATGGTGTTTCACCTTCCTTCTTATGATGTCTTCAACGAAACCATTGGAGAAGCTGTTGATGACTAAGACCTGCCTTACCCTACAGAGTTCTTCATCGACTTGCTTCCATCCTGAGCTGTGGCTGAGAGCACAGTCGACATAAGCGTTAACAACACTCCTCTTATTAGACTATTTTACAGGAATATATATATATATGTTATAGTATATATATTGTGATGGTAAAGTGTTGGAGTGTTGATGTTCGGCAGTCCTCCAATGGCAGGTGGCAATGCCTTGTCACATTTACAGAAAAAAAAAGAAACCCTGCTTGCCTGTTTGTCTGTGGTAAGGTAATGGGAAGACACACAAAACACAAAGTATAAACAATGAAATTTTAATTACTCTAGAAAACAAGATATGAACAAAGACAATCCCTTTGCTTACGTAAAATTCAAAACAAGTCAACAAACATAACAACATGAATAATTAAATGGCTGTAAAATTTACTCTAAAATAAAATGAAGTGCAAAATAATAGTAATAGTAATCAGGTGCTGAATATACTGGCTTAACCTGCCACCTCCCTTAGTACACGACAGCCAGAGCTTTGTCTACCAGAGAGAAATGTCAACTCCAAAGAGCACAGAGATATTCTGAGGAGTACGGCGTGTGCTGGCCCAGACGTCGACTCAGGTAGTGGGTGTGAGTGCAGGAGCGGCGACACACCAGCCAATCAGGAACAGGCAGGCGGAGAATGGGTAGTTTGCTCGTTGACGGCGGGCGGGAGCCGGTGTGTCTGGTGGTGCAAGGTACACTTTGCTTCCTGGGCAAAACGTTTGGCGATACTGGTGGACGTATCTTCAAT
This sequence comes from Procambarus clarkii, assembly GCF_040958095.1. Taxonomy (NCBI): domain Eukaryota; kingdom Metazoa; phylum Arthropoda; class Malacostraca; order Decapoda; family Cambaridae; genus Procambarus; species Procambarus clarkii. The sequence goes on along the minus strand of NC_091202.1, from coordinate 15,273,473 downwards.
ATAGTATCTTGTACTTGAATGACGTGAATTATGTAGGGAAGAGCAGGCTCAATCTCTCTTGAAAGAGATTATCGTCACAACTCTCCCCCGAAGCCTGCGGTTCTGGAAGAAGTTACGTCGTCATGTGGTGGAGTAATAGGTGGAGTTGCTTCTACTTCATAAACTCTGGAGAGGGCGTCGGCTATGATGTTGTCAGAACCCTTGATATAGCGGATCTCCAGGTTGAAATCTTGTAGATATAAAGCCCATCGTAGAAGACGCTGGTTAGTGAATTGGGCTTGATGTAAGAAGCGGAGAGGGTTGTGGTCTGAGAAGATGGTGGTAGACCTGGCACCTTGTAGGTATGGAGCAAAGTGCTGGAGATTCAGGACGATGGATAGTAGCTTCTTTTCAATAGTGCTGTAGTTCCTCTGGTGGGGTTTCAATTTGTAGCTGTAGTAGCTGACAGGTAGAACTTCCTCGCCTCGTTGCTGCATCAGGACACCACCAATGCCGGTACCACTGGCGTCGACATGAAGGACGAAAGGCTTGGTGATATCTGGCGAGGCGAGAATGGGATTAGAACAGAGGAGGAATTTGAGTGGTTCAAAAGCAACGGTTTGCTGCATGGTAAAATTATACCGTTGCTTGGGACTGGTTAAAATGATTAAAGGCGTGGCGACTGTACTGAAATTTCTCACAAACCTACGGTAGTAGGAGGCAAGACCAAGGAAGTGCAGGAGCTGCTTCCTGGTGGTAGGCTGTGGATAATGCTGGATGGCTTGAGTGTGTGAGTCTAACGGAGGTAGGCTGCCACTCCCAATTACATGACCCAGATAACGCACTTTACCTTTCGCGAAGGTGGACTTGCCCAGGTTGATGGTGAGGCCGGCTGTCAGGAGCTGCTTGGCGAACAGTCGTCGCAGCTGGAGCAGATGTTCACTCCAGGTGTTGGATGCTACGACGATATCATCCAAATAGGCGTACGTGTTATCCAAGCCCTGGATGACACGGTTGACAGCTCTCTGAAAGGTGGCCGGGGCATTACATAGTCCGAAAGGAAGGCGTTCATATCTGAAAAGTCCAAAAGGAGTGATAAAGGCAGATATTTCTTTGGCTCGCTCCGTTAAACACACTTGGTAATACCCCTTAAGCAAGTCCACTTGGGACAAGTACTGGGCATTACCAATGGCGTCAAGAATGTCATCTATCCTTGGCAAGGGGTATGCATCCTTGACAGTCACATTATTTAACTTACGGTAATCCGTACACAGTCTCACCTTACCTTGGGGTTTTGGCATCAAGATACAGGGTGAGGCCCAGGGGGACTCACAAGGTGTAGCCAGTCCATGATCCAAGAGGTACTGCACCTCAGCACGCATGACTTCCTTCTTGCTAGGGCTGATTCGGTAGAAGGGTTGACGAATCGGCCGGGTGTCGGGGAGCAGTTGGATGTCGTGCTGGGTAACATTACACTCTTGGGGGTCATCTCGGAACAACTCTTGATGTTCTTTGAAGATCTTGACGAGAGGTACACTATGATTGTCCTGAAAATTGTTGGGAAGATCAGTAAGGATTTCCGAATTAGAAAGCGCTGACTCCTTGTCAGTGCTTTCGGGAGGAGAAGCAGGGAAGGTCTCACTGTGGATGTATGGCTCCTTAAAGGAAGAATATAATGTTAAGACAGTTGGAGGAGTACCGTTATATAGCTTCTGGCGGTTGACGTGGCACAGCTGGGTCTTCCTCCGCCTATCTGGAGTCTCAAGAACGTAGTTATGGTTGTTTCTGCACTCCTTGATGCGTTAGGGTCCTGAAAACCTGTTTTGTAAAGGAGAACCTGGGATAGGAAAATAAGCAAGTACGAAATCACCCGGCTTAAATTTTCTTACTTTGCTGGTCTGGTCGTAATGAGTCTTCATCCTCTCCTGTGCTTTCAATAGATTATCTTGGGCAAAACTGTGGACTCTCTCTAGAATGTGTTGTAGGTTTTGAAGAAACTGGGGCACATTCTGATGCTCACTGAAGGTGGCATCACGTAGAGATTCTTTGAAAGCCTTGAGGGAAGTACGGCACTTACGTCCGTAGAGCATCTCATAAGGAGATACTCCTAGGGACTCATTGGGAAGACTTCTATAGATACATAATATTAGGTCTATTTGCTTATCCCAATCCTTAGAGGTTTCATTACAAAACTTCTTCAGGAGTGCTTTAATAGTCTGATGACTACGCTCAAGAGAACCCTGTGAAGCAGGATGATAGGGGCTGGACAATACCTGTTTGATGTTGAACTCTTCCAGTGTCCTCTTGAAGAGATCACTGGTGAAGTTGGTGCCACAGTCGCTCTGAACCTCCCTTGGAAATCCATATTGGGTGAAGATCTTCAATAAGTGTTTCACAACCGTAGCAGCCGTAATGTTCTTTACTGGAACTGCTATGGAGAATCTGGTGGTAGGACACAGGATGGTTAAGATATAGGCGTTACCTGAACTGGTCCGAGGTAAAGGAGCAACACAGTCTATAATAAGTCTGTGGAAAGGTTCCGCAGGCACCTGGATAGGAATCAGTGGCGCTCTGGGAATAGAGATGTTCGGTTTACCTGCCATCTGACATGTATGACACTGTTTGACGTACTGTTTGACGCTATTTACCATACCTGGCCAGTAGTAGTCTTGACGGATTCCATGGTAAGTCTTGTTAAATCCGTAGTGGGAGAGTGCTCCGTGGGCCAGGTGTAGAATAGTGGGCCGCAGGCTGGCAGGAATCACTAGTTGTTCGACGTTGGCCCAATCGTCCTCCTCCTTCAGTTTACTGGGTCTATATCTGCGGTGAAGCAACTCGTTCTCTAGGAAGAACCCAGGAATACTGTCAGGTTGAGTCTCAGCCTGGAAAAATAATGGTGTCAAGGTAAGATCTTCCCTCTGTTACTTACGGAACTCCAACTTGGTCAGATTCGGGGGTAGTTTCTGAGGGTCTTGAGGGACAGCGGTAGCAGTAGAGTCAGCTGGCTGTGGTCGTGCGGCTTTTGCACGGGTGGTCACTAAAACCGGAGGAGAAACTTCATCACTCTCTTGAACCTTTGCTGGAACATACTCAAAAATAGGATTATCCATCACAGAGGTACACACCTGGGGTTTGTCCATGACGATCAGGTTGGTCGGTTGCAGGTCTTCTGCCAAGTCGTTGCCCAGGAGAAGTTGCACTCCAGGCATGGGAAAAGGCTTTTCCCTGATGGCGACTTTGAATTCTCCGGTCACGAAGGGACAATCCAGGTGGACTCTGGCGAGAGGATAAGGAGTGGTAGCAGTGAGGTCAGTGATGAAGACAGTTTCTCCGGTGTAGGTGATGTTGGGTACAGCCGACTTCCAGATAATCGATTGAAGAGCCGCTGTGTCCCTCAAGATCTTCAATTTGAAACGTCCCTCCGGATTTGAACCGTTGGCAGAGACAGTTCCAGTATACAGGTGGTTACTGAAAAGAGAAAGATCATTAACATGAACACCAACATTCATCACAGGCTTACCGGACTTAGGAGGAGTTGGTTTAGATTTTGGTGATTCGGTGGTTCCTTTGTATTGAGACTTACCACATTTATCTATGGTATGTCCATAGAGTCTACAATACTTACAGTACAATTGCGAGCCAGCTTGATCGGTACTCACTTTCTCGTAACTGTACCACGACTTCTTACTGGATGATGGTTCTGGTGTCAGCCGGTGTATGAGGCTGTAAGTGTCAGCCGACTTAGCACACTTCAGGTAGTCGGTTTCTTCTTTATCTGCTAAATATAGACGGACAGGAGGCGGCACACGCCTCAAGAATTCTTCAACTAGCATGAGGTTGACGAGTTCTGCAAAGGTAGAGACATGTGCTGCTTCCAGCCATTTCATAAAATATCTCTTTTTGGTATTAGCAAACTCGAGAAAGGTAGTGGTACTTGCCTTCAGGTGGTCACGGAATTTCCTTCGATAACTTTCGGTGGAGAGAAGGTAGGCGTCCAACACTGCTTGTTTCAGAGTCTGGTAGTCATTCTCAGACGCCAAAGTACTGAGTGTAACTACAGCTCTACCTGTAAGATATACTCTGAGAAGAATGGCCCATTGGTCGGCAGGCCAACTAAGTTGATTAGCAAGGGTTTCAAAGGTGGTAAAAAACACATCAACTTCTGTTTCTACGAATGGTGGCATTAACTTACTTGCATGTGATATATTGAAACTGATGGGAAGATTGGCGGTAGCTTGCTGGCGTTGAGCGAGGTGTAAAGTTTCCAACACGAATTCTCGTTGACGACATTCCATAGTCAAAGTTGCTTGTTGTTTGTCATGTTCGTGTTGCATTTCCAATTGGCGTTGTTTTGTTTCAAGCTGTATTCGCTCACGTTCACGGAGTATTGCAACCTCATGTTCTTGTTCTTCTTTCCTCAAGGTAGTTTCACGTTCCTTGAGGGCGATTTCACGTTCCTTGAGGGCGATTTCACGTTCTTGTTCTTCCTGTCGTATGGCAGCTGCTTCCCTTTGTTGTTCGAGGGCTTCCCTTTGCTGCTCGCGTTCGATCTTGGCCAGCTCTAGTCTGAGTTTCATCGTTGCCAAATCAGTTTTATCTGCAATAAAGTAAGTTTCGTGAGTTTCAGAGTCTATCTTACCTTGCTCTAAGAAATAATCCAGTAACAGGTTATGTATTTCACTTTTGTTGGCTTGGTAGGGAACTGTTAGTTGATACTCATGTGCAAGAGTTTGTAATTCAGCTCTCTTGGCATGACTTAAAGTCCCAATTGTACCTGCTGGATCTGCACGGAAAGCTTGGAGACGAAACATGGTGAAATTAGCAAATAAATGCACAATGAATATACTGTTGTGATATGGTGAATGTCAGAAACAGGAAAACGTGGCAACTGGTACCTATCCTGTAGAATCTTTAACAATTAATGTTAATATCAAGATGATAAATTATTAATTAAATCAAGGTCGCAGGAAATCTTGTACCTGGTACTCATGTAAGAGGATAAGGGCAAGAAAATCCTACTAAACAAGCGAAACTGAGCTTCTAAAACAAATGAAACAGTTAATTGCCTCAAAAGTAAAATTGGTAGTCCAAGAATGTAGGCATACCTTGCCGAGTCTCTATAGGACATAAGCAAGTTTTCCCACTGAAAATAATATGATACTTACAGAATTAGCGAACTTTTGTCCTCTGAAAAAGAAAGCTAATTCCCTACCAATGTAAATATCATCATCTCTGACCGACATGTAGGGGTGCGAGGTGTCAACTGGTGACGAGAACTGCTGCTGAGGTCCCAATTCAGCAACAAAAGTTCGTGCTAGAGGAACTATGGCCCTCTTTATCCTCCTACTGTCAGATTGCAGAAGATTAGGTGCACTTGACCCGGGGGCAGGCCACAGTACCAGGGTACCAATATGATGATCTGTCGAAAATATGAGAAATATCCTTGGGACAAAAGATGGTAAACACAGTAATAACACCGAGGGAGAGATGACCAATTAAGAGAATGACTGAGGCCTACAGTCACAACGTAATCCAAAGTTGTCTCACCTTCACCATATGCTACTCTCGGAATGCACAATACACACAGCACCATATAAAAATAAAATTGAAAATTGAAAATAGTAAAATGCTACGTTACCAAAGCCAAATACGCTTACCATAAATTTATTACTTGGCACCAGTACCTGAGTGAAGCTCCTAGGGCAGACCCCCACTCTAATGTGAATGTAAAGCGTTGGTGTTCGGCTGTTTCAAAAGCTAGGGGTAGGGCCTCGTCACATAATAGAAAAAAAGAGAAAAGCTGGAGCTTTCGTCTGTGGTAAGGTAATGGGAAGACACACAAAACACAAGTAAATTAACAATGAAATTTTAATTACTTTAGAAAAACAAGACATGAATAAAGTTAAGCACATAAAATATGAAAGACAAGTCAACAAACAAAATAATATGAATAATCACTGGTAAATGAAAAGTTACGTTAAGACAAGTGAGTTACAGTGATAGCAAAATAAATATTAGTGGTGCTGGAATACCGGCTTCGAGCTGCCACCTCCCTTAGTACACGAAAGCCAAGGCTTAGTCTACCAGCGAGAGATGTCAACTGCTTGGAGCACTGAGATATTCTGACGATACTGGAGCACTGCAGCCCAGACATCAACTTGTGGCGGAGGGCGGAGGGCAGGTGCGACGGGACACCAGCCAATCAGCGACAGGCAGGCAGTGGACGAGCAATTTGCTGGTTACGGCGGTGGTAGCTAGCAGGTGTCACTGTGTGCTGGGTACGATTTGCTCCCTGGGCAAAACGTTTGGCGATACTTGCTGGACGTATCTTCTATATTTTCTTGTATATTTACGTACTTTGTAGGGAAGAGCAGGCTCAATCTCTCTTGAAAGAGATTATCGTCACAATATATATATATATATATATATATATATATATATATATATATATATATATATATATATATATATATATATATATATATATATATATATATATATATATATGTCGTTCTTAGTAGCCAGAACGCACTTCTCAGCCTTCAATGCAAGGCCCGATTTGCCTAATAAGCCAAGTTTTCATGAATTAGTTTTTTCGACTACCTAACCTAACCTAACCTAGCTTTTTCGGCTACCTAACCTATCCTAACCTATAAAGATAGGTTAGGTTAGGTTAGGTTAGGTAGTGTTGGTTACGTTCGGTCATATATCTACGTTAATTTTAACTCTAATAAAAAAATATTGACCTCATACATAATGAAATGGGTAGCTTTATTATTTCATAAGAAAACAATTTGAGAAAATATATTAATTCATGAAAACTTGGCTTATTAGGCAAATCGGGCCTTGCATACCAGGCTGAGAAGTGCGTTCTGGCTACTAGATAAGACATTATATATATATATATATATATATATATATATATATATATATATATATATATATATATATATATATATATAATATATTTATATATATATATATATATATATATATATATATATATATATATATATATATATATATATATATATATATATATATATATATATATACTGTTGAATATGATTGAAAAGCTAAGATTAATGATTCTAACACGAATCTTCTCAATATTTCTTATGTTTTTCTTCACTGTCGAGGGAGGTTGAAAAATTAACTCTCCAAAGTTAATTTTCACAATTTATTATGGTCTGATGCCTAGTGATGCATTTCGCAAAGCTTTCCTTACATTTTCAAAGACAAATGTCTTTGAAAATGGGTATAGCTTTTTTTTTAGGACTATATAGTATTTTGGTGGTTGATCAGGAAGCTCTTGTGGCCGTAATAACCCTTCAGAGGTTAACGGCAGAGTTCCATCCTCCAGAGGTTGATGGTTGATTTCCTGCCCGAAACGCATTGCGTAATAGTGGCTTTAGGCATTGCATGTACTAGCTCTATCTTTAAATCCATCAATGTTTGTATCACATCTTGTATGTATGTACTTTTCCTGAATAAACATTTGAATTTTAATTTGAATTTTGATGACCTTCAGGTCCAGTAGTAGCCCAAACGTCGAGACGCATGCAACATTACCTGATATTCTTCTGGTGACCTTAACCTGATGTTCTTCTGGTGACCTTAACCTGATATTCTTCTGGTGACCTTAACCTGATATTCTTCTGGTGACCTTAACCTGATATTCTTCTGGTGACCTTAACCTGATATTCTTCTGGTGACCTTAACCTGATATTCTTCTGGTGACCTTAACCTGATATTCTTCTGGTGACCTTAACCTGATGTTCTTGTGGTGACCTTAACCTGATGTTCTTTCTTTAATGTAAATAAAACTGAAAGTCGCTATAGCATTACAGTTCGTGGCACTCTGTCATGCCCAGTAACTTGAGTTCAGATATTTAAATATTAAGATGAACGTAATCTTCTCTTAAAAATATTACTAATAAGTTTCATTGACCAAGAAGTTTAAGATTTAAACTTTAGTGACTATATGTTCTGAGAGAGCAGGAGGAGGGGGAGGAAGGGTGAGAGATAATGTATTTGTGAAGAAGAGTAGTTGCATGCACTATCAGTATCAACATATTCTCTTTCACATTCTGGTGTTATTCATATTCATCTACAACACACGTGATGGATTCAGTTTTCGTCATGACTCGAATTTGTCCAATTATGATATCATGCTTTGGCATTTGTGTTCCATCATTCGTGCATCGGAAGGTGGAAGAACAGAGAACAGGAACAACATTAAGCTTATTGTATTATGCTTCAAAACACACACACACACACACACACACACACACACACACACACACACACACACACACAGTAGTAGCCGTAAGCCGGTAGGGGACACACACGTTTAGTGAGGTTTGCGGAAATTCGTCAATTTCTCGGGACATTGAAAAATTATAGAGGCTAGATCATAGTATTTGGCCTCTTGCAGTGCGTAGCTAGCAGGGTGCTACATAGCATAGTCATATCGCTAGCGATAGTGCAAAGAAACCAAAGTGGTGCTAGTGGCATCACGGTGTATATACAGTGTGGAGGATGGCGTGGAGCGACCTGACCTTACGGCGAGGTGGGACGACCCGCCGTGGAACTACCTGATTGTGTTTGTTGGGTGGTGACTGTGATCAGTGGTACAGTAAATTAGTGAACTGTCACACAACGATACAGTGACTGACTCCAGAGCTTTGTGTAGACAGAGAAGAACCGACATCACTCTACTAGCACTTGGTGAATCACCTAGTGGGGAACAACGACGGATAACCATCGTCATCATACATCGTCCTTACTCATCTAGTTGTGTGAGCGGGAGGAGACTGGTATGTACCCCCTCTCTGGTCAATTAATCAGGTGTACAGATTGAGGTAAAATATTATCAAATTCTTGTTCAGGATATCATATATATTTAAAAATCTCAGGGTGGCTCATTTAGGCAGAGGTAACGCTTAAGGGATATCTTGACACATACAAGCCCGATTGTATGTGTCACCCACGTACGTATGCATGTACACAAGCGTGCACACGCAAAAACACACACACACACACACACACACACACACAGAAACAAGAACTTATGCTCTATGTTCAGGAAGAGATTAGGAAGGGAAGAGAGGACTGGGAGAGGGAATGTGCTCGTATCACAAACGAATTAGGAAGGTTTAGCAGCAGGGCTAAGGATAGAGGATTAGTGGGAGATGGGTTAGTGACTGCGGTTGGGATGGGGAATCCCCAGGGGACAGGCTACCAGCATGACAATGAATTCCTGAGGAGACGGTCTATTATAATACATGGATTATTCGAATCTAGGGCACCAACAAGACAAGAGAGAATAGAAACAGAAAAATACGAATTGCACGAGATATTGAGGTGTATTGGAGCAGAGATGGCAGAGCGCGAGGTGGATATCAATCGACGGGTTGGACCTTACAATTGTACCAAGAAGAGACCTGTTCTGGTGCAATTCTCCAATGAGGAGGCAGTGGAGTACATAATGAGGAGCAAGCACTTACTCAGAGGAAGTGAAACCCATTACAATGTGTTTATAGAGAGGTTTATGACGAAAGATGAGCAAACAGCCCACAAAAATAGATGGCAACAACGACAACGTACTAGCCTCCCAGGTAGTCTCACCTCCCAGGTCATATCCCAGGTCACCTCCCAGGTCACCTCCCAGGTCACCTCCCAGGTCGCATCCTCCCCAACTCAGCCCTCCTATACATCCCCCCTGCCTCAGCCTCCCAAAACCCCCCTGTCCCTTCCACATTTGCACCTCCACAACGATTCCCCTGCCCCTGCTACATCACACTTGTCAGCGACCCCAGTGGGTCAAGCCATGCCCTCCCCAAACCCACCTTCCCATCCCCCCTCCCCAAATACCCCTTCCCACTCCCCTGCCCCTTCTACCCCATTGACTTCAATTCCATCTACTCCATCCCAGCTTCCACTGCACCCCTCTTCCACTCACCCCCAAACCCCACCCAACCCTCACCCCTCCTATGCACCTCCAGCCCACATTTAACCCCCTCACCTTGTGACCCCCTAACACCTTCCCCCATCTCCCTCTTCCCCTCTTCTACCCCAAAACCCCCACCTACCCCCGATTCCCCCCTAACTAATATACCCTCTCTTCCACTCCCAGCACCCATGCTCCATTCTCATCTCACCTCAGTATCCCTCTTCCCCCCAACCTCTCAACCTCTATCTGACTCTCAGTCTCACTCTATTTCTCAACCCCCCTATGCTATTCAGACCCCTAACTTTCAGACCCATTATGCCCTTCCTACCCCCCTAGTTGCCCAGACCCCATTCGCCTACCAGGCACTCCCAGGCACCCCCCTAGCACCCCCCCACTCGCCCCCACAGCCCCCACTTGCCCCCCAGACACCCCCCAGTTCCCCCCAGACCCCTGGTGAAAGGGGGAACTCTGACACCCGAGTTTCCAAGAAGAGTCTCAAGGTTTGGTACACCAATGCTGATGGGGTAGCCAATAAAGCAGAAGAGATAAAAGAAAGAGTTAGTGAGGCAGACCCAGACATAGTGGCAATAGTGGAAACTAAAATAAATGGCATGATCTCGGATGCAATCTTTCCAGAGGGGTACCAGGTGATAAGAAAAGAAAGGACACAGAGACAGGGAGGAGGAGTGGCACTACTAATAAAGCGGAAATGGAAGTTTGATGAGCTGGAAAATCCGGGTACCAATGAAAGCACAAGCTTCATACATGGAACCCTGACAGTGGATGGGAAGAAGATTGTAATCTTGATACTCTACAATCCCCCACCAAACAGTAGAAGGCCCAGGCAGGAGTACGAGGACAGCAACAAGACATGTATGGATGAACTGCAGAGGGCAGCAACTTTAGCGCATAGAATGAGAGCGAAGCTGCTGGTCATGGGGGACCTAAATCATGGAGAGATAGATTGGGAAACGAGGAATCCCCATGGCGGGGAGGAGACCTGGGGAGCGAAGCTGGTAGACGTTATTGACAGGAATTTCCTAACACAGCATGTGAAAGAAGATACTAGGGAAAGAGGAGGGGATACGCCCAGCCTATTAGATCTCATTATCACTCAGAATGTAGAAGACATCGAGCAGTTGGAACATGAAATACCACTAGGAGCTAGTGACCATTGTGTCCTAGCCTTTGACTACATGATGGAGCTTAAAATTGTGACCAAAGGACAAGAGGTCCGGGAAAGGAGACTTGATTACAGAAAAGGGGACTACAGAAGGATAAGGGACTACCTGGGAGAAGTGCAGTGGGAGGAAGAACTTAGAGGAAAAACAGTGCAAGGTATGATGACCCAAGTCATATTGAAATGCAAGGAGGCTGAAGATAGATTTATTCCAACAATAAAGACAAAAAGCAGGAGGGAATATAATAACCCATGGTTTAATAGACAGTGTCAGGAAGCAAAGGTGAGAAGCAGGAGGGAGTGGAGGAAGTACAGAAGACAAAGGACAGAGGACAACAGGATTAGATGTAACAGAGCTAGGAATGATTACATTAACATAAGACGAGTGTCGGAAAGAAATTATGAGAACGATATTGCAGTCAAAGCGAAAAAGCAACCAAAATTACTACATAGCCATATAAGAAGGAAGATGTCGGTAAATGACCAAGTGACAAGACTGAGGAAAACAGAAGGGGCATATACAGAAAGCGACAAGGAAATCTGCGAGGTACTGAATGCAAAATTCCATGGAGTGTTCACTACCGAGCCTGAGCAGCTCCCATTGTTAGAAGAGATTACCCAAGATGAAAGACTATCAGATATAGAGGTGACAGCAGAGGATGTAATGAAACAGTTGACAACACTGGATGCAAATAAAGCTGTTGGACCAGACAAAGTATCACCGTGGATACTTAAAGAGGCAGCGCAGGCTCTCAGCGTGCCTCTGGCAATGATCTTCAATGAGTCACTTATGTCGGGAGAATTGCCCAGTTGCTGGAAGGAGGCAAATGTCGTACCGATTTTCAAAAAGGGGGATAGGGAGGAGGCACTTAACTACAGACCCGTATCACTGACAAGCATCCCCTGCAAAATACTTGAAAGAATAATTAGGCTAAGACTTGTTGAGCACCTGGAGAGCATTGGGTTTGTAAACAAGCACCAACATGGGTTCTGGACAGGGAAATCATGCCTAACAAACCTTTTAGAATTCTATGATAAAGTAACAAGGATAAGGCAGGACAGAGAAGGCTGGGCAGACTGCATATTTCTTGACTGCCAAAAGGCCTTTGATACGGTACCGCACATGAGACTGCTATACAAACTTGAGAGGCAGGCAGGAGTAAGCGGAAAGGCCCTAGTATGGGTGAAGAACTACCTAACAGGAAGGAGCCAGAGGGTAATGGTAAGGGGCGAAAAGTCGGACTGGCGAACAGTAACAAGTGGAGTACCTCAAGGGTCGGTGCTGGGACCAATCCTCTTTCTAATTTACGTAAATGATATGTTTACAGGAGTGGAATCATACATGTCAATGTTTGCAGATGACGCAAAATTAATGAGAAGAGTTGTGACAGACGAGGATTGTAGGATCCTCCAAGAGGACTTAAACAGGCTACAGAGATGGTCAGAGAAATGGCTACTGGAGTTT